>NC_090733.1:115948793-115971293 GCF_036898095.1 Palaemon carinicauda
AGGCAATTCTTTACATAATAATATACCTATCCAATCAATGCTGCGATATAATGCAAGACAGCATATATGCAAGAGCATAAAATATTCAATAGCTCCAATTACATCTCGAAAAACACAGGATATCGTAAAAAAAAAGAAAATGAATAAATCTTAGTTCCTTTAAAGGAAATTCCATTTCAACAACAAAAACACCTAAACGCTAATCCCCCATCCTTGAACTGATTCCCCTTAATTCCCCTCTTACTGCAATATTCTCACAGCGATAATTCCTCTAATAGGCGACACCCCCAATACTTCCCTCTCCGCCTCCCTTCCAGACAACCCAAGCCCCCCTTCCCTACCAGTGGGCATCCCCTGACCGACAAAGAGAGGGGCAGAGGTGTCGCCTCAATCGATATCGTCAATTTGCTATAGCCATCAGTCGTCCATCTTGGCACTCCTACGCTATTCATTGACCCATTGCATATACGCAAACACAAGGACATGGTGAGCGCTCGCGCGCTCTCAAATACCACTTCATAGCTATCTGGATCCTATTTTCTTTTGACCATGTGTATGTATGCACGATTAATAATAATAATAATAATACTGTAATGATAATAATAATAATGATAATGATAATAATAATAATAATAATCTCACCTATATAATAAAGAGCAACGTTTTCTGGCTACATATACATATATATATGTATATAAACATATATATATATATATATATATATATATATTTCTTTCAGGTTACGCTCAGCTTCATTGCTAGACATTTAACTACTGGTCTCTCCCCGTCCCTCTGGTAAGGAGAAGAGAGAGTAGTCATACCCTGGTGAAAGGGGGATACCTCAAAAGGAACACTCGGAACCCACACAGTGCGTGTGTATGAATATTTGTCTAAATATCAGCTAGAGTACACTAGTAATAACAATAATAATGCCGATAATTTTCATGATTACTATATTATAGGTTGTATTTGTAAACTGTTTTGAAGGACAGTTGCATTATCTCTCTCTCTCTCTCTCTCTCTCTCTCTCTCTCATGAAGACTGTTTTTACATGAATATGTTTACACGTACATATATCATGGATAGGCAGCTATGACAGCATATAATTACGAAATTATATATTGCAACCATAAAGAGCCTTGGAATTTCAACTGCTCGCTCTCTCTCTCTCTCTCTCTCTCTCTCTCAGCGACGCACGCAGATACAATATGAACCTATCCGTGTTTATATTTTCAAGCATTGTAAAAGTAAGATATATATATATATATATATATATATAAAATATAGCCTAATTATAGAATTATATAATGTATCTGTAACCAGTTTTGAATGCAGGTGCTAATATTCTCTCTCTCTCTCTCTCTCTCTCTCTCTCTCTCTCTCTCTCACAGAAATGTCATCCGCAGAATCATGAAAAAATTGCATACTATCAAAAAATATCTTCGAGGAACTTTCAATCCATGAAGAAATGTCCAATATTTATTCGAGTATTACTGCTTCGCTTACTAATCAAGTCTTGGTGTTTGGAAAACGTCAATAATTCCCTCAATAATCATGACTCCTTACCAAAGAATGGTTGAGTGTAACAATTAAGTGCAATCAAGATTGCTGCCTTCCCAATGACAGGAGCAAGAATCTGTTGGTAAAGTATCATATTTCGAAGGCCAATTTACAAAACCTCATAAGAGGCTAAGGCAGCTTTGGTTCCTTATAACATTGTATGCTGGTTAGGTTTGCGTTGTTGGACTTTCTGGATGTGACCAAAAAAAAAAAAAAAAAAAAAAAAACTCATCTAATGTGTATGAATAATGATAAAAGTGTAATGATTCGGATGAATTTAGAAAATTATATGTCATTAATATAAGTTTTCACGTAGCCGTTTGAAAAAAAAAAATAAGTATTACAGTAGTATAAGCATAAATTTCTAAATAAATTATAACAAATTTGAAGTAGCCTGCCACGAGTTTTTATCAAAATTATATTTCACAAACTGGAAAGGAATCTTGCTTATATGAATTTACAGATACACTGATATTTCACAATGGACATGACTTTTTCTATAATGTACGCGTGCCTTAATGTGTGGTGAGCAGAAAAATACCGCACACGCGTCCATACATAACCATAGGTCGAGTACTTTTGTGTACGTGAGGGGAGAAGACATCCCATACCTCATTAAATATAAAAGGTGGGTCCATCGCTTGACGTACGGGCAATCAATTTATGGCAGACAGCTGTCAAAAAATCCGGGAAGCAAACTCCACCAACGCCATCTATGGATGAAAAATCCAATTACAGCCCCTCCGTGATCCAAAGCACTCTCACAGGCCATTTCTAATTCACAAAGATATCACCGAGAGTGAGAGGGTAGGAGGAGGGGGAGAGGGAAAGGGGGAAGAGGGAGAAAAGAGGGGGGAGAAGGGGAGAGGAAAAGAGATGGATCTTGGAGCACTAATACTACTCCAAGAAATGATGGATGCCTTGTTACCTAGAGATGTTTTTTATCATTGTGATTGTTTTCTTCAGAAATGGACATCTAGATAGACCATTTACGTCACGAGTGGGTTGTTTTTTTTATGATTTGGACCCTGGTTTATTTGATTACACAGTATTAGAGAGTGGTTCTCCTTTATTTTTCCTCCATACCGAACTATTCGTTCTTCTTATCCTTTGCTACTAATATCATGAAGAAGATATGCAGGTCGAGAAGAAATTTAATGGTACTTCTCCCGAGATAAAATTTATCTCAATTTCTTTTGTCTCAAATTCAAAGATGGCGTCAAGAATCTGTCGCAATAGCTGCTTTTTTTTAACTTCAGATTTAATCCTACCATTGAGCGACCCAGCCCCATACCAGCCAACCCCCCCCCCCCCCCCCCCCCCCACCTCCAATCAGACCTTCATTTAGACCACCGGTTTATGGCTGCCCAAGAGAGAGAGGGCCACTGCCTGAATAGGCCTGACCTAGCCCATGATCTTTTCATCTACAGGATTTTCCGGTCCATATATAACCGTGGCGGGGGTCCCGTCCGCTCTTTAAGGGGAATAGCCTCTGCTGCTCTTGTTAGACGAAGCTGGTGGTTTCTATTCCAACACGGGCTCTTGCTCTTAAAAGTCGAGAGTAGATTGCTTCTCCGTAACTGGTTTGTATAGCAAAACGGGCTCTTGCTATTAAATCACAAGTAGATTCCTTTTTATAACCGATTTTTATGCTAACACAGGCTTTTGCTCTTAAAAGTCGAGAGTAGATTGCTCTTCCGTAATCTGTTAGTATTCCAACACGGGCTCTTGCTCTTAGAAGTCGAGAGTAGATTGCTTTTCCGTAATCGGTTTGTATACCAACATGGGCTCTCGTTCTTAAATGTCGAAAGTATATTGCTTTTTTGTAACTGTTTGTATGGCAACACGGGCTCTTGCTATTAAATCACGAGTGGATTCCTTTTCCATAACCTATTTTTATGCCAACACAGGCATTTGCGCATTAAAAGTCAAGAGTAGATTCCTCTTCCATGAACGGTTTTTATGCCAGCACGGGCTCTTGCTCTTAAATCGAGAATAGACTCCCTTTTCATAACCGGTTTGTATGCCAACACGGGGTCTTGCTCTTAAAAGTTGAGAGTAGATTCCATTTCCTTAACCAATTTTCTCATCTCTTCAACGGGTTTTATTTTCACCTACAGGGTGCTCTAGGAGCATGAGCCCGTGCTGGTATGTTGCCAGCTTCATCTAGAACAGCCATACCATCACAAAAGGTTAGAGAGTAAGTAGTTAATAAGACTCTTTGTCGTTGTTGTTTCTTCTAATAACAATAATAATGTTTATTAGACAAAATATTTACATACAAGATATTCACATCAAAGACTCATTCCAAGCTCCACTAGTGTTGGCATCAATAATATCCTTTAGGGAACTTGGGTAGAAATGCTCTATAATGATTAGGGCAGTCTCTAAAACTACGATTTTATCAAACTGCCATCTCTTCTATAAACTAGTTAACAATAATAACGTCAACACATTTCTGCTAACTAGGACAGATGTTCTAAGGCTTATATCTAGCCTACGTCTACTGAAAAAAAAAAAAAAAAAAAAAAAAACGAAGAGTAGAAGGGTCGAAACAAAGAGTGGGGTCTGACCTCTAATAAAACCATTGAATCGCTCTTGGATGCCGTTCGATAACTGTGTTCAATTGGTCTTCGAAAAAAGTGAAGAATTTATCTTAAAACTGTCTTAATTAAAGTACAATCCAAACCAGCTTTTAACAACGTAGACCACTTAGAATTAATTGGAAATTTACATCTCCCTTAAGACTACAAATGCTTAAACATCCGGGTTTTTAAGATTGAGATCCTGATCCACCACATAAGGTCTACGATTAAACTCCAATTCCTTAACGATTAAATTACAGATCAATCTGACTGAAGTTTAACCAAGACCTACTGAATAGGTTTTAGGTTTAACTGTTAATAACTCAAGTTACCATAGACAATACTACTAAACTCGGTAAAAGTCAGTTAAGACACTCAATGAAAAAACTTAGTAAACCTATCTGTAAATCAGCTAGATTTACAGTAGGCCATAAATTTAACCTCAGATATCTTTTGGTAGGAGAACTTGACATCCACTGACCGCTAAAATGTCAGTACATGTTCGAGAATAAAAAGAAGGCCAATATTTTCGGGAAAACCAGTTTTATGGCCGTGTGGGTTCAAAACAAAACGCCTAAATACACTTCATGATCAAAGGAAAATATTTCCATTAGAATATTGTCCGTAGCCTATAGCTCAGCTGTAATTACTAAATATTTTTCATACAGTTTAGCAAATTTGATTTTTTAAACGCCTCATACAGATATTCGTATTTCAAATAAGATCGATACTTAGCTTTCATCAACATCAATACAATCAAAAATATAAATATCATTCACGCACATTCATGTATTGAAAATAAACATTTTCACACATATTTGAACATTATAAAAAAAAAATACTTAAATCCATTACAATTAAATTTCATTAAAAACTATTTTAAAAAATTTTAGTTAAAGACCATACCCTTCTCCTATACTTCTAATTAATCGCAAGCAGGGTACCACAATGGGCTCAGTGGCAGTAATCTTCCATCATGAGCACACACTAGCGCACTGCTACTATCTATTCTACATGGCGTCAATAAATTCTCTACCATTAAAGAAAACATTACAAAAGCCATTGATAAGATATTCTAATTAGATTATTCTCAGGACTAGGCAGTTCTCAAAGTTTATAATCGCATAGCATTTGTGCATTTCAGGTAGCCTGTTGATGAAAGAGATTGGTTACTGTGAGATGACACCCTAAAAATGGTTACTTCTCAAGAAAAAGCACAATCTAGGTCATGGTTTATTGAGGCAAAATCAGATACGCAGACTAGGTGAAACTACAGAAATAAGTGTTGAAAAGATCCAAAGTCATGTCTGTTAATTCGTGTATGGCACAAGAAATTTCAGGAGACATGGGCAGTATTGGTTAAAGGGAGGAGTGGACGACGCAGAACATCTGAGGGAAACACAAACAAATTAAGACAAGCCTTTGATCGTTCTCTTACACAAGAAGGTTCTCTTCGGCTGCCAAATACTTTCTGCTACAGTGCACGAAGACTTACAAAAGAACTTGCGATTATATACTTAAAAAGTGCCGCCTATATAAGCAATTGAGCTAAATATTAAAACTAAGACGAAAAGAGTTTGCAGTCAACGTGCTGGAATTATTTATTGAGTTTATTTTAAGAAAACTGTACACATAATATAAGATACTGGCGTTCAGAACATCACCATGTGGCTAGAGAGCTTCGACGAGATAGTCCAAAGGTGAATATGTGGTGTGGGATCATTTGCAATCGATCATTGGTTCTTTTTTCTTTAACTAGACATCAATTACTGATGTTCACTTTGACTTTTTGACTAAATATGTGGCACTACAGCTAAATGACCTTCAATTAACCATCATTTTTAGCAAGATGGTGCATCGCCGCATTAATGCTCATTCGTGGTTTCTTAAATTAAATATTTCCAGACCGGGTGACTGAAAGGGTGGCCCAATTTCCTGGCCACGTTGTTCACCCAGGTATCGCTCAACTGGGCTTCTTTCTTTGAGATTATGTTGAAGATAGTGTGTATCGAACAAACATGCGGAATATCATTAATCTTAAGCAAAAGTCATTAATGTCATTGTCACTAATGATGAGGCTATGCTACAAAGAACATGGAAAGAAATAAGAGTACCGTCTTAATGTTCTCATATAGAGGTGTACTAAATTAGATAAAAACTTCAAATTCTACAAACTCAGTAATAATTTCCACATATCTGTCTGTTCATCTGCTTTTGTAATATATTTCTTAAATCATAAAAAGACTTTATGGACACCTTGTTGGCTATTACATTTGCGGTTGAGGCAGCCTGTCCGATCCTCATTCTAGATGAAATATTTTCCAAGCCAAAACTTGAAAGCCATAGACCAACATTTTACGTAATGCCCTTTTATTCCTTAAAATCATCAGAGAATGGGTGAGTCCATCTCTCTTGCCATTTCCTTAAAATATAGGACCTAATTGGTCTTTTCATAATCGAAAGGGGAATATTACTTCACGCATAAAAAATCATACAAGGGTGGCAATTTTCGCTTCCCTGTCCTTATCAAGATCCTTTAAATATACTCGGAGTATATTCAAAGGACCTTGGTCCTTATCTAATTACTACGGATTCCAACATGAGAGGGAACCCAGCAGAAATCAATTTTTGTGGAGAGGAAACGTAATCTAGCCACGCATAGACTTTCTGGTATAAGGCATGGAAAGTATTGAACCTTTTAAGCGTTCACTGTGCTTTTACAATCACGATACTTGAAATATGCTTTCCCTTGATTTATGATAGAATATCCAATTCCTTAACCAATACAGAGCTAAGAACAGAGGCATAGACTAAGTACATATGATTTAACTTAATGTATTTCATCGCATCAATACCCTTCTCTAACCTGGATTCATAAGCTATTTTTCCCTGTTGGAATCTTTTGGCTTATAGCATCCTGCTTTTCCAACTAAGGATGTAGCTTAGCTTCTAATGATAATAATAATGATGATAATGATAATGATGATGACGATGATGATGATGTAGCTTACCTGCTAATAATAATAATAATAATGATGATGATGATGATGGTGATGATAGCTACACAATATATTTCTGAAGAGAATCATATTCACGAAATGTGGACTTCCTTCCATGGGAATGTATGATCCAGGGTGAGACTAGGGATGGTTTACCTCCTAAATTATCTGCCTCTTAAGAAAGGTGTCGTTAGCATCTTAATTTAATCGAGTTTGAAATGACTTTGGTGGCCTTGCCTCACTAAATCTTTCAGGGAACAAAGAATACTACTACTACTACTATGAAGAGGACCCATTATAAAGATAAATTTCTTTAGATTGCAAAAGCAAAGCACATATATTTCATGCATCAGACATCTCCCTCTTTGGCATGGAATAAACACTTCTTTTATTCTTGCTCCAAATGTGAGTTTTGGACTAGAGATAAATAAAATTACAGTAATTATTAACTTTGCCCATCGGTCGAACCCCTATTTTAAAACTTCAATGGGTTTTTTATATCTATACTCGAATTTACATCTACATTCGAATTTTGAGAGGAAAATCTTCCCTTGTCAATAATGAAATAAAACTAGATGCATGTTTACACCATTCTCATGACCGAGTTCATATAATAAATGACGATATATCAGGTTAACTAGTATAGAATTCTCCTTTTATATATATATATATATATATATATATAATATCTGCATATGATTAGAATATCATATACTGTAGACCTGTTTCTATTGGCCATGGGTGTCCACGAATGTTTCAGAGTTCATCATTCTTCTTCCTAGTGCTTAGAGCAAGTATAGCTTATGCTTACAAAATCAAAGGTTCCTTACATGGTATAAAACCTAGAGATGATATGACTAATCAATTACGTATGATTCTATATATATGTTTGCGTCACCAGAGGGGATTGTATGAAAAAAATACAATAAGCAATTTCTCTTTGTTTTCAATAGTGGCGGATGAGTTGTTCAGCCAAAGTAGCATCCAGAATACAGTAAATATCATGTTATGGTGAAATGCTAAAATGCGTAAACGATTAATATGAACGTTATGAGTATTTGGACCTATTCCAGACAGAAGGACTGATGGTGCCTTTGGTGACGAAATATTTCTTTCATTTTAGTTATGAGAGAAACAGACAGAGAGAAAGAGAGAGACAGAGTGAGAAAAGAAACCGCACCTTAGACGGAATCTTAATTGCAAACCCTCCGTGCGAGAGAAAAGAGAATAGTATCATGGAAGCGAGGCAATGCATCAAAGGCGAGACAGAAGGAAAAAGGGGAACAGAGAGAGAGAGAGAGAGAGAAGAGAGAGAGAGAGAGACCTTTTTGGCATTCAAGAAAGCGCAAAGAAGCTTTCTTCACCAGCAAATCTACCCCGGGGGTACAGGAGAAGGGTGAGGAAGGGCACGGAACAAGGGTGAGAGGGAGGTAGGCAGAGTGGGAGGGAGGAGAGGCCAGGGAATGAGAAAGAAAGAATCACCCGCAGAGAGATGAGGTGCTGCAGGATATTGGGGGTAGGGGGGGAGGAAGGTCTGGGCAGGAGGAAGGGATGCAAGGGTGATCGGAGGTCACTCTCTCTCTCTCTCTCTCTCTCTCTCTCTCTCGTTCCCCCCCAATGCCCAAAATCACCAGGTGTCCTCTCTGACCACTCCCCAATAATTTAGACCTTCCTAAATGCTATGTAATTTTCCGACAGCCATATGTGATTTTGTCTTTAAGTCGTGTAATTTCCTAATTTGCATGCTTTATGTTCCACAGGATGAAAATAGGAATTTTCGGCTTCGATGTGAGATATTATTTTTTTCTAAGCACACTCGTGCAGTCTCCGCATGCACAACCAGCACGCATTCCGAATTACATGTGAGAAAGGATCTCTCTCTCTCTCTCTCTCTCTCTCTCTCTCTCTCTCCTTCAAGAATTGAGAGGAGGCAGCGAATGACCATACAACCTGTTTTCCTTTTCATTTATAAACAACTCTCTCTCTCTCTCTCTCTCTCTCTCTCTCTCTCTCAGACTTGGAAGGAGGCAGTGGATGACCATTACTGCCTGTTTGCCTTTTTTACTTAGAATACATTCGATAAATGTAAACAACTCTCTCTCTCTCTCTCTCTCTCTCTCTAAGACTTGAAAGGAGGAAGTGGATAACCATACTGCCTGTTTGTCTTTTTACTTAGAATATATTCGATAAATGTAAACAATCTCTCTCTCTCTCTCTCTCTCTCTCTCTCTCTCTCTAAGACTTGAAAGGAGGAAGTGGATAACCATACTGCCTGTTTGTCTTTTTACTTAGAATATATTCGATAAATGTAAACAATCTCTCTCTCTCTCTCTCTCTCTCTCTCTCTCTCTCTCTCTAAGACTTGAAAGGAGGAAGTGGATAACCATACTGCCTGTTTGTCTTTTTACTTAGAATATATTCGATAAATGTAAACAATCTCTCTCTCTCTCTCTCTCTCTCTCTCTCTCTCTCTCTAAGACTTGAAAGGAGGAAGTGGATAACCATACTGCCTGTTTGTCTTTTTACTTAGAATATATTCGATAAATGTAAACAATCTCTCTCTCTCTCTCTCTCTCTCTCTCTCTCTCTCTAAGACTTGAAAGGAGGAAGTGGATAACCATACTGCCTGTTTGTCTTTTTACTTAGAATATATTCGATAAATGTAAACAATCTCTCTCTCTCTCTCTCTCTCTCTCTCTCTCTCTAAGACTTGAAAGGAGGAAGTGGATAACCATACTGCCCTGTTTGTCTTTTTACTTAGAATATATTCGATAAATGTAAACAATCTCTCTCTCTCTCTCTCTCTCTCTCTCTCTCTCTAAGACTTGAAAGGAGGAAGTGGATAACCATACTGCCTGTTTGTCTTTTTACTTAGAATATATTCGATAAATGTAAACAATCTCTCTCTCTCTCTCTCTCTCTCTCTCTCTCTCTCTCTCTCTAAGACTTGAAAGGAGGAAGTGGATAACCATACTGCCTGTTTGTCTTTTTACTTAGAATATATTCGATAAATGTAAACATCTCTCTCTCTCTCTCTCTCTCTCTCTCTCTCTAAGACTTGAAAGGAGGAAGTGGATAACCATACTGCCTGTTTGTCTTTTTACTTAGAATATATTCGATAAATGTAAACAATCTCTCTCTCTCTCTCTCTCTCTCTCTCTCTCTCTCTCTCTCTCTCTAAGACTTGAAAGGAGGAAGTGGATAACCATACTGCCTGTTTGTCTTTTTACTTAGAATATATTCGATAAATGTAAACAATCTCTCTCTCTCTCTCTCTCTCTCCTCTCTCTCTCTCTCTAAGACTTGAAAGGAGGAAGTGGATAACCATACTGCCTGTTTGTCTTTTTACTTAGAATATATTCGATAAATGTAAACAATCTCTCTCTCTCTCTCTCTCTCTCTCTCTCTCTCTCTAAGACTTGAAAGGAGGAAGTGGATAACCATACTGCCTGTTTGTCTTTTTACTTAGAATATATTCGATAAATGTAAACAATCTCTCTCTCTCTCTCTCTCTCTCTCTCTCTCTCTCTCTAAGACTTGAAAGGAGGAAGTGGATAACCATACTGCCTGTTTGTCTTTTTACTTAGAATATATTCGATAAATGTAAACAATCTCTCTCTCTCTCTCTCTCTCTCTCTCTCTCTCTGTCTCTCTCTCTCTCTCTCTCTCTAAGACTTGAAAGGAGGAAGTGGATAACCATACTGCCTGTTTGTCTTTTTACTTAGAATATATTCGATAAATGTAAACAATCTCTCTCTCTCTCTCTCTCTCTCTCTCTCTCTCTCTCTCTACACCCGTAAGTTGACCCTCTGTCATTTTCCCAAAATTAATAAAAAAAAAAAAAAATCGATACGTATCTGCAAAAACATCCAATGAATGTCAGGTATCACAGGGAATAAAATAATGGATCGTGCTACACATGTGTTTATCATGAAATACGTCACGCATTCCTTTCTCTCTCTCTCTCTCTCATGTCAAAATGCCTTTCAAACATCCCGATTTACGTCGTTCTTATAGCTCCTGCAGAATAAAGGTACTTAGAAGCTCCAAAACGGTACGTAACGTCCAAAGCGTATGGATAGACCATTTCGATTCTAGCTCGTATAACCGTCATTCTAATATATAAAGTTGTCTGAGAATTAAATATTTCAAGTGTCCATTATTTGTTTTTGATCTAATTGAGTTGCATATATCTTACAACGGGTTTTTTTCTCTCTCTCTCTCTCTCTCTCTCTCTCTCTCTCTCTCACACAGATATAGTCACTATTGGAAGGCATTAAATTTCTTTTGTCATCAGTAACTGCATAATACAAAAATTTAATAAAGGTAATTCCGAAAAAATACATAATAGCCAGATTGCACAAGTCACAAAAAAAGGAGAGGAACGAAGTAACAGATGGATGTCAGAAAAGGGAAATAAATAAGGAACAGGAAAAAGTTGTGAAAAGGAGAAATCGATAAAACAAAACCAAATCAGAAAGCAGAAGGAAAATTAACGGAAAATGAGTGATAAAATAGTTAGAAAAGGAAAGAAAGATGAAACCAAAAAAGAAAAAGGAAAGAAAGATGAAACAGCAAAAAAGAAAAAGGAAAGAAAGATGAAACAAAAAAAGAAAAAGGAAAGAAAGTAAAAACAGAAAATGGAAAGAAAGATGAAACAGAAAAAAAGAAAAAGGAAAGAAAAAAACAGAAAATGGAAAGACAAATGAAACAGAGAAAAGGAAAGAAAGAAACAAACAGAAACTGGAAAAAAAGAAGGAATAGAAAAGTCAGAAAAGGGTCAGAAAGGAGGAACAAAAAAGGAATTAGAGGAAATAAGTTTGGTTAGTAATTACGGTGAACAGACATTTGCCTTGTCTCTGTCGTCATTACCGGAAGGAAATAAATGAAATACAGTTATTATTATGACTAGAAATTTGCCGTCTGTATACCGCTCATTTTTCCATCCCGTAATAACATCATTTACTGTGAAATTCGAACCCTTTTTTAATAATTCTTATCAATCAGTTTGTATACATTCGTCTTTTTATAGCTTGGAAATGTATATTTTTTTATTATTTAATTGAGGATACAAACTACCCATTGCCATCAATCATCAGGGTAGGTAATAATCCTCTTTTGATGATACCCCTCTCTCTCTCTCTCTCTCTCTCTCTCTCTCTCTCTCACCGAAATAAAAGTTTTTAAATTATGAATTACATTTAGAAATAATCTGATAATCTCTCTCTCTCTCTCTCTCTCTCTCTCTCTCTCACCGAAATAAGTTGTTAGATTATGAATTAAATTTAGAAATAATCTCTCTCTCTCTCTCTCTCTCTCTCTCTCTCTCTCATCGAACTAAAGTTGTTAGATTATGAATTATTTAGAAATAATCTCTCTCTCTCTCTCTCTCTCTCTCTCTCTCTCATAGAAATAAAAGTTTTTAGATTATGAATTACATTTAGAGATAATCTAGAAAACGAGGCACAGATTTAACATTGAATAATGACAAATAGTATATATAACAAAATCAGAACATTTAACAGCAGTTAAGGGATGAATAAATATACCTCAGCATTCCGGAAATAATAACAATGATACCATTAACAATAATAACAATAATAATAAAAAAAATTACTATGATGTCAAAATTACAACACTCAAAAACAACATCGAAGTTAATCTCAAAATGTTAATAGAATCAGTATCGTTTTACCTGGAATAAAAAAAGAAAAAATATTATTTTACGCAACCATTCCGCTTATCTCTAAAAAAAAACGAAAAAGGGAAAGAGATGCCGAATGATATTTCCAGCCTCTATAGAAATGCAACTCCCGTTCAATTTCCTGAGTTGCTCGAAGCGACGCGTCCGAATGCCTGCAGAGAACTTGAGAAGGTGGTTTGCGTGTCCGAATGCGTTCATGAAATGCACGGTGATTTAAGTGTCCCAGAGAGTGTAAGAAATCATAGTGATTCCTACAACCGAATGCGTGGAGAACGCGAGGGTGATTTACCTGTACGAATGAACGGATGGTTAAATTACGCATACGAACACGTGCAAAAAATGCAAAGATGATTTACGGATACGAATACGTGCAAATAACGCAAAGGTGATTTACGAATACAAAACACGTGCAAAGAACACAAAGGTGATTTACGGATACGAACACCTGCAAAAAACAGAAAGCTGATTTACGGATACGAACACATGCAAAGAACGCAAAGGTGATTTACGGATACGAACACGTGCAAAGAACCCAAAGGTGATTTACTGATACGAACACGTGCAGAGAACGTGATGACGATTCCATGGTACGAATACGTGCAAAGAATGAGAAGGTTACGAGGGTTATTCACGTGTCCGATTACATCAGTATTATTATTATTATTATTATTATTATTATTATTATTATTATTACTATTATTATTATTTCAAATTAATGATAAGAGAAGGATTTACGGTCCGAATACAGTCAAGAGAATGTGAAGTGATTCATGTGCCTGAATATGAGGGTGATTCACGTATCCGAATACATTCACAAAACGTGAGAGCAAATTACGTGTCCAACTGTAGATGATGGTGGTTATTCACGTGTGCGCATGCGTGAAATGAATGCTAGTGAGTAACTAAAGGAAAAATTTGAAAGATTATTACATTTCTTACTTTGCGTATCGTCATGATCAAGAAATCTGTATCAGACAGGGCCACTTTTACTAGGTTGGTGTGCTGTGAGTGATCGGACTAATGTCTCCCACCATCACCAATCCGAAGTGGCCAGCATGGTGATGAAAATGGCTAAACCCCAGACATGACTACATGCCTGAGGCCTTTGTCCTATAGTGGACTAGACGCGGCTGCATTTGTTGTTAGTGTTTGTATATACAGTGTATATATATATATATATATATATAAATATATATATATATATATATATACATATATATATATATATATATACACGCGTGTGTGTGGTCTGACAAGTCCACGTATGTAAGTGCATGTCTGTGAGAGAGAGAGAGAGAGAGAGAGAGAGAGAGGCAGGGACAGGGGTCACCCGCGTGATGAAGGCATAACATTGGCGCCCATTATTCAAAAGAGCAGGTCAGGAAATTTCAGGTATCTCATAATTAAGCTTTATCGAGAAATCAGGACCTTCGTCCATATGGGATATAAACTTTTTTTCTTAACGTTTAGGTTATATATGCTTCGGACACGGAGTGAGGCATGACCAAGTGGAAAATGTGCAAAGAGAATAAGGGAAGAAGAGGAAATGTGCAAAGAGAATAAGGGAAGAAGAGGAAATGTGCATAAAGCATAAGGGAAGAAGAGGAAATGTGCAAAGAGAATAGGGGAAGAAGAGGAAATGTGCAAAGAGAATAGGGGAAGGAGAGGAAATGTGCAAAGAGAATAAGGGAAGGAGAGGAAATGTGCAAAGAGAAAAAGGGAAGAAGAGGAAATGTGCAAAGAGAGTAAGGGAAGAAGAGGAAATGTGCAAAGAGAATAAGGGAAGAAGAGGAAATGTGCAAAACGAATAAGGGAAGAAGAGGAAATGTGCAAAGAAAATAAGGGAAGAAGAGGAAATGTGCAAAGAGAATAAGGGAAGAAGAGGAAATGTGCAAAGAAAATAAGGGAAGAAGAGGAAATGTGCAAAGAGAATAAGGAAGAAGAGGAAATGTGCAAGAATAAGGGAAGAGAGGAAATGTGCAAAGAGAATAAGGGAAGAAGAGGAAATGTGCAAAGAGAATAAGGGAAGAAGAGGAAATGGGCAAAACGAATAAGGGAAGAAGAGGAAATGTGCATAAAGAATAAGGGAAGAAGAGGAAATGTGCAAAGAGAATATGGGGAAGAAGAGGAAATGTGCAAAACGAATAAGGGAAGAAGAGGAAATGTGCAAAAAGAATAACGGAAGAAGAGGTAATGTGCAAAGAGAATAAGGGAAAAAGAGGAAAGGTGCAAAGAGGATAAGGAAGAAGATACTAGGTGCTATCATATATATACATTACAAACACAAGCGTAATGTATCCCTTGGCTACAACAGGTACTTAATGCGTCTCAATCCAGATAAAAACAAAGATTTAAACTTAGTTTGCTAATATTGTGTTGCAATATTTTGTTACAAATAACAATGTATAGATTACAAAAGATTTCGTATAAAATTATAAGGAGCTCTGTGATTCCGAAATGAAATAACACTGTAAAATACACATTTTCTCTTCATTAAGGACAAAACCTAATATGAGAAGTAATCGAGTTTATTCAGATCATTTGCTATTGTCAGAATAGCAGCATTTTGAAAATCAGAACCAAGTGGCTATTTAATTTAAAGTTAATTCATGGAAAAAGGGACAATATTTTCGATTCACTGAATCTTTTAAACATTCTTGGTTAAAACCCTGACCAATTAGGCCAGTGCGTGGAGCCAAATGGTCCTTAGGGAATTAGCTAGAAGTGCATTTAGGGTTAGATAAATGAGCACTATCGATCAAATCCTACTTTCTGCAAGCAACAACACCGTGAAAATGATAGTGAGAATTTGATGTGAGCAAATAGCTTCTACATCTACACAACAACAGACCGTCACCCACATTTGTATGTCAGCAACAACCGCTATTCCCCACATACTTGTGTGATTTAATTTTCCCCACCCCCACAATGTTCTAGACCACTGTCCCCCACTTAAACGCAATTTGATGTCTTCCACGCCCACACTTCCCACCCACGCCCAAGATGACCAACGACACCCACACTTACACAACATCCCTTCCACAAACGTATGAATGAAAATTAACAACCACCAAAGCCGGAGAATCTAGCCACATACATTTTTGCACACACACTGACGTCAACCACACCCACACTTCCCACCCACACTCGGAAAGCTCTTCTTGTCGTTGTTCGGGGGGCGAGTCTGGGCGTGGCAGGATAACACGACTTCCGGTTAACCTGTATGAATCGATTCTGCATGTCCACGTTTGGCCGAAGAGTTAGTTGTCCGTTGGACCATGTGGAACCGCGAGTAGCTAAACCTTACGGCTGAGACATAGGAGTCACGGAACTCTCTCTCTCTCTCTCTCTCTCTCTCTCTCTCTCTCTCTCTCTCTCTCTCTCTCTCTCTCTCTCAAAATCCGGAATCCTAAATTTCTTAATGATCATATAATTTTTCTTTATTCAAGATAATTTACAGACCTGAGCTCTCTCTCTCTCTCTCTCTCTCTCTCTCTCTCTCTCTCTCTCTCTCTCTCTCTCTCTCTCAAAATCCGGAACCGTAAAATTTCTCGATAATATATTTACATGGCTGAGCGGGTCTCTCTCTCTCTCTCTCTCTCTCTCTCTCTCTCTCTCTCTCTCATGGGATGCAAGGTAAAAGTCCGACAGAACGGCAAACCTGATAAGGTTGAAGGGTAACCCTGAACAATCTGATGAATCTGGGTCTACAAAAATAAAGACTGCGTCACACAAAAACAGACTAGATGAGAATTCCACAGCCTCATATTGAAGAGGAAAAGCAGTCTAAGAAATGTAAAATCTTGAGATAATCCCTCTTTTCATATAATGAGAATGGGGAGGTTTTCGATGTGGTACCAAATTTGGATAAAATTCAGAGCGAAAGGAGTACAAAACCATGTAAAAAAAGTACAAAATCGACTAAAAGTCGTACGAAATTCGGTAAAGATGGTACAAACTCAGATAAACAGGTACCCCGTATTGTACAAATCAACAAAATCACTTACAGTATGAAAGTCTCCTGAAAACTATTTAACTTTAATAAGGACATCATAACTTTTATGGCTTTAATTGAATATTCTTATATTTTTATATATAATAAATGATATCAGCATCAATGACCTTAGATGTGAGGATGCCAGAAAATTTTAAATCAATCAACCAATCAACTTACAAAATGAAAAAGAAAAAAAACAGCAAAATTATATACGACCATTAAAAACCTTAACATTCCCCTTCCCCAACGTCAAAGATTCCAGTAACTTCAGCCTTCGAATAACATCAACACAGATAAAAAGAGACGTAGTGGCAATGACAGGTAGGAAAAATAATAGCATACAGATGAATAAGAAAATCAAACAGGATAATTTGTATTACACCAGTAGATATATACTTATGACGGGAGAGTTTAAACTGGGTGAGATAAACACATCCCTTTACCAAGTTTACCCTATCATTTTCAAACGCACCCTTGAGGATTTTTTCCCCACAGCTGACAGGTTTAGTTATTATTATTATTATTATTATTATTATTATTATTATTATTATTATTATTATTATTATTATTAATAGCAGTAGTAGTAGTATACAGTAGTTTTTTTTTATTATTATTGTTACCATTATCATATGACGTAGTAGTAATAGTAGTAGTAATAGAATAAGGAGGTTTTTAATAATAAGATAGTTTAAAGAGGTCGTTCAATAACATTTCTGGGCTCTGATAGAACTTAGACTAAGGATTTCTTCTCAATAGAGGTGAAAATTACAGCAACGTACAATTGAAGAAGTTGCATAGCTAGAAAGCAGGAAAGCGAGCCCCTTTGGCACATCTGAAGATTTTTTTTATTTATTCTTATAACTCATTTTCCAGTTTACGAATCACTCGTTGAACTGTCGTCAGAATTCAGGTTCTGATAATTTAGTAAGTTGCAGCTTGTAGGAAATATAAATTCAAGGCTAATACACTTCTGATTCGAATTATATTGAAAAATAGAATCTCTCTCAATTGCCTCCGTTGCAGAAGTTGTGGAATACTAAAAAAATATATACAGGGTGGCCCCAAAAGTAGATGGACAGTATGTATTGGTTATATTTTTACAAGTGTATTTTGGTTCATAATAAAATTCAAGGGCTCTTGTATTATTGTACACTATAATTTAATTGTCAGTGTGATAATTATGTTAGTAAATATAACTGTATGTATATGTAATCTCAAAATTAATATCCACTTACTTTTGACCCACCCTGTATATATAAAAAAAAAAACTTTAATGATGAATCGTTGGCAACTGCATTGTATTTTACTTCTGAGCAGGATCTGTTTCTGACCTCAAGATAAAAAGTAGTACGGGTTACCTGGTGTACCCTTTCAGCGTAGGAAAAAAAAAAAATCTGGATATATCTTGATCAACTGTCCCAAGCTAGGAACTTTTCAGATTTTCATAAAATAAAAGTAGAAATTCAAGATGTCCTATAGAGAATTTAGTAATGGGAGAGCATATTATTACACGTGACATCTTGTAAAAACATTGTAGGAAAAAAAATATGAGAATTAGATTTCGTTGTGTATGCATCTCAGGTCAGTGTCTTCTGACCTGTAGTTTTGAATTTCACCCTAATTTTCATCAAAAAATGTAAGTTTATATATAAGTCATAGGGGAAAATGATTAATATAAATAGATAAAGTGATTTCAAAATCTTTTCAAATATTTCATTATAAAAATTTTATCTCTATGTAACAGTTGCATTGAAACAATAGCCTGGTTTAACTTCACAGAAAATCTTTGAGATATTTCTAATCAAACCGTACTTGAAACAAAACAAAATATTGATGAAATTAATTTAAAATTCTTTTAAACATTTCATTATAAAAATTATCTCAATGTGTAACAGCTCAATTAAAACAACAGTCTAGTTTAATTACAGAGAAAACCTTCAAGATATTTCGAGTCAAATCGTACTTGAAACAAAAACAAAAACAAAAAAAATTCTTACGAAGAAAATGTGCAGAAAATCAGGGAAAACCCACAAGATATTTCGAGTCAAATCTTACTTGAAAACAAGAAAATAGATAAAGGGGATTTGAAATTATTTTTAAATATATCATTAAAAAGATTTGATCAATATGTAACAGCTGCATTAACAAAAATAGCCTGGTATAACTCCAGAGACAAAAAAAACTTACAAGACATTTCGAGTCAAATTGTACTTGAACGAAAAGAAATTAAGCAATCATTATGAAAATCAGAGAAACTTCCTAAGATATTTTGAAATGAAAAAGAAAAAATAATCAGTCTCAAGAAGAAAATGTGAAGGAAATCAGGGAAAATCCCCGAGATATTTCAAGTTAAATCGTATTTGGAACGAAAAAGAAAACAAAATAATCACTCTTAAGAAGAGAATCAGGGAAAATCGTATTTAACCGAAAAGGTAAAAAATAATCAGTCTGACGAAGAAAATCAGAGAATCCCCTTAAGATATTTCAAGTCAAATCGTATTTCAAACGAAGAAGAAAAAGTAATCAATCTTAAGAAGAAAATCAGAAAATCCTCCTGAGATATTTCGAATCCAATCGTATTTGAAACGAAGAAGAAAACATAATCAATATTAAGAAGAAAATCAGAGAATTAAGATATTTCTGGTCAAATCGTATTCAAAACGAAAAAGGAAAAATAATCAATCTTACGAAGAAAATATGCTGAAATCTACATGAAAACAGGAAAACCAACGGCAGAAAACAGGTATATTAAATCACATACCACCACTGTTGAGAGAGAGAGAGAGAGAGAGAGAGAGAGAGAGAGAGAGAGAGAGAGAGAGAGAGAGAGAGAGAGAATTAATGATTAGAAATGCATGGAAGAAAAAAAAGTTGCATTTTAGAATATTTCAGAGAGAGAGAGAGAGAGAGAGAGAGAGAGAGAGAGAGAGAGAGAGAGAGAGGAGAGAGCAACGCCGAGGCTCCTTTTGCCCACCGAAGGTTCAAAACGAGCATGCGTATCAGCGGGTGATGAGGTACGCCCTTGAGGGACTCCAAGAGGGTATTGCTTCGCGGAGAATGCAGATCCGCAGAACAATGGACTTTGATTCTCTCCGTAGCCTCCTCATGCCAGTGGGAGGAGAAATCATACTGAATATGTAATCCCCTTAGGAAATGTACTTGGTATGTGCTTATATTTTTTTTTCTCTCTCTCTCCTCTCTCTCTCTCTCTCTCTCTCTCTCTCTCTCTCTCTCTCTCTCTCTCTCTCTGAAATATTCTAAAATGCATCTTTTTTTCGTCCATGCATTTCTATCATTAAATTCTCTCTCTCTCTCTCTCTCTCTCTCTCTCTCTCTCTCTCTCTCTCTCTCTCTCTCTCTCTCTCTCTCGTCCATGTATTTCTGCTCATGAAATTCTCTCTCTCTCTCTCTCTCTCCCTCTCTCTCTCTCTCTCTCTCTCTCTCTGAAAAAATACATGCAGAAGCGTTGCGAGAGGATGCCGAATATTAAAATTAATATTAAAAAACACACCTCTCTAGCTGCAGGATAAATAGGCCCAAAATTTCTTTGAGCCTATATATACCAATTAGGATAACACAAATCGTTTTTCTTTCGGTTAGCCCGAGAAATAGGCCTATTACTTTATGCACCGAGACGGATTGCGAATGAAGCAAGGGCCCGTGCTGATACAGTTGGCTTCACTAATTCCAGTGAACTTCGCGGGACGCTAAAGAGACGTCTGACAGCTATACATAGCAGCAAGTATTATTATTATTATCATTATTATTATTATTATTATTATTACTTGCTTGCTAACGCTATGTTTGGGAAAAGAGCCAGTGTCTGCAATGTTACCTGTATAACAGTCTTTGAGCTTGTAAACACGTGACCAAAAGCATTTTTATTCATTTTACGAAAGTGCTGTTAAGCAAATAACAATATTTTTCTATGCAGCACTTGGTAAAATTAATAGAAATGCTTTTGATCACGTCATTACAAGCCCAGACACTGTTTTACAGGCAGCGTTGCCGACAGTTTCTCATTTGCTGAAGAAAGTGTTACCTGCTACAATGTACAGCTGTCAGACCTTTTCCTAGCTTCTCGTGAAGTGTACCAGAATTATTGAAGCCAACTGTACTAGCCTCTATGCAAAAAAAAAAAAAAAAAAAAAAAAATCTCTTGCTGAGCATGAACGGAAAGAATAACCAGATTCGTTACAAGAATCATCACATTAAAAAGAAAATGAAGAGGATGAGAATCAAAAGAATCTTTCAGTGTGGATTGAAAATCAGAGAATAAAAAAAAAACTTCTTTCGGAAGTTAAGAAAGATTATAAACAAACGAACTATTTTTTTACGAGACTGGAAAGATTAGAAACAGGTCTTTTATAGCTAGAAATTCTGGGTGAACATGAAAGTTATTCCATATTTCTGCTATGATAAGAATAAGAAACCTACCAAGTTAACGTTGAAAAGATTACTACCATAGTATAAAATAATCCAGTAAAACATGTCTTCCTTCTGTGTCTAAAATAAATTTTTCCATATCCTGGAAAAAAAATTATTACTAAAATCGTTATTATATCCAAACAACTGGCATTAGTCATATCAATATTCTCTTACAAGAATGAAAGTATTCGAATCGTATATATACAAATTAAGAGAGAGAGAGAGAGAGAGAGAGAGAGAGAGGAGAGAGAGGAGAGGAGAGAGAGAGAGAGAGAGAGAGGAGAGAGAGAGAGAGAGAGAGAGAGAAAATTCAGAATATTTCCAGTTATGATTCCATACTTCGGACCGAGTATAATCCTGAATTGTGTTTAGAAAGATCATAACCTGAAATCTTTCCAAAAAAAAATATCAAAATGACACAGATCAACCAAAGAAGACTGGAAAATTTAAAATCACACTAAGTATTCTATATAGTTCATAAATCATCAACATCGCAGCTTCAAGTCAGACAAGACACGAAGCAAAAGAATTTATCCGGATTTAATAAAAAAAATTTGAATCTAAGAATCTTTCAGTAATTTCCAAAAATGAAAAAAAAAAAAAAAAAAAAAAAGTGGGATGGACTAGACTCCCTAAATCACTCCATGTAAGGTCTTGAAGGATCATAAGAACCTACTTATCTTCCCATATATGAAGGACTTATATTAAGCAGTAACTCTTAAACAAGACACTCTGAGGTTATTTCAAATGGCTGCTTAAGACAACTGGCAGCAGTAGACGTTCAACCCTTTTTCATTTACCTCCTCATTATTATTATTATTATTATTATTATTATTATTACTATTATTATTATTATTATTACAGTATTATTATTATTATTATTACAGTATTATTATTATCATTATTATTATTTCTAGCTCATCTACAACCCTAGCTGGAAAAGCAAGATGCTACAAGCTCAAGGGTTCCAACAGGGAAAAATAGCCCAGTGAGGAAAGGAAATAACGAAATAAATAAACGATATGAGAAATAATGAAGTTAAAATAAAATATAAAAAAAAAAAACAGTAACAACATCAAAACAGATATTTCATATATATACTATAAAAATACTTATGTCAGCCTGTTCAATGTAATATTTATACCACGGTAGTAATGTTTTCAACAAAGATAATAAGAATCTGAAGAAATAAAAATGAAAATACAGAATATTTACAGGAATCTATGG
>NC_090733.1:115976293-115977675 GCF_036898095.1 Palaemon carinicauda
ATTGTAGTTAGGAAAGAGGGAGGGGTTGGAAGGATTGAAACTGTTTGCATATCTAATTATTAAGCCGTTATTTTTGACAGGTCACGTAAACTAGTTTGATAATAATGATTTTTGTTGATATTATCATTGTCATTACTATCGTTGTTGTTGATGATGATGTTATATGAATTAAAAGAAATTGAATTCTCCTTCAATTTCATATCTATCTGAGTCTAGCATACAAAAAAATATATTAGATTGCCCTACCCATCAGCCTCTGTCCAAGAAACGTTCTGAAGTCTCAAAACAGTGCCTCTGCATCATAAAAACATCTACCAAAGCCAGTGGCCTTTAAAATCAGCAATACTTTATTGCACATAAAATTTAAACAACCCAGAAAATCTTACAGATCTGCTTCCAATTTTAAAGCCCACTCATGAATGGCAGAGGCAAGGGACAGTGCCCTAGAGACTGGCCATGTATACATATGATCAGCGTCAAAGCCCAATCCCCACCCAAGATAGAACCTGGGGCGCTCAATCAATGGCTGCTGACGACTCATCAGGTAGACGTATAGGCTCCCCAAAGCCCCCATCCTTAGCTCACAAGGATGGTGAGGTTGCAGACACTACAAAAAATTATGGAGCTTGAGCGGGACTCGGACCCTAGTTTGGCAGATCACCAGGTAGGAACGTTTCCAATAGGCCACCACATTTCATGACTCTCTCCAACTTGAGAAAACACTTCAACAATGCGATCAATAATTGGTGTATTGGACTGGCTTAAGTTTAGAGACAAACACGGACATAAACGTTAAGTCTTATCAACTCATTAAACTTTATAGTACAGAAAACCATACTAAAATGTGGCGCATCTCTTTCAAAAGTCACTAACACACGTGTTTGTAGCTACGGGTCTTCGAGGAATATAAAAAAAACTAGTTGGTAGCTATAGCTTTTTTTCATAAATTCCCGAGAAACTGGATAATGAATGCAAAACTTTCAAAGGTCTCCCTACCCCCACTGGCTAGCAGCTATATATCCTGCTAGTCTACAATGAACTGGCTAGTGAATATAGGCCTTTTATACGTCTACCATACACTACCAGGGGCTATGGGTCTCGTAAATCTCCCGTTCACTGGCTAGAAGCTACAGGATGAGTAATCTACAATGCAAGGACTAGTGACTACATGTATTTTATAAGCGAATGCTACAAGCTTGCTAGTGGGAACAGACCCTTCAAAAAAGACCATCGGCTAATAGCAACTGCCTAGGCTACAAGTCTTTCAAAATAACTGGTATGCTGTCTTTCAAGATGGCAACCTGTTATGAAATCCCAATAGATACAGGTTTTATTGATCATTACAAAAAAATCTAGAGAGTGATTACAGGTCATTTAAGCTT
>NC_090733.1:115980675-115988175 GCF_036898095.1 Palaemon carinicauda
AAATTAACATGGGGCTTTATAGGAACGAATTAAAATATGAGAACTATATAATCTCTCGAGAAAACCATACGCTTGAGGTTAGGAATTTTACGACTTGTCCCAATTTCATGAAAAAAGAATGGACATGCTATGGAACATATTAGGCATTATCAAAATACTGTAGATTAGAAATCGATTAAAAAGCATGCCGTAATGTTAATGAGATTATATTATATATATATATATATATATAGATATATATATATATATATATATACATATATATATATACTATATATATATATATATATATATATATATATATATGGGTGTGCTGTGGTTGATTCTGTATTATGCACTCTTCTAATGGGGGTTGGCACCAAAAAGAAAAATCTCTCAGCCGTCACTACCATATTCATACTTTAACCATTTAATCATGGATTAACTCCATATCATCACACACACCACACTACACACAGCACAAACAGAAACGAATGTCAGACATCATAACATAACTACAGAAGGGTCATTGGCTTCGAGATGAACTCCCTTACCTATACTTCGCCAGCTCTCTCTCTCTCTCTCTCTCTTCTCTCTCTCTCTCTCTCTCTCTCTCTCTCTCTCTCTCTGTATATATATATATATATATATATATATATATATATATATAGATATATATATATATATATATATTATTATATATATATAATATAAATATAATATATATATATATTACTTTAAACGTTCACAGCCAACAGCCATAGCATACAGAACGCTCGTACACAAATACATTTGATATAAACATATGCTGCATACATACGCCAATCCAAAAGCATTTGCTTTAAAATATATACCTTTGTTTGCACACATATCAACATGTATAAAATACGAACGGTAATGCAAATAAAAAGTAAATTTTCCATTAGATATATACTAATGAACTTCCTCTCAATTACCCTTATATAACGAAAGCTGCTTGAATAAGTCTAATTTCTTTCTCTGACTATTTTACTATTTCTGCAAGGTGGTCATTCAACATCAGAATTCGTACACGTATAATTGCTGGGCATTTTGTGCGTTTGTGTAATTGGGAAGATAAAAAACTTTTGAAATTAGGTAAAGACACATGATTTATTATTGCAATTAAACTGAATTTTCATTTTATATATATATGTATATATATATATATATATATATATATATATATATATATATATATATATATATAAATATATATTACATATGTATATATATATATATAAAACGTATATATTTTTATCTATATATAAACAATATACACATATACATATATATATATATATATATATATATATATATATATATATATACACTCATATATATATATATATAGAGAGAGAGAGAGAGAGAGAGAGAGAGAGAGAGAGAGAGAGAGAGAGAGAGAGAGAGAGAGAGAGAGAGCGAGGGTCCTTTTGTGAAACAAGATCAATTTTCTCTCTGGCATTTTACCATTAATAATAGTCCAATTGTTTCCCTGTTTCTGTTGTATTTGTTATGTGGATAGGCGTCCCAAGGGTATGTCCACTTCCCCCGGAATTTCCGTTCTTTTATCAACAACTTATTTTTTTTCGCTATGAAAACCATATTTGTAACATAAGTACGTTAGTTCTCTGAATTGGGTGTTATAAAAAAAGGCATTTACATGTCATGGACTTCAAAGGTGTAAACTAACGTTGATGCGTTTGAAAAATAATAGTCTTGTTCCCACTTGGTTTACTGTAAACCATAACTTGTATTACTTAACGAAGTAGACGGGGACATTTTAGGGAGGATCAAACAAAAGTTTATTTTGATCCAAAATTACTTGGTATGTTGATCCTAAAATTATTTGAATTTTGATCCAAAATTTTTGATATTTTAACCCAAAATTATTTGATATTTTGATCCAAAATTGTTAGATATTTCTATCCAATTTGTTTGATATTATTATCTAAATTTGTTTGATATTTTGATCCAAATTTGTTTGATATTTTGATCCTAAATAGTTTGATATTTTCATCCAAATTGTTTGATATTACAATCCAAATTGTTTAATATTTTTTATCCAAATTGTTCGATATTTTTTATCCAAATTGTTCGATATTTTGATACAAAATTATCATCTTTATATAAATTCCTTATAATCCTAAATCAACATGGGCTTGATTCCTCTGATCGACACTAAACTGCGAAATAATCTATCAACTGCTCAGACTGCGGATCAAGATCGAGAAATCTTAGTAATAAGTTTAAATCTGTCGATAATCCCATTCCAAGAAGGGATGGGTTCTTTTCAAGTGCTTCCCATATGTCAAAAAGAAGCGTTGACATTACCCAAGAAGAGAGATTTAATCATTGTCATTATTGTTACCATTATCATGATTTTCTGACGTTGGTCGACTCAGCCAAGAGATCCTCTGCTAATTTCTCTTTGATCAAAATAGCAATTTAATGTTTGTTTGATCATCAGTTTGGACTTATTGCAGTCTCTTTGCAACATAGCTGTTCTTTACTAAATATATATATATATACATATATATATATATATATATATATATATATATATATATATATATATATATATATATACTGTATATATATTATATATATACATATATATGTATATATATATACATATATATATATATATATATATATATATATATATATATATATATATATATATATATAGCGTGTGTTTGTATGCCTGGAATTACATACGGTAAATGAAACCTTTTGTTCAGTTATCTTATTGAACCCAGCCCACGTATTCTTAATTCATCAGAGTAAAAATACATTCTATTCTAATTTTCGACTGCCATTAGTATATCCTTATACAATTCAGTACGCCCATAAATGAAGACCGCCTAATTAACCTTTTCATTACCTGGTCATTTCTCTTCTTATCCTCATAGCAACGTCAATCAAGCGAAGGAACTTTCAAGCAAGTCTTTGTGCGCGTTCATTCTGCACTGTATGAAGTTGCCTCTGATCTTTCAGCTCAATAGAGAAAAGCCACCAATGGAAATTTGCTTCCATTTCAGAACGGCTTTTGTAGTCTGCGTAGTTCTCTTGCTTGAGGGGACACTCGAGCACACTATGCTATCTAATTTCTCCTACTCTTGCTTCGTTAAAGTTTTTTATAGTTTATATTGGAAATATTTATTTCAGTGTTGTTGTTGTTCTAGGAATATTTTATTTTCCCTTATTTCCTTCCTTACTGGGCTATTTTCCCTGTTGGGGCCCCTGTGCTTATAGCATCCAGCTTTTCCAACTAGGGTTGTAGCTTAGCAAATAATAATAATAATAATAATAATAATAATAATAATAATAATAATAATAATAATAGTCTGGGCTACATTTTCATCACGACTGGGGCTTCTGCTAAGACCTGTAGCAGTAACTGCATTTGTAACATTATACTAATTATCCTTTAAATTTTATTAATCATGAATCCTACAAGCAAACTATGTATGTGGGTTGGTGTAATTACTTACAAATCAAAATATAAAGACCTATGTATGCATAAGCTTAATGACTTGAGTATCTAAATTTATGTACAACTATGTTATACACACAATGGATTTACCTTGACGAGTTTCCTTATTAAAGTATTGTTGGACGTAACAATAAATCTATGTTCTTGAAAAAAAAGCTATTGACCTACCGAGTATACTACCGATACTCAAGTAACCAAGCCTATCTTGCAATGAATTGCATTTTTAGACACTCGCTCAGCTTTTTAATCAATCATTAGGTTAAATAAACTTTACTTACCGTTTCATGAAACAAAGGCATTTACAATATTCTATAAATCAAAAGTACTCTCTCTCCCTATGATGATTCACAAAAGGTAATAGAAAAAAACAAATGAAATTAAAAAAAAAAGTCAAACCTCTTCCTTTATCTACATAAAACATTACAATTACTTCATTCTCTCTCAAAAAATATCTTTCTCGTCATTTTATTCCCCAATGTACGACAATCATAATAAAATGGTCTTGTTAGAACATGACTTTAGGCATGCACCAAATTACCAATAATTTGATAATAATAGTAGTAATTTTTTCACCCGCTGGTTGATGTTACTAAATGATACAATACTTTAAAAACATGTGAATATTGAAAAAAAAAAAAATTAATCACATGGCAACCTTGAATATCTAGACGGGTCAGCTATAAAAGGCCCATGTGCTGAACAAATTACCATGGTAATTATCAATAATTTGTTGATCAATACATCTAATACAGACCACCGAACAGACAAAGTAGTTTATCCCAGACAAAGATATAGTGATATTGAAGCGTGCAAATATCATAAAAAAAATCGATGAAACGTTTAGATAAAATTCGAAACAATATAATCGAAAAAACACAGAGATTAAGTAAATAAATAATAGAAAATACACGAATTGGCTACTCACGTTTGCACCGTCAGAAAGAAATTCTCAGATCGAGATTAATCTATAACAACACGAAGACAAAGACCGCAGGGCATGAAGGGAAGGTCCAGTGGGAAGTTGAGAGAGAGAAAAGAATATAATTACGATCAATTACCGAAGCTACAACCTCATGCAACATATTTTTTTTTTTCTTGTTGTGAAATTGAAAATGGAACAGCATTATAATGAGCAGCTTGTTAACGTACCTCCTGAACGAGTCCGTAGGATATGCTTCTTTTGGGATAGAATATTTTTCTTAACAGTAATTTATGTACATAAATCTATATATATCGAGTATGCATATATACTGTATATTTATATGGAGAGAGAGAGAGAGAGAGAGAGAGAGAGAGAGAGAGAGAGAGAGAGAGAGAGAGAGAGAGAGAGTATTTGGCCAATATCTTATTTTATGTGTCTCTAGCAGCATATGAAGATAGATGAAGGAAATGACAGTTTTGAAGGAAAAAATATCATTAATAAACATTACCCCTTCGAAAAAACAATGCATAGCATTTCAAGCATTGTGATAAAAAAAGACAGAATCTAAAAATCTTACAGAACACGTTTAAAGGATTATTCAAGCACTGTTCTATTCAAGAGATAAACACGGATATATAAAAATCACAAAGATTTTGCATTTCACAAAAAAAAAAAAAAAAAAAAAAAAAAAAACAATAAAAACCATCATTCGAAAAAATTAACTGAAAATTTTACACCATATGAAGTGGAATCGAGCAAGACATCTATATTTTGAACATTAAAAGTCGTTTTTCCCAATGACTTACCTCATCTAAGCCAAATTCTAACATAAGGAGGGAGGGGGGGGAGATAAGCCTGTATAAAAATGGAATTGGATTATTCACAAATTTTCATATGAATAACTGACTAGGAATTTTCATCATTATTGCAGACGAGAGAACAAATATTAATCTGGTTATCGACAGTGAAATCTGACTAATTTAAGAGTAGGTAATTTTATTATATTTTTTTCCCAAACACTTATGAATATATAGTCAGGTATCAAATAATGTTAAACAAAAATAGTTTTTTTTTCCATCAGCTGAAAGTTGTTACCATTATTAGCTATATACTATGATCTAAAGCTAAACTGAATAGCAAAGTTAAAATCTAAAAATGGTATTTATGAAATTATTCTCACAGTATGGACAGTTATGGTATTCATGGCTTACACGGACCTAAAATCATTTCCATAACAATTCACTTCATAATTATCTGTATATTTAACTAAACACTTAACCCCCATATATATATATATATATATATATATATATATATATATACACGTGTGTATACACATATATGAACTCATATGTGCACATTCAAGTAGTGTGTGTTTAAATACTGTATACATAGGCCTACTATACATGTTCAAACAAGAATGTATGAGGATACAATTACACGACATACGGTTAACATTTGCGCGCACACATATACGACCACTAACACTCACATATATGCACACATTATATCTATATATTTATATATATATATATATATATATATATATATATATATATACATATATATATATATATATATATATGCATGTATGTATCTATATATATATATATATATATATATATATATATATATATATATATATATTTATATATATGTATAGATAGATAGATACATACATGCATATATATACACACACACATATATATATATATATATATATATATATATATATATATATATATATATATATATATGTGTGTGTGTGTGTGTGTGTACATATATATACATATAATTACATTATACATATATATACATATATATATATATATATATATATATATATATATATATATATATATATATATATATATATATACAACTTCGTTTACAACATCTCGAAACACACTGCTCTCTAACTTCCCAAGGCGAAATAATCCCAGCAGTAACGGATGCAACGCTTCATGTCCCTTATCGGCGAACTCCGGTGCCCAAATTCGTCACGTGAGGTCACAAATGGCCCACAGGAAGGGGCCCCATCTCCGCTCTGCTAAAAACGGCGGCCCCACACATTCCTGTGGATCCGAGATAAGCATCGAGATTCGGTTTCAGGTTACCTGCGTAAAAAAAAAAAAAAAAAAATCCGGTCTCGGCTTAGGCCTACGGTCAAGAGTAGGCGGCTGGTCTTTTGACAGCAGCAGGTTGCGGGAACATCAATGGGCCTCTCGGCTGGCGAACACTTCGCGATGCATTTTCGAGAGCTGCGATTCTTTAAATTCAATTTGAAGTTGTATTTTTTCCCGACGATTCAGAGTCAGCTGGACTTCGCAACATACGAAGGCGACCCACAGCTGATCGATTTACAGGCCCAAAAAATAAATCTTAAATTCGCCCGAGATTTTTACCACTGTGAATTGAGGAAAGGAGAGAGTTTTTAACGCTGAGTGGGGTGGTCGAGAGAGAGAGAGAGAGAGAGAGAGAGAGAGAGAGAGAGAGAGAGAGAGAGAGAGAGAGAGAGAAGAATCAGGTGGGTTAGCAACTACATATTCCAACCCCCCACCGACTTCACTAACCCTTACCCATCCATTTCCGCTAAGCCTAATTAAACGCCACTGTTCGTGATACTCTGCTGGCAAAGGGTACTCCCTGTATGACTAATCTTTAAATACGACATTACAAGGATAATATCCATTGTACTTACGCCAAGAGAGGGAAGTGGCCAAGCGACGTCGAGTGGGAGAGTCTCAATGGCTCCGTCTAAACACTAGGGGTCATAGCCGCGGACTGTCGATGCGAATCCTGGCTGGGTTCTCACCTCTCAGCCACACGCAACACCATCTAGCGGCCGAACTTGGCACTAAATGCCAGCAAATGAGCCTTATGCATTTGCCTTCCCCTTGCAAAAGCCACTGGAGCAGTCTCCCTGTCTCGACCACTATCGCATCTCTTTCTCCCGTTTTCATTTCGATTTCGCTAGTTATATTGCTTTAGTAAATCCCAAGAAAGAGCTTCTCGGAGACGGTAGGATATCCTGTAAAATGGGAGTACGGAAGAGCAGAGCGCATCCCTCTAAAGCCAAGCG
>NC_090733.1:115995675-115998175 GCF_036898095.1 Palaemon carinicauda
ACTGGGCTATTTTCCCTGTTGGAGCATTTGGTCTTATAGCATCCTACGTTTCCAGTTGGGTTGTAGCTCAGACAATAATAATAATAATAATAATAATAATAATAATAATAATAATAATAATAATAATCAAAACTGGCAGAATTTAATATGATATTCATCTAATGGCTACGTGCATCATTCACAAACATCAATCAACACCTTTTTGTCTCTTGGTTAGTGACCATAACGTGAAATACTATTAACTGGTTTTAGAAACTAAGAAGATTTTGATAATTCCGTTGTCTTTTATTAAGTTGAATCTAGTTTTAGATGATTCAGGCCTCCTTAAGATGACCGCAAGCCTCTAATGTTAGGCTTTGGAAAATTTCAGCTAACGACCAAAAGCTACTTGCCGAAGCTGAACTAATTACTACAAGCTGCTAGTTAAGCTTTAGCAGACTACCATAAAACACCTAAAGACAGTCAATAAGCGGTGAATGTTAGAGAAGTTAGACAGTTAAGTGAAGCCAAAGGGAGTATGCAAAAAGTAAAATGCAAATGAAGGTGCTGCACATTTGGGCAAAACAAATATTTTGAAATTTTTTTTTTTTTTTTTTATAACAGGAAAAGGACAATTAATCAACATGTTATCTTCTGCTTTTGGCTATTTTGTCTTAATTCTAGTTTCCCCATTCACCATAGTCTATTGTAGATCTATCTACGTTAATTGAATGCATCTGTTATTCTCGCCTTCTGACTTTTCTTTCATTCTCTTTTGAATATTAGGAACATGAAAAGTATGGATCCTTACTTTACAAGGCAGATCCTTTTGACTTGGCCCACATGCATAAGATACTGTCATAGATAATAGATACAAAAAAACCCATGACCATTCATAAATATTTCCTCATTTGTTTACGTTTGCTTTACTACACTTGAAATCGATCGAGTTGTGCCTCCAATGGCTGTGTATGGGCGTGCATTATTTCCGTCTGCGTCTGGGAGATTTTGCCCATTGAATTTTGGATGACATGGTCGATATTCATACATAATGCTTCCTCATCTCCTCAAATCTAGGTCTGGATATTCGCAGGAAGTCCCGATGTCACAGTGATTACAACGACCTTGGAGCGTCGCAGGGGTTTTGGTATAGACCACTGACAACAACAGTCATTCATCTTATACTACTCTGCTGTTGCTACTAATACAGTTTTCCTTGTAACATTAGTTAATGTATTTATTATCCCTTATTTTCATAGTTGCATGATCCTTTACCTATATGACTCGAGATGAAAGAGCATTTGAGAAAACTAATCATCCAAAACATTTCAGCGGAAACTGAGATCGAGAGAGCAATCCCTTCATAGCCCGAGAAGCTACGTACGCTAATATTAAATTTCATTCAAGATTGCTGGCCGTTATCAGTAACACAATTTTGGAATTAGAGCAAAACATGCTAATTCGCGTTTATCTTTTTAATCTATTACCTTATCTTCGTTATTTTTCACTTTACATATACAGGAACTGTTCTATAAACAGGATGGTTTTAAAAAGTAATATAATTCAAGTAGTCAGCAAGTATTTTGAGGGCATAATCTGCAAGGAGCTAATGTGCCGATGCGTCTCTCACTTTTCGGGGGGGGGGGTGTCTCCCTAAATTCAGACCTCAGGTGACCGTGACCTGACCCTACATTGCTCATCTTTGTTGATCGGACTCATTACTTCGTAATTCTGTTCGCTTTATTTTGCCTACCAACACTTAAAAAACCAGTACTCTTAATCGGGTATTCTCCGTAGAAAATATACTGTTCTTAACTGTATTTGAGTAAAATACTGACGACCATACTTTTTACCCTACTTTGTTATTATCCCTTACGGGTTGGTGGCCGTTTTTAAAACGGAAAATACCTGGCAACATTTATTCCAGGATTTTTACAGTTTTTACGGCCAATTTTTAATTGTGACCTATAGATACTGTTAGAAATAGTTGTATCACAAGGTAACCCTCATCGTAATACATTCAATTATACAACGTTTTTATCCGTACTGAGGAGACGGAAATTTTTCTGAACAATCATGTTAGATATCTTTATTAATGAAACTTGCAAGGCCTCATTTGTTTAATCTATCACAATAGGCATTCTTCTTTACAGGTGCAACATTACTACAGATGTACACGGGAATTTAGTTATAAGGAAACACCTTTGGAATATAAAAGGCAGACTGTAGTATCAAGAACTCTAGACAGGAACCGTCGAGACACGAAGATGTGGGAATTAACACGTGAAGCCACCCGCTACTATCTTTTGCCTTCTATTTACAAGTGGTATTTGCTTATGCTAAAATCACATGTACAGACATACGCACACATGTGTTTACATATATAATGGGGAGGTTGTTTGTGCGTATGTGCGTAATTGCGTAAAAATTCATGAATGAAATACAGTTTCTACTGTCACTTATATATGTACAAAAGTCATTCCTGAAGAACGTAATGATATTTTGCAAATATTAGTCTTCA
>NC_090733.1:116020675-116033175 GCF_036898095.1 Palaemon carinicauda
TATGTATATATATCTTTGAAGTCCCTATAGATATACAATATATCGTATAACCCAGTGGATATAAGTTAACTTTCCTGTGAGTATTTTTGTAACCTTACTAAATAGATTTCTTATATGCATTTATACTCACAGTCTAGTCTGCTTATTCGTGTAATCATGAAGTTTGAATTAACTGAAATTGAAATGTAAGTATATCTACACACTGTAAATACGCGTTTTTATGGAAATCATTTCACACACATTTATGGAAGTAAACTTATTAAAGAATTTATGGATGTTAAATAAGCTATATATACAGTATATTCTAACAGGTGATATTTCTTCTGAGGCTAGACTTGGGTTTAAGATTTATTTTCCCAATAAAGAATCTTTGGAGGGAAACAGTCTGAGAGCAGTTTTTTCCCTATTGTTTCCTTGACATTTTTGTTCATATATTAGTTTTACTATTGTTCTTCTTATTAATATTATTTAATATACTACTCTTTCCCTTTAAAAGGGTGAGTCAAGTGTGTATTAATCTTATGGCTTTAAGGGTCGCGACTCTAGTATTCAAAGATGACTGTACCAGTGTGGTAAACAATTATTTTTTTTTTATCAAAAAGACAAAAAAAAAAATCAAACAAATTTCGAATTACTTCAGTCTAATTATCTGGGAATGGCTATGTAATACCCAATGCAAAAAAAAAAAATTAATTGTCCAATTAACTTCTTCAATTGTCAACTTGGCAAACAAATGAAAAGAGTTATCCTCATTGCTGATGAAGTGGGAAAACTTAATAGATCTCTACTGGAATTCCGTGTTTGATTGACATTTTCCTGTTAATTCTTAAAAGTTTAAAGGTCACTCAGGAAGGGCAAAGACAATTGATAGTGACATTGCCCCAACAAGCAGGACGATGGCGTAGAGACTGACTATATACTGTATACATATGATCAGCACCCAAGCCCCCTCTCCATCCAAGCTAGGACCAAGGAGGGCCAGGTAATGGCTGCTGATGACTCAACAGGTAGACCTATAGTCTCCCCAAAAACCTCCATCATTAGCTCACAAGGATAATGAGGTTGCAACGACCAAAGGAACTAAAGCGGGACTTTAAGCCTAATTTGGTGATCACAATAAATGCAATGACATTACCAGCAGGTCACCACAACCCTTAGTTCAGTTATCAAAGATTCGAAACAATTTTTATTATTTCTTCACCTATTTTTTTTTTTTTTTTTTTTTCCTTTAAAGGTCGTGTTTCGTTTATGCAGTCTTGAACTCGAACGTAAATGCGCTTACATTTTAAGTAATAACAGTAACAATGGTATTGAATTAACATTATGACTCGCCAAGGTGCAACCCTAGTTGGAAAAGCGGGATGCTACAAGTCCTCAAGCTCCAACAGGGAAAATAGCCCAGTGAGCAAAGGAAATAGGGAAACAGATAAACAATATATGAGAAGTAATTGATAGAAAAAAAATTAAGATATTTCAAGATCAGCAACAACATTAGAATAAATCTGTCATATATAAACTATGAAAAGAGACTATTGTCAGGATGTTCAACATAAAACACTTGCTGCAAGTTTTGAACATTAATAGTTCCACCGAAGATAGTGATCAAATAATAATAATAATAATAATAATAATAATAATAATAATAATAATAATAATAATAATAATAATAATAATAATAATAATAACGACAACAACAACGACAACAATGATAATAATAATAACAACAATAATAATAATAATAATAATAATAATAATAATAATAATAATAATAATAATAATAATAATAATATCACTTTAATTAACACAAATAAGACCCGTTGGAATTGAAAGTCCATTAACTTTCGAAACCCTTCTCAATTCTCACGTTCATCCGGGAAACGATTATAACTATCACTAACACTGGTATGAGCCAATCACAATAAGCCATTAACTCACTAAGCAAAATTAATTCATATAAAAATAATTGTCCTATGAGCTGAATCTCTGTTAAATTTGTGCTCATCCAAAAGTTACTGGCCTTACAATATAACAATTATTTATTATTATCATTATCATCGTCATCATCATCATATTCATCATCATTATTATTATTATTATTATTATTATTATTATTATTATTATTATTATTATTATTACTTGCTAAGCAACAACCCTAGTTGGAAAAGTAGGATGCTATAAGCCCAAGGACTCCAACAGGGAAAAATAGCCCAGTGAGGGAAGGAAACAAGGAAATTAAACTACAAGAGAAGTTGTGAACAATTATTTAATTGAAACTATCGTCTGTGTCACAGAAACACATGTAGGCCTATAACATGTAACTATATTTGCCACATTTTCTGGTAAAATTGAAGACTCCCAAACAAAATATTAGGTGAATTCACCTTGAAACTTCTTACTCCATTACAGGTATTAGATGGGGCTATCAGGGTTAAAATTTGATATCAAGATGGTAAAAGATGTCACGAAATATGATCGTGTGACGTCGGCTTCTTGAGATACCAACCCGCCCCCCCCCCCCCCCTCTCTCTCTCTCTCTCTCTCTCTCTCTCTCTCTCTCTCTCTCTCTCTCTCTCGCTCTCTTGCGGATGTAGTGAACAGTAACACAGTAAACTAATTCAAGAATAAGTTTGACAAGATCATATAAACTATCTCAAATTTAAAGCTGATTCATTCTAACCAAATGTAGTCTCCACGGATGGATTTAAAAGTCTTTGAGACTTACAAAATCCTTGGAACTCCTTCTCTCTCTCTCTCTCTCTCTCTCTCTCTCTCTCTCTCTCTCTCTCTCTCTCTCTCTCTCTCTCTCTCTCTCTAGCGGATGTAGTGAATAGTACCACGGTAAACGAATTCAAGAATAAGTTAGATAAGATCTTATAAAACTCTAAACGTTTAAACTAATTCGCACTTCCAAAGAGCAAAATTAATGGAGTCTCCGCAGACGGACTAAAAAGTCTTTGAGACACCAAAAATCCTTTTAACTTCTTGTAAGTCTCTCTCTCTCTCTCTCTCTCTCTCTCTCTCTCTCTCTCTCAGGCTACAAGCCACCACCACGTGGTGGGTGGCCTTGACGCGCGGGCGTTCCGCCCTCTGCAATTCTTCGATCAACAAGTGGATGGATTTAGCTGAATGAATCGCCCGGCGTCTTCTTATCGACAGAAACTGAAGAATACACAAAAGGAGTTCTATTAGTAACGGTGGAAATCAATGCTGTCACGCCAGTCAGAGGTAAACAAAAAATCGAGAAACTAATCCGGATGTTCGCCAGAAACTTGTCGTCTCGGAAGAAGAGTTTTAAAGAACATCAGGTCACAAAGTGTCACAAAAAAATTTTGATCTGATGCTCGAGCGCCGCCCACGACGTTTTTTTATAATGCACCGGAGGGTGAGGTTAAGCCTCTGACAAAAGGGGAATTCTCCAAAGAAAGTCCTACATAAAGGACGGAACCATTCGGGGTCTTAAAAAGACTTGACAAAACAGCTAATAAACGTTGAAGACACCTTTTCTCATTTCTTATTTTCTTACTGCGCTTAGTCAGCGTTGCCAGATTGTGAGATCCCAAATTCACCAGAGAAGCGTCGAAATACTGGATATGAGCTTGAATGAAAATAGAAAAACCATAATTACATTTATTCCCAATGCTAAATTTCGTTTTTATTTAGGTTGTAGCATAGATTTGTATCAAAACACGATAAAAGGTCACCCTTCATAGTTTGAAAAGAACACTGGTGAAAAGAATTCCCTCTGGAAACACTTCTTTCTAACATTGCGAAAGTATGTTACTTTCCTGTTTCTGTCTTCCTTGACCCTTCTTAATGGGTACACATTTCTTATCTCACCCGTCCCTTTAAAGAAATAGATTTTATTTTTACTTATTTTCAAAGAAGAGCTACATGGCCATACAACTCAAATTCAAAGAGTGCGAGAGAGAGTTACTATAGTTGTCCATTTAATGATTATTTTGACCCTTTTCATTCAAATAACTATTTTTGTAAAGTATTTCTATACCTTACAACTGCCTCCTGGCTATTACAGCGGTAACGTGTTCGCCTAGCATTCGCATGGCAGATCGATCCCCACCCAGGACCGGGAGTTTAAGCTGTTTACTGGAGAGGCCACTGCTGTAGTTGGGCACGAGAGAGTTGGGGTGGCTTGCCCGGCTGACGTTCTGATGACTATCTATTCTCATGATACTGGAACTGAAACCAAACCCCTTTAACCTTTAACAGCAAATATTATTCACAGAGTTCTGCTTAATAGGAGAGCATCCCAACTCAACCTACCCTAACCTAACTTCCCTTACTACTTAGCATCCTACACAACCAGCCGTATTTCACACTTTGATAAGAGACCGTTATTGAAAACTCCCTTTATTCTATAAAACAAGGTTAATCAGTCAGGTAATAAATGAAAAGGAGTTTGACATATTAGTAATACCTGAAACAGCTAAATAATTTTGACGAGGATATTAGATGAAAAATTATCCTCAATATACGTGCTTTCTTTCATATTACGACAGAGGGCAATCATGTGGTGAACTACTAAAATCATATCACTTGGTTAATAACGTTGATTGTGCAACAACTTCGACTGGACATATGTTGGATTTTAGTATCAAGTGATAAAATTAATAATAATGAACCAAATATTAGTGCGCGTTTCTGCAGTGCATAATCCTAATTATAACTTTTAAATTTGCCTACCCATACAAAAAAAAAAATGCTAAATAAAATGATTTTGATAAATATATCTAATTTCTCTCCCAGTTCATTTATTGATGTCATTACTAAGAAAATAAATGATGTTATGAATATTCCGTTCTTAGTAAAAAAAAGATTTAATAGGCTCGGTATTAATCACCTTATAACTGTATACAATAGGATGAATAAAAATTAATTTGATAACATGTGTCCATTGATGGAAATGACTAACGCTTAAGGACAGATCTCCTTGGGTAGATGGAGTGGGATTTTACACAAAAAGAGAAAAAAAAAGACAGAGAGAGTAAATGGAGTCGGTTAAAAACTGAAACTGCATACTAAAATAACCATCTATTAATAAGGAAGAAACCTGAAAACTATGAAAAGATCTGGGAAGCAGCAACAGACTTGAATGATTTATATCGTCTTCTAGATAATCTAATGGGAAATATAGATTCAAATAAGGCTCATAGATGGTTATGGTGACGAAGTACTAGCTGATTTTTTTTTATAATTCTTTAAAAACAGAATAGAAAATATAATTGGATCTTCTGTGGATATACCGAATCAGATTGGTTCTGAGCAAGACGTACAAATACCGGTAAGATTAACGAGAGCTAGCTATTGTTAAATTTTGAAGTGATCAAACTTATTAATTGGGCAAAGAAATGAATTATGCGATTGAACCGACATCGATATCTAGATTAATAGAAGAATACTTTTTTTGTTCTTGCGGACATAATCTCGAGAAAACTAAATACTAGCATTAATGAGTATAAGTATCATAAATATGAGAAATTGACTATATCTAAGCCACTTCTGAAAGGTGCTCTCAATATACTTGATTAGTGTTCATGTCAGAAGTACTAAAATATATGATTAATGAACCAGTATTTAATAATTTAAGGAGAATTGAAGCATTACCCGATAACCAGCCAGCATACAGACAATTATATTCTACGGAGGCAGCTTTATGTTCTTATTTATTTTTTTTTTTTTTACCTATCTTAAGGGCTGTTTTCCTGGCCCTATCACACTTGGAAACCCTGAATCATACAGGACCTAGACGATCTGTTTGTTGTATACATTCTAAAGTATTTAGAGTATCACAAAGCGTATTCCGTGTTGATTGTCAAATCCACATTATCGATATACTTAGAAAACAAGAAAGTTTTCAGCTTCTATCTTCAAAGCTTTAATAACTTTGATACTTTAGATGTCTAGTAAAAGCTATAGAACCCATAGCATAAGATGTATTTATGGAATTCTAAAATCTGGGGTTTAGGGTATTCATTTAATAATGCCTAACAGTATGGACCATATGAACCATTAAACAGAGGGGTGCCCCATGGAAGTGTACTAGGCCTAATTCTATTTTGTATCAATGCTATAGGTCTATCAGAAGTAATAGATACATGGGGTGAAATTAAACTGTTTGCGGATGATACACAATTTTACCTCACCATAAATTACATTGATGATACAGCCGAGAATTTAAACCCTGTTCTTATAAACATTATGGAATGAGTGCCAAACAACTCAAACTAAATGAAAATAAAACTGGAATTTTGGTGATAGGAAGAAATTTAAGAATCCTTGGTGACTTCCAAATGGATATTAATGACAAATTTCTCTTGATATCTAGTAGATTTCGTGACCTAAGTGTTTTGCTAGACAGTAATTTGTCTGTGACGAAATAAATAATCTTATAGGAATCGCTTGCTATTACCTTAGAAACATTACATTTATAAAGAAATTTCTGGATGAATGATATGTTAAGGAGCTAACGATTAAATGGGTTATTAGTGTGATAGCAGGATTTACTACTGTACTACCTATCTATTGCAACCAACTTATAGTACAACTTAAGGAGTTACAAAACATGTTAAAAGGGGAGCAAAAATTTATAAAAAGTGTCCCATCACGAGATAGGATTAGCCCTGTACTCAGGTCCCACTGCCTTTATTGATTAAACTGCATTTTCTGTCTATTAAAGCTAGGATAGCTTTTAAGATATCTGAAAAGCCTCATCAAGTCATTCCAAAAATATTTAAAAGAATTACTTCAAATAGTGTCAACACGAGAATAGTTACAAATTGTTTAAAGTAATTAAAGCCAAAATGCACCTCTACTGTCGCTTCTAGAGCTTTTAAATATGCGGATCCAGAAAATTGTAAAAAAGTTCCCACTAAACATCCGAAAGACTGAAGATATCAAGAAGCAGAAACCTCTCCTTATTCCTGACATTCTATGATACCATGGACTTGACCATAAAAGAGAATTACGCCGTATGATACTTGAAATACTAAAATATATACACTAACCAATCTTATAGGTTCTGCTACGCACCGTGGCTTTTCTGTTTGATATAGCAACAGGAAAACAACTCAAAGTGAGTATGTGAATATTTGAGAACAACAGTTACGTGGTGCGTAAGCTACAGCATAACCAAAATAAAATACAGGTCTTCTGTATTGTTACTATTGTGAACTGCGCTGTTAAAAATTTGCTGTAAACACAAAATAAATAAATGAAACCCTTGAATAAATGTTGCCAGTCATTTATAGTTTTAAAAACGGATATATTGACGTAAAGAAGTGATGTTACGGTCACCAACCCGTAAAAGATAATAAAGTAGCGTAAAAATTACGGTATTTTACTGAAGTACGACTGGGAACAGTATATTTCTACGGAGAATTTTCGATTAAAATTACGGTTTTTTTAACAGTGTGTTCTTGCATAAATTTTCAAGATTGCAATGGACTCCTCTAATTATGAATTGAATAATACAATCTTAGTTTTTATTATCCAGTGTTGCGTCGAACTCTGGAAGTATACAGTTACAAAGAACTTAAGCTCCCAAATCAATACTAATTAGTTATGTTGATAAAACAGGGCCTATTTGAGGAGTCAGAACTATTTTTTCTTCCTTATCTATATCTTTTCTATTTAAAGATTTAAAGGTTAGGAAATCGCTCACGAATGGGAGAGGCAAGGGACAGTGATATTGCCCTATCAAGCATGACAATTCTCTAGAGACTGACTATATATACATATGATCAGCGTCCAAGCCACTCCCCCACCCCCCTCCCCAATCAAGGTAACACCAGTGAGGACCAGACAATGGCTGCTGATGACTCAGCAGTAGATCTATAGGCTGCCCTAAACCCCCATCCTTAACTTACAAGGATAGTGAGGTTGTAGCGACCAAAGAAACTAACAAGTTTGAGCGGGACTCGAGCCCCAGTCTGGCGATCACTAGGCAAGGACGCTACCCACAGGTCACCACAGCCCTGAAAACTGTTATGAATGCTATATTTAGTCTAACAGGAACAGCGTCTGTTTCATAACTTTACAAGAATAGGCAGCTTCGCCTTTTATAGAGCGTAAAGGTATAGAAATTAAGGAAAGAGGATGCCGTAAGTGTATTCACAGAGCTTGTTGTAGTATGATGAAAACGATCACACAACCGAGACAATCATAAGAATACCGACACCTGTTACGAGGAAACTAAGATACAAAGATTTTCCACCGTGAATTGATTTTTAAAGTAATGTGAGATTTTATGGAATTAAAACGATAAAAACATAAAGTTAGTTTAGTTTATTACTCGAATATTGCTGGCAATACCAAAGATTTATTTCATATGCAGGCAATGCCGTCGTTCTCCCGGTTAGAAATAGTACTAGGATGAGTTACCGACAAAATATTCCAGGCACCATTTCTACGTAAGTCCCCTTAGGAGTAAGTCATTTACGGTTAGAATAAAAAGAACGCCGACATCCCCAATCTTTCGTCAGATGTCTCTAATGTTCCCGTGACAAAACAGGCAAGGTGTTGCTCTTCTTACTGCTACTATGAAATGGACGGAGCCCTCTCCAACCTTAGCGAATCAAAGACAGCAACGGGGTGTTTTTGCTAGTGAAAGCATTCAAATTTTTACAAATCGAGTTGCCATATTTCATTCTGTTTTATCATTTGACGTTTCGAATATCCACTGCAAATACTGAATACATACACACACACAAACACACACACACACACACACACATATATATATATATATATATATATATACATACATATATATATATAATATATATATATATATATATATATATATATATATATATAAACAGCAAAATCATGTAGAAATTATTGGAGTATCGCAGTTAAAACATTCCTTCCGTTAATAGCTACATTAGATTATTTCGACATGAGCCTTGTTCAAGTCACCGATGAAGGAAAAAGTACTTTCAGATATGGTTCGATGTAAAATAATAATAAAAAAAAAACACCATACCTGAGTTATACCGGCCTAAGTGACATTGAGAGAGAGAGAGAGAGAGAGAGAGAGAGAGAGAGAGAGAGAGAGAGAGAGAGAGAGAGGAGATTCGGTCTGAATACATCGTTTTTAATTGTATTTATAGTATGTTGGTCAAAATTCGCCCGTAACTTTTTGAGATAGGTTGGTACAAACAAATAGACAGAGGTGAAAACATAACCTCCATAATAATAATAATAATAATAATAATAATAATAATAATAATAATAATAATAATAATAATAATAATAATTGGACCAAACCGTAAATTTTGAGAGAGTTCTGTCGAGGTAAGTATTGGCCCGCGCACTGAGCCCTTTGATAATTTGGAATTGCAAGATATTTCTTTGGATTTATTAAACGTAATTAGTTCTTCTTACCTTCTGAATTCCTGGAATTTATCCATTTATCCAAACCGACCGAAATCTTGTAACCCTTCCAGAAACCACATTATTACTTCCATTCTCAACTCGGGGCCGTTCTCACATAAGGGACCAAAACCGCCTGTTTCACACTACGCTCAACTCTGCCTCACATAAATCTACATTAAACCTTTATATGGGTGGTCAATCATATTCAGACTTTTAAAATAATTTGCAGGGACTATTGCAATATATCAAGAAACATATGTAAAAAAGAAAATATTCAATAGTATAATAAGTATTTCTAAAGGAATACAAAATGTACACAGACAAAGCGAATAAATATCTTGATTTTAACATATTTCTCTTTGCAAACGAAGTCCTCTCAGGAAAAAAAATAACTAATCTGTAATTACATATTGCATTATAAATACGTCCTTGTTACATACGCTTTTTTTAGCCAAAGTATACGTTATATCCAAATAGATACCAAAACTTTTCTATCCGTTTCAAACTGATAAATCCAAATAAGCAAGTGATGATTTTATCTCATGACAAATTCTAAACTCATTCTAAAAGATAAAGTGCCTTTAATTTTCTATAGAAAATTTAAAGGTATTTATTCATATGTAGTTCGAAGTTAAGATTAATTATTTTTTCTTACTTATTTGTTCATTGGTTATTTACTAGTTTATAAAGTTGCCGACGAGAGTGTTTTTGAATTGGTCGCCGCACATTGTTAAGCATAAAAACTAATGCTTGAATGTAAGTGAATAAGTCGACAAAAAAGATGCTAAATAGTGATATTTGGTAAACACTGTATATTTTGTAAAGGTGACAAGGTAAAGGACTCTGGTAATATACATAGCTTGCAGAAGTTCCACTCAGATGCGTATAAAAACATTGAAGAAAGGGAAATTTAACTAAATGATGAAGATATACTATGTAAAATAGGACTAGATCTTTTCATAAGGGAGACCAAATTCCATGAGTGCCAACCCAAGCAGTTAATAGTGAGGCAAATACCTAAGCAGTGTTACACCAACACAGAAACTGAGGAAACTTAAGACAAGAAAAGATGTATAGAGAAAGCATTTTCGCATCTACGATTTTATAAAAAAAAAAAAAAGTTATTCACAAAGTTGGGTTCTAAAACTTTGTCATTTAGAAAAGTGTATAATGAGAATCTATGCAACAATAGGAATAATGAACAAGCTTTTGAAATAACTAGTCAATCTCAGGTTGAAGATTGAACACTGCTCTGACCTGGAAGACAGCATCGACTTCTGATCATCCCCATATAAAGACACTGATATTTTGTAAATCTTTGGAATCACTGAAAATAAGTGTTCTTTCTGCTTGTAATTTGTGAGATGATGACTGGATCAAAGAAATTATTCTTGAGCTTTACGCTAAATTACTCAATGCCTTCAAAGAAACCAAGACACTTCTATGTCCCACCAAATCTAGTGACGTTCCTTATTATTATTATTATTATTATTATTATTATTATTATTATTATTATTATTATTATTATTATTATTATTATTATTATTATTATTATTATTATTAGCTAAGCTACAACCCTAGTTGGAAAAGCAGGATGCTATAATCCCAGACGCTCCAACAGGGAAACTAGCCCAGTGAGGAAAGGAAAAAAAGAAAATAGAATATTTTAAGAAGAGTAATAACATTAAAATAAATATCTCCTATATAAACTAGAAAAACTTTAACAAAATAAGAGGAAAAGAAATAAAATAGAATAGTGTTCTCGAGTGTACCCTCAACCAAGAAATTCCTGCTTATGTTCTACAATCTGTATTTACACTAATGTGTGGTAAGAGGGACCCATCAGATCGAAAATGAATATTAGTACTAACAGTTGGTCAAGATATGTGTAAAGCAGCAACGGGTGGACAGTGGAAGATGAAAATGCATATCCTGCTACGTATGACACTCCGCCATCTCTTCAAATCTAAACAATCAACTACTTTCCTAAACAAACTAGGTAACTAAGAGTCATATGCTTTTTCTTTTTAATTGGAAATAGTCCTGGCATATACATGGCTGAAAGTGTTTCAGTAATCAGTAATAGTGATGTGGTTAAGGGTCAATCTGAAGGAACAGTGTTTCATGGCGACCGAGACAACTTTGATTAGCTGGTGTCTGATGTTTATGGAACTGGATCAGTTCAAGCACAGTTGGAATCTACATGGAAGAATTTGGATTCTGTAAAGTTGAAGGCCTGAAATTAGTCCCTCTTATAACTTAACCCATTCCCGAGAAGATTAATAAGTCCAGTTTAAGAGTTTCCACCATACTACCGGAGGAAACGACATGAAGAACCAACCCTCATAGAGGCCTCAAACTTTGCTGAAAATTCCAGCATCAAGATTCTGATTTTTTTTTTTTAGATTATTGCTTGTCATATGCCCTTTGAGAGTCAATTTATCCCTGCTATATCGGAATCTGTGTCTAGTAGGCTACTGCATATACTCCAAACTTTACGACAACTATGTATGTAGATATATGTATTTGCCCATATATCTGTGTATAAATAATATATATATATATGTGTGTGTGTGTGTGTATACATAAATACGTATATTTATATATAAATATATATATATATATATATATATATATATATATATATATATATATATATATATATATATATATATGTGTACATATATATATACATATATATATACATATATATATATATATATATATATATATATATATATATATATATATATATATAAATATACGTATTTATGTATATATATATATATATATATATATATATATATATATATATATATATATATATATATACATATATATATATAATTACAGTATCTTTTAGATTTTTTAACGGGGAGCCCTACCCTTCCAATGGGAAGGGGTACCCCGACCCTGCCAGCAAGAGGGGGGGGGGAGCCACGACCTGCCAGCAGGAAGGAGGGGAGCCCCCCTGCCAGCAAGAGCGGGAAAGCCCCCCTGCCAGCAGAAAAGGGGGGAGCCCTGCCATGCCAGCGGGAGGGGGGAAACCTTGCCCTGCCAGCGGTAAGCGGCAGCCCCTCTAATGCCAGCAGGAAAGGGGGAGCCCC
>NC_090733.1:116043175-116048175 GCF_036898095.1 Palaemon carinicauda
CATTCATGAGCGGCCTTTAAACCTTTACGGCAGACACCTCGTGATCTTCTGATTATTTAGTGTCTTTTAAGAATAGCAGCAATTTCTTAAAATTTTTGTAATCAGCAAGAATTTTGATAAAGGAGATGCCTCTCAAAATGGGAAGCAGTTTTCCTATATAATGCCTGCTTTAAAAGAACTGGCGTATACTGTACTTGACCGAGTTGTGGTATGATCTTCCTAATCGGGTAGTTGAAATTCAAAAGTTCAAACTTGCAGCAAATGTTTTTACGTTGAACAGGCTGACATAAGTCTTTTTTATAGTTTATATATGAAATATCTGTTTTGATGGTGTTACTGTTTTTAAGATATTTTATTCTAATTGTTCATTAAGTCTCATATCGTTTAATTATTTCCTTATTCCCTTTCCTCACTGGGTAATTTTTCCCTGTTGCAGTGCTAAGTTCGAACCTTGTTTACATAACCTAGCTACTTCTACTGTTCTTCTCCCCATAGGAATACATGAATAGCCTTCTTCTAAGAATGTACTCTCTCTCTCTCTCTCTCTCTCTCTCTCTCCTCTCTCTCTCTCTCTCTCTCTCTCTCTCTCTCTCTCTCATATACGCAATTCCCCATTCCCTTCGCTTACGTCAGCGGAGGCATTTTAGGCAATAATGGCCCATAATCTATCAATGACGACTGCCGTGGTAATCGCCCAAGATGGAAATGGTACCGACGACATACCAGGTAAGGGCAGGTACTAACCACGACGACCACAAGGATGATTTTCTCTCTCTCTCTCTCTCTCTCTCTCTCTCTCTCTCTCTCTCTCTCTCTCTCTCTCTCTAATGGTATTTGCTTTCTACATAAAGTCTAGCTTGCATGGGTTTTATAAATACTGTATATGAATACTGTTTGATATATAAAGGCGGTACTTAGGATGTCTCTCTCTCTCTCTCTCTCTCTCTCTCTCTCTCTCTCTCTCTCTCTCTATATATATATATATATATATATATATATATATATATATATATATGGATTTCAGGTTATATAAATACTGTTTGATATATAAAGGCCGTACTCTCTCTCTCTCTCTCTCTCTCTCTCTCTCTCTCTCTCTCTCTCTCTCTCTCTCTCTCTATATATATATATATATATATATATATATATATATATGTATATATATATATATATATATATATATACATATATATATATATACAGTATATATATATATATATATAAATATATATGTATATATATATATATATATATATATATATATATATATATATATATATATATATATATATGGATTTCAGGTTATATAAATACTGTTTGATATATGAAGGCCGTACTTTTGATCTCTCTCTCTCTCTCTCTCTCTCTCTCTCTCTCTCTCTCTCTCTCTCTATATATATATATATATATATATATATATATATATATATATATGGATTTCAGGTTATAGAAATACTGTTTGATATATAAAGGCCGTACTTTTGATCTCTCTCTCTCTCTCTCTCTCTCTCTCTCTCTCTCTCTCTCTCTCTCTCTCTCTCTGTGTAATCTGCTGTCTATATAAATTTGAGCTTGCAGGGGCATTAAGCTGGAATGAGAAAAGCAAAGAAATTTTAATATGAAAACTATTGAACATATAAAAATATAAAAGTGGTACTGTTAATATCTCTCTCTCTCTCTCTCTCTCTCTCTCTCTCTCTCTCTCTCTCTCTCTCTCTCTCTCTCTCTCTCTCTCTCTCTCTCTGAACATTATTGTTTCCCTAACAGAGCATTGTTCCAAAGTAAAAATAAACCAATGGTCACTGCCCTATTCATCATTAAACGAAGTAGAGTCAAAATCCATCCACATTGTGATATAAATATTATTTGTATGATGTAGCAATAGTGATATGTTATTGTCTTTTAATCCAAATAGAATTTAATGCCTATCTATCTATCTATCTATCTATATATATATATATATATATATATATATATATATATATATATATATATATTGAAACGTGTTATTTAGCGTTGTCTATTATGACAATTTCTGACACATCTGACGTTTCTAATGGTTATCCCGCGTGTGTTCTGTGCATATAACCAAGTGATAACGTAAAACACATAAACTACTGTACACTGTTAAAAATTAACCGTAAAAACGGTAAATATCCTGGAATAAATATTCCCAGATATTTACCATTTTGAAAAAGGATATATTGACGTAAAATAGTGATATTACTGTCATCAACTTGTAAAAGATAATAACAAAGTAAGGTAAATTATGGTCGCCTGTATTTTACTAAAATACGGCTGATAACAGTATATTATTACGGAGAACTTCCGATTTAAATTACGTTTTTGTTAACAGTGTCTATCTTACTTTATTTGTATTAATCTTATAAAATATCTATAATTGGATTAAAATTAATCTTTTAAGATATCTACAAAAGTCTTAGAATTAATCATGTTAAATATATACAAAAGGCTTAAAACCAATCTTATAAAATATCTACAAAAAGCTTGAAATTCATCTTTTGAAATATCTTCCAAATGCTTAAAATTGATCTGGCAAAATACCTTCAAAATCCCTAAAACTATGATGACAGAGTTTGTGACAAATATCGTCTGTAAGAGAAAGAGAGAATAAAGAAAATATTTTAGGCCTAGCAGGAAAAAAAATAAAGGATCAGACAGACAATCATAAATTCCGTAGGATTTTACAAGTTCAAGAAGCCACAACAGGTTTATGTCAAATTAATTATTAGATGAATCTCAATGTACCATACCAGGCACATAATAGAATTGTAGCTAGAAATTTCTCAAAGGTTCAAGATCATAGAAATGCTAGAGATGAAACAGATATGTCAGGTCTCAACTATTAGTTTCGTTGGCTGTACTGTTATTTACGGCCTATTAGTTACTATTATGATATATTGTTAGTTTAACATAGCCTTATCTAAAGTAAAAATAAAACACACACACACACACACACACACATATATATATATATATATATATATATATATATATATATATATATATATAAATTTATATATATATGTGTGTGTGTGTATATACCTGTGAGTATCAGGGGAAATTACCGATAAATGCGAGTAAGACATATTATTATTACTTGCTAAGCTACAACCCTAGTTGGAATACCAGGATGCTATAAGCTCAAGAGCTCCAACAAGGAAGAATTGCCCAGAGAAGAAAAGGAATTTAGTTAATAAACAAACTTCAAATGAAGTAATAAGCAATATAAAATATTTCAAGAACAGTAGCAACATTAAAAGATCTTTTATATATAAACTATAAACACTTTAAAAAACAAGAGGAAGAGAAATAAGGTAAAGAAACGTGTGCTCGAGTGTTCCCTCAAGCAAGAGAACTCAAATCCAAGACAGTGTAGGGTCATGATACAGAGGCTATGGCACTACCCAAAACTGGAGAACAATTGATTGATTTCGGAGTGTCCTTCTCCTAGAAGAGCTGCTTACCATAGCTAAAGAGTCTCTTCTACCCTTACCAAGAGTAAAGTACCCACTGAACAATTATGTTGTTGTTTTGTTGTTGAAGATTGCCTGGCCCTTTTGGCCAGACACTGGCTTTTGCAATCTTGCAGCCCGTAGGTGTTTTGGTAGGATATATTGGGATAGGTAGTTGGGTGGAGGATATTCTGCAACATTTATTTTAGGATATTGGGATAGGTCTTGGGTTGTGATGGAAAAAAAAAAAACAATTAAAGTACAGTAATTAACCACTTGAGTGACGAAGAATATGATGATGATGAATGGTGACACCCGATATTCAGTTCATTGGATGATCTTTAGTTTGAGGTTTTTTTCTTTTTTTAAATTCCGCCATACCCAACGACAAATAAGGTAATTGGGGCCAAATATGATTGGTACCGCGGAAAAGTTTACTTTAAAATGAGTAATGACACAGATACTGGAATAGTCTAACCACACGCCAAAGTCTGTCTGTGGTTTTTCTAAAATTAGTATGCGATAATGAAATTCAAGAATTATCTTGATATCTTCAGCCGTCACGCACACACACACACACACACACACACACACACACACACATATGAATATATATATATATATATATATATATATATATATATATATATATATATATATATATATATATATATATATATATATATATATATATAGTTTAGTGAGTGATACAGCTCTTGGATCATGTTTGGTAAGTTGTGATTCGCTCTCACCATATCATCCATCAGTACATCTAGATATAAATGGGCACCAGAATCTGCTGAACCAGAAAAAGATATGGTATGTGTGGGGGGGGGAGCCTAGTAACTTCACCAGTACGCTCTTACTGTATCATTCTAGCGCCGCCCCATCCTTATGCTAGCAAGGCGTACTATGAAATCTCTCTCTCTCTCTCTCTCTCTCTCTCTCTCTCTCTCTCTCTCTCTCTCTCTCTCTCTTATTATGCATGCACACCCAATGCACACAAACATTTATATATATATATATATATATATATATATATATATATATATATATATATATATATATATATATATATATATATGAGTGTGTGTGTGAGTGTGCCACTATATGTACATGCATATGTATAGGAATTTATGTAAGCATCATAATGGATGTTTATATAGGTTATTTTACACACACATATATATACAGCATGTATATATATATATATATATATATATATATATATATATATATTTATATATATATACACATATACATATATATGTGGGCGTGTGCGTGTATATATATATATATATATATATATATATATATATATATATATATATATATATATATATATATATATACAATACATAAATACATATATGTGAATATGTATACATATACATATATATGTATATATATACAGTACATATATATATGTATAATTATGTATATATACACACATATATACATGTATATACACACATATTTATATGTATATATATACATATATATGCATATATACCACATACACAC
>NC_090733.1:116053175-116068175 GCF_036898095.1 Palaemon carinicauda
ATTAGACAAATGCAATTTACGCCCAATTTCACCTCTTTCTAAGTACACTGTTGAAAATTTGCATTAAAAAACGGTAAATGCCTGGCAACATTTATTCCAGGATTTTTACCGTTTTAAAAACGATATTGACGTAAAGGTGTGATATTATGGTCACCAACCCGTAAGAGATAATAACAAAGTAAGGTAAAATTACGGTCTCCTGTATTTTACTGAAATACGGCTAAGAACAGAATATTTATACGGAGAATTTTGAATTAAAATTACGGATTTTTTAACAGTGTAGGATTTTATCCTATGTCATTTAAAGCTCTTAACACGGCGATCTCTGAATATGTGTTTACAATAAAAAAAAAATTAAAAGAACAACAAAGCGGTAATTTATTGACCTTTCAACAACTTATTGTGCAGTTTCTGTTCATTTATTATTTATCTATCTAAAACTTTCGAAACTAATGGTATTATCCATCTTTTACTCATTTACCAATAAAGCCTTGCTTTCAAAATAAATGAATTAACATCTATCAACACTTTAAACTACTCACATTAACTCCCATGTTTTATTTTAGGCCTGATGATGAGGTTATATCTATTCAACTTGCTTTTAAAGAACAAAACGAAACTTAATGGATCAATTCCTATTTCAGTTGTCTCATGAATTATGAATAATTTTCCCTTGAAATCTAGCCATACTTTCCTGAGATGGTCATTTGTAACACGCTCTCACTCCCACAAGAAAGCCAAATGCATATGTCCAAATACCTAGGTTTCGATCAACTTCTTTGGCCGTTATAATAAAAAGTTTTATTTATTCTGAAATTTATCTGAGATTGATTGATTTATTCATTTTGGGTTTCCTGCCATTCTGACCTCGAAGGTTATTGACGCCAATATCGTTTGGTATAGATAAAGAATAAAAGGAAAATCGGAGTTGTTTCGTAATTTACAATATCGTTTGAAGTATCAAATGTACCAAAGCAGGCAAACGCATTCCCCTTCCGACCAAAAAAGGGTTATATAAAAAATACCCTAAAACGAGTTTGAATCACTCTAAATATATGGGACACGCGATGAATATTCAGGGTACAATCATACTTTTTTTTTTCCATAAGGTTTCTCCTAAATTGGCCGACCCTTACCCCTTTATTCCAGCTCCATTTCTACCATATGGGGTTTGAAGGGCATCCCAACTTGATCTTTGCTTTGTCCGTATTAAAGTTTAACCCGGGTAAATATTTAACGAAATTTTAATAGACTAACCCTGTATTTTGGTATGGCTATCCAAATGGAAATATCTCAATGTGACCAACCATTACGTTAATGGAAAGTCTCTCTCTCTCTCTCTCTCTCTCTCTCTCTCTCTCTCTCTCTCTCTCTCTCTGCGGACGTAAATACGTAAGTACCTTAGGACAACTATGCATATTAAATTTCCTATTCAATGTAAATTCATTATTTTCACTTGATATTCGCTTACGGGCTGCCAACGCAAGAACCAGTGTCTTGCATAAGGCAATGCAATCTTAAAACAAGCAAACATATTAAAAGCAGATAAGAATATCATAAGTTAGACTTCACTACAGCCATGACGGATGCTTTTGTCTTTTTTTTAAGACAATTAACAACCCACTCCATTATACAATGGAACCCTGTAAGATTTCCTCCTCTGCGAAGCATTCCAGATTCAGGTCCTCTGTTCTTTTTCACTTTCATCCATTCATGGAAAAACTGGCGGGGCAAGTTTTGAATTGTATTATATAACGATACCTTTGAGTAAATTATTTCTTACTTTACATTTAACGTTTAGGTGTCTTGTCGTGGTGAATTTTCTTTGGAAGTAAATTTCTAAATAGTCTAGAAAGCTACACTGGAAAATTCAAAAACAGAATTCTAATCCTGATAATAAAAACTGGTGTTTGTTATCAGAATTAGGCATGAGTATCATTGTAAAGTCAACCAGAACGCTACAATCATAATGGCTCCAACAGGGAAAGCAGCCCAGTGAGGAAAAGATATAAAGAAATAACAAATTAAATATATATATAAAAATAATGAACTGAAAATATAACATATTCTAAGATCAGCAACAACGTTATAATACTGTACATCAGTCATATATAAACATGTGTCAACCTTTCTAGCAAAAAATAATTTTAAAGATGTTTGAATTTCTGAAGTTCCACTTAGTTATGAGTCCAGAATTAGTTTAACTAGCGTTTTATTTGATGAATTAATTTATATAATGTCTAGTTTGTAGAAATACATGGGCAATTGTTAAGGTCTTGCATGTGCTATCATTTCCTTCGTAATTTACACACGAAGGTGATAACATGAAAATAACTTAAACGATAGAATGGCTGGTGTATGTTGAAGATAAAATTCCTCCAAAGGTTTAAAGGTCTCTCATGAATGACAGCAGCGAGGGACAGTGACAATGACCTAGAGACTGACCTTTTATACAGATGATCGGCGCCCAAGCACCCTCTCCATCAAGCTAAGACCATGGAGCGCCAGGCAATGGCTACTGATGACTCAGCAGGTAGACGTACAGGCTCGCCCCAAAGTCTCCATCCCTAGCTCACAAAGATGGTGAAGTTGCAGACATTACAAGAAACTATCGAGCTACTGCGGGCCTCGAACCCTTGGCAGCAGATCGCCAAGTAGGGACATCTCCAATAGACTACAATAACAACAAACATGTTTACTGTTGTTGAAATACTACTTCTCCAAAGGATAGCCCCAAGAGGGCAAAGAAAAGTTCAATATTCTTCAAGAAGAGACAGGTTTCTGGTTGTAAGCGAGATTATATTAGATTAAATTCACGTTTGACTCTAAAGAGAAAAAGCTAAAGAACAAGGCTCCGTAACATAGAACAGAAGTTAATTCTGCTTACATTGGTTCAATATACTTTCAATGCTTCATCACGAAAGGTTTCAAAGAATAAGGATACTGTATAAGATATAGATCAAATCATATGAAAATACATGAAAAGTCATTATTCATTCTGAAAATATTTCTTTTAAGTATCCAGTATGTAATCGTGGTGATGAAGCAGGAAATATATTATATCATACAATAGTCGAATAACTCCTAAAGGCAGATCTTTCGTCTATTCTATATTTAGTCTTTAAAAAGTTAAGACAAGTTATTTAGCAATCTTAATTTATTAAATGAAGTAGAGATATGCTTTAGTATTGCGTTTGATTTTCTACAGTCCAGAGATTATGTAGCCAAGTGAAGTCTTTTTAATTATTTTTAACTTAAAAAGTTCCTGTAGGAGATGTTTTTAGAAGAGCAACATAGACCCGGATTACCTATAAAATGGAGCCTTTGCGAGCACTGAAGTCAGTGTAAAATAAGTAACATTGTCCAGTTAAGAATCCTTATATTGTGCTTGGTTTACACTAAATAAATGTCCTAGATTTCAAAAAAACCCTATAAATTTCTTGTCTTTTATAAAATCTTTTATAGTTCCCATTCAGGTTTTTATTGAATGCGAAAATTAGCTTTAGAATTAGTCTTTACACTGTTAAAAAACGTAATTTTAATCGGAAATTATCCGTAAAAATATACTGTTGTCAGCCGTATTTCAATAAATTACAGGTGATCGTAATTTTACCCTACCTTTTCATTATCTTTTACGAGTTGGTGATAGTAATATCACTCCTTAACGTCAATATGTCTGTTTTCATAACAGTAACTGCCTGGCAACGTTTATTCCAGGATTTTTAGTTTTTACGGAAATTTTTTAACAGCGTACTAAATATTCGTAAATCCAATTTGAGAAGTTTATTTACCTAAAGAAAATGGAAAATTATAATCTCTGATAATTTCATACTCCTGATCATGTCAGCCAAGCATGATTTAGCTATCTCTGAATCAATGGCCTTCCTCTTCCTCGCCTGCATACACTTTTTGCATTCATCATGCCTTCCTCTTCCTCGCCTGCATACACTTTTTGCATTCAGCATGCCTCCCTCTTCCTCGCCTGCATACCCTATTTACATTCAGAATGCCTTCCTCTTCCTTGTCTGCATACCTTGTTTGCATTCAGCATACCTTCCTCTTCCTCGCCTGCCTACCTTGTTTGTATTCAGCATGCCTTCCTCCTCGTCAACTGCATACCTGATTTGCATTTAGCATGCCTTCCTCTTCCTCGCCTGCATACCTTATTTGCATTCAGAATGCCTTCCTCTTCCTTGCCTGCATACCATATTTGCATTCAGCATACCTTCCTCTTCCTCGCCTGCATTGCTTATTTGCATTCAGAATGCCTTACTCTTCCTCGCCTGCATACCTTATTTGCATTCAAAATGCCTTACTCTTCCTCGTCTGCATACCTGGTTTGCATTCAGCATGCCTTCCTCCTCGTCACCTGCATACCTTATTTGCATTTAGCATGCCTTCCTCTTCCTCGCCTGCATACCTTATTTGCATTCAGAATGCCTTCCTCTTCCTCGCCTGCATACCTTATTTGCATTCAGCATGCCTTCCTCTTCCTTGTCTGCATACCTTATTTGCATTCAGAATGCCATCTTCCTCGCCTGCATACCTTATTTCTATTCAGCATTCCCAAGATTCCTTTCCCAGATCGTCATTTCTGCTGTCATTCATATTTGCTTTTACAAATGCTGTCTCATCATGCATTTCCAAATGCATATCACTTGCACATTCGATAATATTCGCATGCATGGCTGTATTTACATTCTGCATATCCATTTTTTTTTTTTTTTGCTGATTCATTATTATCTCATTTTTCATTAGCTGTGTGAATCATTTTACACGATTGCTATTACAAACATGACAATTTCTTTCAATATAGTTGCGACGTCGATGACCATAGGCATTCCACTGCTAGATTAAGTTATTATTATTATTATTATTATTATTATTATTATTATTAGCCAAGCTACAACGTTAGCTGGATAAGCAGGATGCTATAAGCCCAAGGGCTCCAAAAGAGAAAAATAGCCCAGTGAGGAAAGGAAATAAGGAAAGAAATAAACTACATTACGAATAACGACTAATTGATATAAAGTATTATAAGTTCAGTAACAATGTTAAAATATATATGTCATTTAAAACTATGAAGAGAGACTTCTGTCAGCTTGTTCAACATGAAAATATTCGTGCAAGTTTGAACTTCTGAAGTTCCAACGATGAAACTGCCTGATTAGGAAGATCAAATAATTGTTGACTATATTACCCAATCAAAAACTGTATTATCTATTTCAATCCAAGAATAACTATTTGCTTCATAGAGACTTATGTTAACCTGTTAACATAACCACATTCTCTGCAAATTTTAGCTTTTGAAATTCCAACAATCCAACTACCTGATTAGCAAGATTAAATAATTGTTAGGGATATTGCCAGATCAACAACTGTATTATCTATATCAATCTTGGTTTATTTTTTTTTTTCATAGAGTTTTATGTCAACCTGTTCAACATAACAAGATTCGATGCAAATCTGAACTTCTGAAGATCCAACGATCCAACTACCCGATTAGGAAGCTCAAATAATTGTTGACTATATTACCTAATCAACAACTGTATTGTCTATTCTAATTCTGGTCTAAAAAGTAATTTGTCATAGAGACTTATGTCAACCTATTCAACATAACAAGATTCGTTACAAATTTCAACTTCTGAAGTTCCAACGATCCCTCAACCTGATTATCAAGATCAAATAATTGTGAAAACATATTACCAAATCAACCACTAACTTTTCCAATCCTGGTCCAAAATAAATTTTTTTCTCTCCGGGTGCAACGAACCGTGAAAACTGTCATTTTGCAGACATTGTTCGCCTGGAAATTCCAAAGGATGACGAATATCAGCAACGGGTTTCGACTTGAGGTTGGAAGGACATTGCTCTTTAAGTAACTGTAAAATCTCTCTCTCTTTCTCTCTCTCTCCTCTCTCTCTCTCTCTCTCTCTCTCTCTCTCTCTCTCTCTCTCTCTCTCTCTCTCTCTCTCGTATGAATTTATTTAACTCATCTCGTTTGGAATTCTGATGACCATATTTTTCCCGTTCGCGCACAAGCATATATGAGTGCATCTATATGCATCTTTCCCGCGCACACAGACGCGCGCGCACTCACGCACACACACACAAACACACACACACACACACACACACACATATATATATATATATATATATATATATATATATATATATATATATATATATATATATATATATAGTAACAATAACAGCAAATACAGCTGTTTCTAGCCCACTGCAAGATAAAGGTATCAGACATATTCATATATATATATATATATATATATATATATATATATATATATATATATATATATATATATGTATATAATTTATATATATAGATATATATATATATATATGTATATATATAGTGAGAGAGAGAGAGAGAGAGAGAGAGAGAGAGAGAGAGAGAGAGAGAGAGAGAGAGAGAGAGAGAGAGAGCAAATGCAATTGTTTCTAGTCCACTACAGGATAAAGGGCTCATACATAGGTAGTAGGTTGGCCAGGGCACCAGCCACCCGTTGAGATACTACCGCTAAAGAATTATGGGGTCCTTCGACTGGCCAGACAGTGCTACATTGGATCCTTCTCTCTGGTTACGGTTCACTTTCCCCTTGCCTACACATACAGTACACCGAATAGTCTGGCCTGTTCTTTACAGATTCTCCTCTGTCCTCACACTCCCGACAACACTGAGATTACCAAACAATTCTTCTTCACCTAAGGTGTTAACTACTGCACTCTAATTGTCCAGTGGCTACTTTCCTCTTGGTAAGAGTAGAAGAGACTCTGCAGCTATGGTAAGCAGCTCTTTTAAGAGGATACTAAAAAAAAAAAAAAAAAAAAAAAAAAAAAAAAAAAAAAAAAAAAAAAATTGTTCTCTAGTCTTAGGTAACGCCATAGCCTCTGTACCTTGGTCTTCTACTGTCTCTTGGGTTACAGCTCTCTCACTTGAGGGTAAACTCGAGCACACTATTCTAACTAATTTCTTTTCCTCTCGTTTTATTAAAGTTTTTATAGTTTATAAAGGAAATATTTATCTTAATGTTGTTACTGTTCTTAAAATATTCTATTTTTCCTTGTTTCCTTTCCTCACTGGGCTATTTTCCCTGTTGGAGCCCTTGGGCTTATAGCATCACGCTTTTCCAACTAGAGTTGTAGCTTAGCAAGTAGTAGTCGTAATAATAATAATAATACATGTCCTTATTCATGACTGGGGTTTGGCCATTTTCATCATCACGTTAGCTACTACAGATTGGTGATGGTGGGAGACTCTAGTCTGATCGCTTACACCAAAACAACCTAGTGTGGGTAGGTCTAACCAATACAGCTTCGCCGATCATGGCGATACACAAAACCTTTCACCAAGCTAAGGTATCTCCACTCAGAAAGGTGTATAATAGGGCTTACCTGTTCAGTTACCGGTGACCCATTGATACGTTTGGTCTGTGGGTTGCTGGTCTGGATGGGTGGTCATCATCTCCTGCGGGTGACTAGGTATATTAGTTATTGAGTATTTTATATAGTTGTGTGGAATAGTCTTTTTTAAGGTTTTATGTCCCTTGATTGGTTGAATTTAGAGCTAGTTAATCAGTTCATGAAAGTGTATCTTCCTAACTATGTATTTAGGATGATTTTATTAATTTTATTAATTTTACATATGATAATTGCAGATAGGCTGAAGATGACATAATTTATGTCGAAAGCTCCCGAATAAAGAAGATGATAGCAGCATTGACTATTTTATTCCTACTTAAATTGCGATTCCCAAGAGGAACCCATCTATCAACTGCATATATATATATATATATATATATATATATATATATATATATATATATATAGGTAGTAGGTTGGCCAGGGCACCAGCCACCCGTTGAGATACTACCACTAGAGAGATAGGGCATCTTTTGACATGCCAGACAATACTACATTACATCCTTCTCTCAGGTTACGGTTCATTTTATATTTGCCTGCACATGAACCGAATAGTCAGGCCCATTCTTTACATATTCTCCTCTGTCCTCATACACCTGACAACACTGAGATTACCAAACAATTCTTCTTCGCTTAAGGGGTTACTGCACTATAATTGTTCAGTGGCCACTTTCCTCTTCGTAAGGGTAGAAGAGACTTTAACTATGGTAAGCAGCTCTTCTAGGAGAAGGACACTCCAAAATCAAACCATTGTTCTCAAGTCTTGGGTACTGCCATAGCCTCTGTACCATGGTTTTCCACTGTCTTGGGTTAGAGTTCTGTTGCTTGAGGGTACACTTGGGCACACTATTCTATCTAATTTCTCTTCCTCTTGTTTTGTTAAAGTTTATATAGTTTATATAGGAGATATTTATTTTAATGCTGTTACTCTCCCTGAAATATTTTACTTTTCCTTTTTTCCTTTCCTTACTGGGCTATTTTCCCTGTTGGAGCCCCTAGGCTTATAAAATCCTGCTTTACAACTATGGTTGTAGCTTAGCAAGTAATAATAATGATAATATATATATATATATATATATATATATATATATATATATATATACATATATATATAAAATATATATATAAATATAAATAAATATATATATATATATATATATATATATATATATATATATATACGTGCAGTATATACACATATATATGTATATATATACATATATATGTAAGTATATATACATATGTATATATGTGTTTGTGTGTGTGTGTATATCTCTGTGTATGTTCATATATTTACATACACGCATATATATATATATATATATATATATATATATATATATGTATATATATATATATACATATATATATGTATATATATAAACATATATATATATATATATATATATATATATATATATATATATATATAAACATATATATACATACATATATATATATATATATATATATATATATATATATATATAAAGATATGTGTGTCTGTGTGTATATATCTCTGTGTGTGTTCATATATTTACGCAGACGTATATATATATATATATATATATATGTGTGTGTGTGTGTGTGTGTGTGTGTGTTATTGTGTGTGTGCGTATGTATTTATGTATGTATGTATGTGTGTGTGTTTGGATGCTAAATATTTTTATCTTTTATGTATAAGTTTAAAAAGAACTAATCTATTTAAAGCAATTATATCTGCACCTAAGCTACGAATTCAGCTCTTTAGATAACAGAGATAAGACTTTTAATACCACGACCAACGCAGTTTCTTTCTACAACACATCAGCTTCGACCTCCTACCACCTAAAGATAGTACATCTTTGATAAATATTAATTAAACAAGTTCTTTTTACTATATATACCCCAGGTTAATTGAAAATATACAACCTTAATTTCGCCACTTCTAGTTTTCTTCTAAGATACAAATTTCTTATGTAGGGCTATTGTTGTGTATATTTCGTAGGGTAACCTGTAAACATGAAAGATAAATGCGTGTAACTAACTAGAGAAACTGTGGTGGCCGATGCCGTAACGTCCCTGACTGGTGAACGCCAGACTGTGGTTCGAATATCGCTCAAACTCGCTAGTTCATTTGGTTGCTGCAACTTCACTATCCTTATGAGCTAAGGATGGAGGGTTTGAAGGAGCCTAGAGGTCTATCTGCTGAGTCATCAGCAGCCATTGCCTGGCCCACATTGGTCCTAGCTTGGGTGGAGAGGGGGCTTGGGCGCTGATCATATGTGTATATGGTCCATCTCTAGGGCATTGTCCTGCTTGATAAGGCAATGTCACTGTCCTTTGCCTCTGTCATTCATGAACGGGCTTAAACCTTTAAACAAGTCCCTTGAGATTCTATATATGTAATGAATAATTAATACATGATTCTAATATCGTTTGAAATTCGATATTTTTTCTTATATTATACGTAGTGACACAAACCCTGTTCCCGCTGTTACCAAATCTTCGGAGCTTATCGACAAACATACATGTTGAGGCTTAGCTGATGGAGGGTTTTTTTATCAGTCTCAAATGAGTTTGCGGTAATTCTATCAGTAACAATCATCCCAAAACGCTTGGATTAACACGAAGTGAAGTCTGAGTTACAAATAAGAACTAAAATATAAGTATTTTATATGTATATATATATACATGTGTGTTTATATATATATATATATATATATATATATATATATATATATATATATATATATATAAATATATATATATATATATATATATATATATATATTATATATATATATGCGTGTATGTGCATATATATATATATATATATATATATATATATATAGATATATATATACATATATATATATGTGTGTGCGTGTGTGTATGTTTATAGATATATATATATATATATATATATATATATATATATATATATATATACATATATATATACTGTATGTATATGCCCTCATATATGTATATATATATATATATATATATATATATATATATATATATATATATATGTATATATATATATATATATATATATATATATAAATACTGTATGTATATACACTCATATATGTATGTATATATATATATATATATATATATATATATATATATACATATATGAGTGTATATACATACAGTATATATATATATATATATATATATACATACATATATGAGTGTATATACATACAGTATCTATATATATATATATATATATATATATATTTAGTCAGCCTACATGGACGACGACTGCGAAATCTAACTGAGGCCCTTTTGCGTCAATAGATGTAGGAATAGATGACGATGATGATGATGATGATGATGATGATGGTGTTAATCTTCAGTAAGGGGAAAAATGTAGAAATTTACATTTTGCAGCAAATCTTTCGGTATATTTCTTTGTCTTTTGTATGGAATACCTTTCTGTCACATTTTCCATTGAAGGAAGAGTTTGTCATTTTTTTTCATAAAAATTGTATTTTAATGGTGTTTTTTCGTTAACGCAGCTCTTACAGAAACTAGATAAAAGTGTTGCGGAGAAACCGATGAAACTCAACGCCTCATGAAAGAATGAAGATTATAGATATCTGGGTATGATAGAAGCACAGATGAAGGTATTAAGGTATAGGTCGTTTTTAATGAGACCAAGACTAATAAACCTCCCAAAGAAGGAAAATCAAGTTGAATTTTTCTCCTTAATCAATTTACAAACAAATCCATCTTAGAAAAAAAAATATTCACTAAATGCAAAGGAAGGTAGGGATTTTTTTTCTCCGCTGGACTGTAGAGGAGATATTTATGATCGAGAAATAGTTGAAGGTGCATTGTCGAACACGTTATAGAAGGTGGCACCAAACACGAAAACAAAAACAAAGGGATCTTTATAAAGATTCACAGTAAAGGGAAAAAAGTGAGTTAATTCTATATTCTTGATAATTAATTATAACATCATAAACTAAGAGGCATCTCCTAATTTCATCGTTAGAAGAGTTCCTGATGATGTGGGAATCAGCGTCCTTATGCTAGAATTAAAACAGCAGTACATTTTCAAAGAATGTCTTGAGCTATAAGAGAGCCTCATACAAATTATTAAGTAGACAGATAACAAATACTCTAGACACAAAAAAAAACAAATGTATAAATAAGCAATGATTACTTATTGCCACGAAAGCAAGAAATCATCATATTAGATAAGGTTGCTGCCAAAAAATGGGGTTGATTATAAGAAAATTATCATTTAAGAGACAATGGATTGGATATACCAATGATCTGTGTACCAGGCCTGATTAAAAAAAAAAAAAAGAAAAAAAAAAAAAAAAAAAAAAAAAAAAGAGGTAATTAAACTGGTCTTATCTTCAAAGGAAGCTAAAGTTTAGCCTCTTGAATGATGCAAGGCCATGAGATTCGGGAAAACGGAAGCAAAATATGAGTTCCAAAGTTTTTTTCTGCTCTGTTGATAGGATGATAAGAAAGACAGAATGTGTAATAAATGTATAGTGATTATCTTTATTTTTTAATACTCTCAGCGTTCTGGACCAAAACGATTTAATAAAAGATATTGGAAATTATTAATCTCTCTCTCTCTCTCTCTCTCTCTCTCTCTCTCTTTCTCTCTCTCTCTCTCTCTCTCTCTCTCTCTCTCTCTCTCTCTCTCTCTCTCAATTTAGTTTTTTCTATGACCATCCATATTTCCGCACAATGTGTAAATACAACTATGAAACTGATTTGATATTTTTTGCTATTATTACTTTCATTCAATTATTCCTTTCATTATTCTATTCCTAATTATAGCCTTACCCTTTATCACTACATTTCCCTATAAATGAAAATTATCCTGAAATCTCCACCTGTTCTGCTCTTTGATCTTTACTTGAACTTTTCACCTTTGCCTTTCACGGGGATGTCTGAGGAATTCAGTGCGCATGCGCAAGACAGAAATCAAAACATCTGAACATCACGATGCGCAATGGCGGCGTTTGCTTTGGAAGTCGTAAGAACGAGGCAAAATAACTGTATTTTGTAAAGATATCAAAAATTTATGGCAGAATTAGACGAATGATTTTATAGAAAATATATATGCAGCGTCGTATAAATAAGCGAATTGTATTTAAAAAAAAAATTGTCTATTGTTATTGCCTGATCGGGGTAATTTCATTTGGTTATTTTCTTACTTCATTGCTTGATTGGTGTGATTTTATTGATTATTCTAAAAATAGTTTGAGGTAATTTTTTCTGATACGATATGCTCTAAAAAAAAAGATAAACTAAATTGTAGGTTTATGATAATAAACAAAAAGAAAATGTATAAGTAGGACAGTTGGCCAGGTCTTCCCATGGAGAATTTTGCTGTTAATTCGCTATGAATTCAGTGACCTATAATATTCCATTAAGAACTTGTGTGAACTGTAAAGAAAGCCACATATAAAGAAACCACACGAATGAACTATCTCTGCTTTCCTTCAGGTCTTCTAAATTCTTGAACCAATCTTGGAGGGTGGGAATGTTTATGAATCTACGGACTACAAACTCATATTTCATTACCATATTTGCAATATAACCGATAGTTATTCTATTACTTACCCGTTTACTGCAGTCCATGGAGTTTAATTAGATAGTAAACCATTACGATATTATGATTCCAAACAAAGAGAAAGATAAAAAAGTCTAAGTGATGCCAAGACTCTTAGTGTTTCCTCCATCCATTTTATATCATGTGTCATCATTTGCTTCCAAAAAATAAATTCATGATAATGTTTCATTTAATTATTCCTTAAGTTTTACCATTACTTAAGGGCTTATAAGTCTCTCGCAAAATCTGAAGTCAATAAATAGTGAGGAATCTTGTATGATATGAAATACCTATCTTTTCAACATCTATCTTATATAACTCAATAATTCCCTGGTTTAATAGACAGACATATGTAAACCTTATGTAGGTTGATAACAAGTATATTCCTTTATCATGTAAAATATATATCAAAGAGATAATGAATCTTCTGCATTCATAAAACATAATGAATCTTCTGCATTCATAAAACATAATGAATCTTCTGCATTCATAAAACATAATGAATCTTCTGCATTCATAAAACATAATGAATCTTCTGCATTCATAAAACTCTAATACTTTAAAATACTCCTTGATAGCTCTAACACTAGTAGAAGAGAAGCGGTACATACTCTCATTATGCTGAAAGTTGTACCAACATCTATTGACTCTCATTTTCAAAGGAAATGTCAGCCATTATGGCATTTGCCTGATGCGATTGTCGCCCAACCATTTTGGTATTCCGGTTACTGCCAAAGGGAGCTAACCATTTCCGAATTTCTGTTATAGGCTGTTGAATTGAGAGGAAAGCGTGCCCGATCGATTACGGAGAGAGAGAGAGAGAGAGAGAGAGAGAGAGAGAGAGAAAGAGAGAGAGAGAGAGAGAAAGAGAGAGAGAGAGAGAGAGAGAGAGAGAGAGATGCTCTGCGGAGCTTCTCAACATCCTAAAACATCTTTGTTTTGTACTTTCTGAAATCTCGTCTGCCATCTTGTACTAATCTGAGGTGAGAGAGAGAGAGAGAGAGAGAGAGAGAGAGAGAGAGATTCTCAACATCCCAAAACATCTCTGCTTTGTACTATCTGAAATCTCGTCTTCCATCTTGTACTATCTGAGGTGAGAGAGAGAGAGGAGAGAGAGAGAGAGAGAGAGATATGCACTGAGGAGAATCTCAGCATCCAAAAATATCTTTGCTTTGTATTTTTTGAGACCTAGTCAGCCATTTTTGTACTAATCTGATTAACAGGAAACTATCGTTATCTCACTGAGAATTAATCAATATTATCTCCTGTATCGATATAAGATTCTCTAAGTGGCCTCTTGAAGAATGCGTTATTGTTAATATAGCTAAAGGTATGAAGTGCTCTTTTAATCAATCACTCTTCCTACGGATTGTATTGAAATAGAATAAAAAATGGGGGAAACAAAACTAAGAGCAATCGAAAACCTAATTAACAGCAATCGGAAACTAAACTAAGAGCAAACTAATAGCAATCGGAAACCAAACTAGGAGCAATCGGAAACTAAACTAAGAGCAAACTAAGAGCAATCGATAACCTAATTAACAGCAATCGGAAACTAAACTAAAAGCAAACTAATAGCAATCGGAAACCAAACTAAGAGCAATCGCAAACTAAACTAAGAGCAAACTAATAGCAATCGGAAACCAAACTAAGAGCAATCGCAAACTAAACTAAGAGAAAACTAATAGCAATCGGAAACCAAACTAAGAGCAATCGCAAACTAAACTAAAAGCAAACTAATAGCAATCGGAACCAAACTAAGAGCAATCGCAAACCAAACTAAAAGCAAACCAAGAGCAATCGGAAACCAAACCAAGAGCAATCAACAGATCTAAATAGAAATTCCGTATAGCTGCCGAAGCAAGAACTAGGTGTGTCCGAGTGTGAACTATTGGAAAGAGAGGTGGGGGCATGGCAGTAGTGTAAACTAATAAGGGAGGGGTACCATCAGGTAGTAGGGGGGGGAGAGAAAAGTA
>NC_090733.1:116073175-116080675 GCF_036898095.1 Palaemon carinicauda
TAAAGGCCGCTCATGAATGGCAGAGGGAAGGGACACTGACATTGCCCTATCAAGCAGGACAATGCCCTGGAGACTGACCATATATACATATGATCAGCACATAAGCCCCCTCTCCATCCAAGCTAGGACCAAGGAGGGCCAGGGAATGGCTGCTAATGACTCAGAAGATAGACTTATAGGCTCCATCGAACCCCACATCCTTAGCTCACAAGGATGGTGAGATTACAGCTACCAAAGAAACAATCGAGTTTGAGCAGGACTCGAAACCCAGTCTGGCGTTCTCCAGTCAGGGACGTTACCGCTTCGGCCACTACAACTAGACCCTATACAAGTAGCCTACACTATTAGGAATGAAAGCACCTCAGTCCGAAGTCTGGAACGATACGTAACGTCCTAAGATATGAATACACTAGTTACATCAATTTGAGGAAATTGCGTTTCACAATTTATCTGTACTTGCATAGAATACAGTCAGAAAAAAACCGTAACTTTGATTGGAAATTCTCCGTAAAAATATACTGTTCTCCCCGTATTTCAGTAAAATACAGACGATCGTATCTTTTACACTACTTTGTTATTATCTTTTACGGATTGGGGACCGTAATATCACTCCTTAATGTCAATATATCCTTTTTTTAAACGGTAAAATCCTGCAACATTTATTCCAGAATTTTACCTTTTTCTACGGCAAATTTTTAGCAGTGTATCTCAAGAACAGGTAAACAGAATTCGCTATAATTTACTATATATGATCCTTGATCGACCTTAGGATAATAACTTCTCCGTAGATATGGGCTCAGAGTTAGAGAATTGCTAACCTAACAGTAACTATCTGTAGTAATTTGTCTGTTATATTTCGATCGTAGGTATAACACTGTTAGGGGAAAAAAGTAATTTTAATAGGAATTTCTCCGTTTAAAATATACTGTTCTCAATCGTATTTCAGTAAAATACAGACTACCGTAATTTTACCTTACTTTGTTATAATCTTTTACGGGTTGATGACCGTAATATCACTTTTTTTTTACGTCAATATAACCATTTTTAAAACGGTAGAAACCCTGGAATAAATGTTGCCAAACATTCAGTTTTTTCAATGCAAATTTTTAACAGTGTATCTCAAGAACAGGTAAAACAAAATTCGCTTTAATTTACTATGATCGACATCAGGATAATAACTTCTCCGTAGATATGGGCTCAGAGTTAAAGAATTACTAACCCAACAGCAACTATCTGTAATAATTTCTCTGTTCTATTTCGCACTTGGGTAATTCAATGACGATGTGGTAACACCACACCAAGTGTTACAATGTTACAAAACCCGGAGCATTTCCCTGACTCCCCTCGAATATGGAACTTTCCGTGTCCTTAGAATTTAATGACTACTTCGATGGGATCGACGAGGCATCTATGGAAGAGAAAGCAGCCGACGAGAGGGAGGGAGAGTTTCCCCTCTCGAGACTGGAGTGGGGCCATTAACTCATTATTCACTGGCAGTTAACACGGAGCGTCTAATTACCATCTAGCAGTCGTTGACGGCAACTACCGGATAGTTGATTTCGGGCCAATAGATGAGGAGCCTGTGGGAGGGGAGGGGGCCACTGAGAATGTATGGGGGAGCGGAGGGTGTTAGATTGTAGTGGACAACTGTAAGGGCCGAACGTAGGGGAATGGGGCCAGATTGTATGGCAGTGGCGTAAATATCTGTAAGGCTGTAAGGGGTAGAGGGTGAAGGGTAGGTGGATATAGGGGAGGAAAAGGTGTACAGGAATACACTGTAGAAGTAGAGGTACAGATGAGAGGAAGGGTGTAGAGAGATATATGGGTAGACAGGGTGTAGGGGAGGAGGAGATCGATAAAACCAGAACGGAGACGGCGACCACGGAAATGAGGTGTCTGCTGATACAATAAGACTTTACTGATATTGTCGAAGCCGTATGTAGACTTGTGTGTGCGTGAGTGCGTGTGTGTGTGAGTAAATAACCAAATACAATTGCATAGCAGTTTGTATATGTTTGCGTGTAAACATGATTTAAGTGCTTGATAGATTTCTATATTCATCTACTTTTCTATCATTAAATAATTTCTGTAAAAAAATTACTATTCCCTGTGGTCATCTTTACATGGTTCTTGATAAGTGAATAGACGGAGAACTCAAATGTGTGAGTCTATGCTAGCTCATACACAATGGAAGAGGCTTAGTAGAATTTTGATCAACAAAGGAAGACAGAAAGTTAGAAAATGGCAAAAGGTTAGACGGGGAAAGATCAATGTGTCTTTAGACAAGGTAAGTCTTGTATGCACGGCCGTAGTATCCATAAGGCTGACTAGGCTGATGCATAGGGCTCCACTATGCAATTTTTTTTTCTTTGGTGATAATGTGAAAACAGGATTATTTGCTTCATTTTTAATCATATAATAAATTGTACAAAAAGGGAGTGTGGAATATGTCAAGGTGGGGGTGGGGGACCCGTTTGGGTATGTCTAGTAGCCCAAGAAGCTCAAAGCCTCGGTGTCCTGTCATGAGTTAATACAGGATTGTTATTTTTATTTCTGCATATCCTGTCGATATAGATAATCTTGTAACGAAAGGTAGATTTTTAACAAATCTCACAAAACGGAGAGGATGAAAACGAGATCATTTTTTTTTTTTAATTATGAAATAATTGATTGAGAAGTTATTTGCTTTATCTCAATTTAACCAATTCATCTTTTATAGTCACAATTCACGGATTTGGTATAGGCCTACTTTGCCCCCCCCCCCCCCTCCCCCCAAAAAAATACCAATGAGGTGTTTATTTTAAAGTAACCAAAGTTATAATCCGCCATCACTAGTTTTGAGAAGAAATATTCATATCTATTATAAAGAAACGAATAAGCAAAAAGGTATCCTTAAAGGTTGCGCCATACAAATAGAAAAGTTCAATATTTGAAAAATTAATTGTTAAACTCCATATAAGTGGAAACAATTAATCGCCATTTAAATCCCCAATAAATCATAAGTAAGAAAAGATGATGAGACACCTGCAAAATTGCTTGAAAAAGACCTTCAAGGTTGTTTGAATAAAACTTTTAAGGTTGTTTAGATAAAACCTTCAAGGTTGTTTGAATAAAACTTTTAAGGTTGTTTAGATAAAACCTTCAAGGTTGTTTGAATAAAACTTTTAAGGTTGTTTAGATAAAACCTTCAAGGTTGTTTGAATAAAACTTTTAAGGTTTAGATAAACCTTCAAGGTTGTTTGAATAAAACTTTCAAGGTTGTTTAGATAAAACCTTCAAGGTTGTTTGTATAAAACTTTTAAGGTTGTTTAGATAAAACCTTCAAGGTTATTTTAATAAAACTTTTAAGGTTGTTTAGATAAAACCTTCAAGGTTGTATGATTAAAACCTCAAGGTTGTTTGGGTAAAACCTGCAAGGCTGTTTGGATGAAACCTGCAAGGTTGTTTGGATAAAACTTTAGTGGCTGTTTGGATAAAACCTTAAGAGACTATATGGATGAAATCCTCAAGGCTGTTTAAATTAAACCTCCAAGGTTGTTCGATGAAGACGAAATAGAAAAGGTATTCAATATCTCATTACCGGACAGTCTTTGCTTGGATCAAAGCATTTGTGAGGTTTGATCGTAAGGCATTATTGATGTGCGGAAGTAAAGAGAAAAAATTCGGAAGCGAAGGTGTTGACAGATATTCAACAGACCATACCTACGACTTCTCCCAGCTTGCTTACAATATTCCTCTCCTAACAAGTAATAGAAAGGAAATCTCCCGGATATAATAAGGAATAACTGTGTGGCTATACCTACATATATATATATATATACATACAGGGTACATACATATATATATATATATATACATACAAGGTGCATATATATATATATATATATACATATATATATATATATATATATTATACATATATATATAAATATGTATATATATACATATATATCTATCTATATATATATATATATGTGTGTGTGTGTGTGCGTATATATATACATATATATACATATTTACAAGGTACATATATATATATATATATATCTTTTCGGGCACGCTTAGCTCTCACCGTCCCTCGGGTAGGGAGATAAGAAGGAGTAGTCATACGCTGAAGAGAGGGGGATGCACGTGCGTGTGTGTGCATATCGAAATATATAGCTGTCATTTTTTGACCGGTCGCGTATACTAGTAGTAAATAATAAGAGATGATTACGGTGAAACGAGAATTACGACGATATTGGGATAGAACACAACTATGAAAGATAAGCAAATGGGGAAACAGAGAGCTGAGAACTAAGGATATCAATAAAAAAGAGGAAATGTATATAGGAAATGTTAGTGTAAAATTAAAGTATTTAGAATTGAAAAAAAAAAATTATAAAACTTCGAAAAATGCGAACAGCAAACCCAAAAATAAAATCAGTGTAAAATATCATGGTAAAGGTAAGAATATCAAAAGACCAAAAAAGGAGTAAAAGAAGACCGAAGAGAAGTGAGGAGAGAATGAACTAAAAGCAAAGAAGAATGAAGTGTCAATCAAGATGAAAGAGACAGAGAAGCTATAACAAAGAAGGATAAAAGGATGTGAAGAAAAAAAAACGGAAAATGCGAATCAAAACAAGAACTTGTAGATAAGTAAAATTCAAACTTGGAATGAAAAAGGCATAAACATAGGAAATGCAAAGCTGATAACGGATGCAACACCAAAAAGAATGTAGAAAATTGTAACAAAATATAAGAAAAAAGGGTAAAAAAAAAAAAAGGTCCTAACGAGACATATCTCATAAACTGGGAAAGTCCCAGAAGGGAATGAAAAATAATGGAAAATAAACAAGATCTTAATGAAACAAGTAAAAAATAAGAAAACTATCGAAAACTAAGAAAATTTTCAAGGAAATATAAACAACACATGAGCTCAATACAGAAATCTGATCTATCTTGATAGTGATAATGATTATATATAATATCGATAACATTTGATTTCTGGTTTTTTTCTTCTCTTTATTACAGCTATGATGCATCAAGAGAGATATCTAAGTGAGTTAAAGGTCTAATGTCCCTTCTGTTGCTACGCTGAGACATAGGTTCGAATCCTGACCTAGGCAGAAATTCATATCAGAAAAAATTTCCATGGAGTTGGAAATCCTGAGGAAGAGGGGTTCCACACACACACACACACACACACGCATATATATATATATATACAGTATATATATATATATATATATATGCTATAAGTCCAAGGGCTCCAACAGGAAAATATAACTCAGTGAGGAAAGGAAACAAGGAAATAAAGAAATGATATAAGAAGTAATGAAAAATAAGATGAAATATTTAAAAAAAACATTAACACCATTATAACAGATAATTCATATATAACTGTAAAAGGACTCACGGATGAATAGTTACGCTATGAATTGGATGTAACATCAAAATCTTATTGGGATATCGTGATACTTGGTTCTTTGAAGTGAACAAATCACGGATTCGAAATGTTCAAACTTTTCTGGAGAGCTCTTGTAATGAACAAAGACTTCACTGTTAGAAAAAACCGTAATTTTAACCGGAAATTCTCCGTAAAAATATACTGTTCTCAACCGTATTTCAGTATAACACAGACGACCGTAAAGCGGGGTTTACACGGGCGAGCAGCTCGTCGAGCCTGGCTCGACAACCCTGTGTTTGAATTGATGTTCGAGCGTGTAAACGGGCTATTTGGTTGTCGAGCGCGCTCGTCGAGCGGCTCGATGAAAGTCAGGCTCATCTTGACTTTTGTGGGCGGAGCTACATTGTTTGACGAGCGGTGTGAACGTGTGAACGGGTGTCGAGCATCGAACCTCAGTTGTTATTCAAACCTGCTAGAGGAAACATCATCAAAGAAATGCATAATTGCTGCCAATAATGAAAGTAAGAATGAGAAGGAAGTCGTACTTGATTTCATACATGCATATCGAGCTCATCCAGCTTTATGGAAAGTTAAATCAAAAGACTATTCCAATAAAGTAGCCAGAAACAAAGGAATAGCGGACACGCAGTCTTTCATGTGGAGTTATGGCCTTCCTCATAGTAATGAAAGGGCTGACACGATTCGGTAGATCAATGTACGTGTCTTCATCCATACGCAAATAATTGCGCCAGTCATCAGGCTCTAATTTTAAAGCAACAAGCAAGTTGGTATATGAAAAATTCTCTCTTTTGATCTTTTTTTCTTAGTGCCACTGCTAAAGCAATGACTATCAAATCGTCCTGGTCGAGAGACATGTTGACGTTGTTTTAGCACGAGGCACACTGAGGCTCGATGTACTGTCTGAAAGCTCTTCGAGCCGTTCTACAAGTAGGTTCGACAACCGGGCTCGACGAGCTGCTCGGCCGTGTAAACCCCGCTTATGTTTACCTTAATTTGTTATTATATTTTACGGGTTGGTGACTGTAATATTACTCCTTTACGTCGATATATCCGTTTTTAAAACGGTAAAAATCCTGGAATAAATGTTGCCAGACATTTACCATTATGTTAATGCAAATTTTTAACAGTGTAGCTTTACTTCACAAAATGGACCACATATTGTAGATTGTAGACAATACGTGAAATGAATAATCTAGAGCAATTCCGCTGATTCGCGGCTTCACATGACGACATGTAGTTTCATTATTTAGTGATAAAGGAAAAGAAAACGAATTTTTCGTGTATAGAACACAGCACCTCAATAAGCCCAACATTGTTAAAAAGTTTGTATTAAAAAAAAACCGTTAAATATCTGGCAATATTTATTCCAGGATTTTTACCGTTTTAAAAACGGATATATTGACGTAAAAGAGTGATATTACGGTCACCAACCCGTAATAGATAATAACAAAGTAACGTAAAATTACGGTCGCCTGTATTTTACTGAAATACTGTTGAGAACAGTATATTTTTTACGGAGAATTTCCGGTTAAAATTACGATTTTTTCTAACAGTGAAGTCTTTGTTCATTACAAGAGCTCTCCAAAAAATTTTGAACCTTTCGAATCCGTGACTTGTTCACTTCAAAGAACCAAGTTTCACGATATCCCAATATGATTTTGATATTACATCCAATTCATAGCGTGGCTATTCATCCGTGAGTCTTTTTACAGTTATATAGGAATATCTGTTATAATGGTGTTAATGTTTTTTAGATATTTTATTTTAATTTTTCATTACTTCTTATATCATTTATTTATTTCTTTGTTTCCTTTCCTCACTGGGTTATTTTTCCCTGTTGGAGCCCTTGGATTTATAGCTTCTTGCTTTTCCAACTAGGGTTGTATCTTGGCTAATAATAATAATAATAATAATAATAATAATAATAATAATAATAATAATAATAATAACAATAATAATAATAATAATAATAATAATAATAATAATATCCTGTGAAATGACGTATCATCAGTGGCAGAATGCGTACTTGTAACCTCAGGGAAAATGAATAAATATTTTATCAAGTATTTAGTGATCAATTTAGGCAGTTA
>NC_090733.1:116085675-116100675 GCF_036898095.1 Palaemon carinicauda
TTGCCCCCTTTTAATCTTTCATGAATCCTTGATGAAAGGAAAAATTTAGTTATTCCTAATAACGAAAAACTTAGTAAATGTGCTCATCCTTGATGTCTTGGTGAAATTCATTGGGCTAACAATTCATTCACCAACCTTATACAAACATTGAACGTGTGGTGAATGCAAATACTGTTTGCTGTAATTACTTCAGTAGATGCGTTGTCGCCACTTTCGTATAGAGAACCATAACCAGATGTAATGCCTAATGAGATACTTATCATAAGCTGGACTGCTCCCCTTGAGGACTGTACCTTTCGAGGAATGACTTCAGTATGATTAAAGGTTTAAAGGTCGCTCATGAATAGTGGATGCAAGGGACAGTGACAATGCCCTAGCTAGCAAGGCAATGCCCTAGAGGACTGACCAGCGCCCAAGCCCCCTCTTCACCCAAGCTATGGGACTAGGGAGAGCAAGACAATGGCTGCTGAAGACTCAGTAGATAGGACTTCTGTATGATTAAAGGTTTAAAGGTAGCTCATGAAAAGCAGAGGCAAGGGACAGTGACAATGCCCTAGCTAGCAAGACAATGCCCTTGAGACTGACAAGCGCCCAAGCCTCCTCTCCACCCAAGCTATGGGATAGGGAGAGCAAGACAATGGCTGCTGAAGACTCAGTAGATAGACCTGTAGGCTCCCACAAACGCCTCATCCTTACCTCACAAGAAAGATGAGGTTACAGGCACTACAAGAAACTATCGAGCATGATTGGGTCTCGAACTACAGTCAGGCAGATCACCAGGCAGTGGTGTATCCAATAGGCTATCACAAGCGCTATGTATAGACTGAAGTCGTAAAGGGAAATGAACAGCTGTTTATATATTCTGAGCAGCTTTAGCAAGAACAGAATCAAGAAAGAAATGAAGGAAATGATATGTATGATAAATACAAATGACAATAACAACTACCCCGTCATAATTGGTGCTTTAAAACAACCTCTCTTGTAATGGGAAATAATAAAATCACCGGTGTAGTCTATCATTTCATTTGCAAGAGATAGAACTTCTAATCTCTTCAATACTAGATTCTAGTATATGACCACCAAACCAAGGACAGATACATTATACAGGAATCATGAGGTGATTTGTGAGGTAACAACATTGAAAAACAAATCATAAACAGTGGTTATAAAAATAAGAAAACTACAATTAAACGTTTAGTGTTAAGCTGGCATCCCTCTTCTCTCGAGAAAGGATTATTTTATATTTTTTATCGTAATTTCTCTTTAGGGGTTCTCTTTTTTTTTTACCTGAGGCTCAAATTCAGTTAAAAAATGAGAGATAAGTTGCAGTAGTCACTCTTTCACAAACCGAATGTATAGAACTCTGAATCAGCAGTTATGATAATTGTAATTTTCCTTGATAAGATGCCAGGTTGTATGATAGCCAAATATATATATATATATATATATATATATATATATATATATATATATATATATGTATATATATACATATATAAATACATATATATGTGTGTGTGTATGTGTGTGTGTATATATGTGTGTGTCCTAATAAGAAGAGACAGTATTTTAAGATATATCAAAAGTAAATTCTCTGTGATAAAAGGAGTCAACTGACTTTTATAAAATAAGGTTTACCTCCTTGTTACCGTAAACTACTTAGCTATGATGTGGTTATGTATTCGGTTAAAATCTCCCTATTGAACACAGATATGAGAATGATACTATTTTTACCTTTTCGCTTCCATAGATTCTGATTAGCATTGTCTAAAATAAAAATTTAGTTAAACGGGACGCTATTGATCTGCAACCGAAATGTGGATGCAAATTTAGGATTTATCAAATGCAAATACTGTACATTCTAGCCGAGAATAGTCTTTAATTTTTTTTTTCTTTTTTTTTCACCGAAGCTACTCCCACCATTTTTGTTTCTTCTATATTATTTTTTTTTCTAATTTAATTAGATTGCTTCATAATTCAACTATATCTATTCTTTCCGATTCTTTACCATATGATAACCTTCTATCACAAAATTTCTGGTTTCCTTTTCAACTACCATACTTAAACCAAAATACCGCAGCTTACCTTAATTTTCCTCGACCAAAGTTCGGAAATATATGGCACATGACTAGACTCAATCTCCATATTTCTAACCTACATTTTCGAACACTCGAATAAAAGTAGGATATCACAACTAAATATACTCAATCTCCATATTCTAACCTACATTTTCAAACAGTAGTTTTCAAATAATCGTAAATTAACAACTAAAAAGGTAAGCCTTTTGTCTTCGCTCTAGAGCACCGCGAACCTTGTGTGACCTGAGCTACAAAATGGCGGCCGTAGCTATGTTGCGTACGTGGATAATTACTTATCTTCCCCGTTATCTTAGAAGGAATATGTTACATGATATAGCTAATTTACTATGTTAAGAAAATCGATTATTGAGAACTATTCCATGAGCACTTGCGGATTTTTTCGACTAGCCACACATGGAAGTATTTATAAATACGTGTTTGCAAAATGGATTTATGTATGAGTTTGGATTATGCTCACACCAAATATCAAATGGAAAAAAGTAAATGCAGTTTTCGAATTAATCCTAAAGCCAGTTTGTCAGGGGCTATGTTTTCGATTTCTAGACATCACATTATATATCAATTGTAAACCTGAATTAATATCCTCAAGAGCATGTTTCAATGTATTTATATACATATATTCATATTACACACACACACACACACATATATATATACATATATATATATATATATATATATATATATATATATATATGTATGTATGTATATATACATACACATGTATACACACACACACACACACATATATATATATATATATATATATATATATATATATATATATATATATACTATATAGATACATATGCTTACATGTATATATAAAGGTATATGTACTGTATACATATGTATATATATACAGTATATATATATATATATATATATATATATATATGTATGTATATATACATATATATATATATGTATATATATATATATATATATATATATATATATATATATATATATATATATACAAACTCGTATACAATATACATTTTCTGCTTCAGAAAAATGACGCTGGAAGGTAACTATAAAGTCTTTTTAAATGGTGTCACACGAAACACACTTGAACTATAAACGTTTAAAAATGGTCCTAAATCATCATTGATATCTCAATAATCATCTGATGTTGATTAAAGCATTTATACACATCTAATCAAATACTTCAATGCCTTTGAACATGACGCTGCAACTCCGGTTAAATGTGTTTATATAGAATTTTTGCAGCTTTGTTTGGATATGTTTATATAGTATTTTTTTTCAGCTAAGGTTATACTTAATGCGCAATAGATTTTCCTAATTGTCTTAATTGGTAACGTCCTTGCCTGGTGATAGCCAGATTGGGGTTCGAGGCCCGCTCAAACGTTGCTTTGGTCGCTGCAACCTCACCATCATTGTGAGCTAAGGATGGGGGCTTTAGGGGAGTCTATAGGTCTATCTGCCGAGTCATCAACAGCCATTGCCTGTACCTCTTTGGTCCTAGCTTAGCTGGAGAGGGGTCTTGGTCGCTTATCATATGTATATATGATCAGTCTCTAGGGCATTGTCCTGCTTGATAGATCAGTGTCACTGTCCCTTTCCTCTGCCATTCATGAGTCAACTTTAAATTATGGGTTTCTCCATCCAATGGACGAAAAGTTCCATTTCATATCTGAGGAATATGGTTTGATAATAATCTTAACTGCAGAAAATTTCCTAAATATTTTTTAATAGTACAATTGGTCACAGTTTAGTGACTTTCCTCTTGGTAAGGGTAGAAGAGACTCTTTAGCTATAATATGCAGCTCTTCTAGGAGAAGGACACTCCAATATCAAACCATTGTTCTCTAGTCTTGGGTAGTGCTATAGCCTCTGTATCACTGTCTTGGGGTAGAGTTCTCTTGCTTGAGGGTACACTCGGGCACACTATTCTATTTTATTTCTCTTCCTCTTGTTTTGTTAAGTTTTCATAGTTCATATAGAGAATCTATATTTCAATGTTGTCACTATTCTTAAAGTATTTTATTTTTCCTTGTTTCCATTCCTCACTGGACTATTTTCCCTGTTGGGGCCCATTGGGCTTATAGCATCATACTTTTCCAACTAGGGTTGTAGCTTAGCAAGTAATAATGATAATTATAATAATATACCAATGATATTCGTGCGTTAGCTGCGTATGCACGCATCGTTCATTATCGACGCCATGCGCCGATTTTGTGCATCATGTATTAGGGAAATGCATTTGCGATGTTGATAGCTGGAGTCGTGACACTATCTAAGTGCATGAATCTACTAGCACCATATGAACTAAACCTATTTTTTTTATCTTTTACAATCTTAAAATTTTATAACGTATATATATCATAGTTTATTTACATGAATAACTTTGTACTTTACATATACTTTATTTTCAATTGTAATTTTAACTATTTATTTAAATAGTGCATAAATATACTAGCACCATATGAACTAAAACTTTTTTTCTTAATTTTTTACGACCTTACGATTTATAACATATACTGTATACATCATAGCATATTTACATGAATATTTTTTTTATTTTACATATACTTTATCTAAAATTGTAATTTTTACTATTTATCTAAATACGTTTTTAATTGAAAAATATATCGACTAATTAATCGGAGTTTGAGACCATGATGCCCAATTAACAGAATTCTTCGTAAAACTTCTAAATATCCTTTCTTTAATTTCCAATCGATTTTCATCATTCATCTTCTGAGATTAAACCCCACTTTTCTTATTATTACCTATCCCTTCTCTCTGTTACTTTGGCCCTAGAGGAGAATATGGACTTGAATTAACCATCCCATCGGACTTCGATTGGGTTTCTGTATTTTTAGGAATTGTGGTATTAGACTAAATATTCATGTATTTCAGTTGCTTTCATTTCATCTTATTTTCGTATTTTCCACCTCAGACTTTCATGAATATATGACTTATAATTTATTGTAATGAGCCATTAATAAGTTTGTTTAAATATGTCTTTTTGAATGTAAAAGTGAAAATAGCAGTCAAGCCCAAGTTTGATGAAAACATGTTTTCCTATTGTTATAGATAAAGATAATGATTATCATAATAATTCTAGTAATCATACTATTAATAATTATGATGATAATGATAATGGTAATGATAACAACAGGAGTGATGATAATGATTTAAATAGTAAAAATCATATTATTCAGTAAGTTATTCATCTTATATTTGTCTTATTGGAGCCCTTGGCCTTATAGCATCTTGCTTTTCCAACTGGGGTTGTAGCTTGGCTAATAATAATAATAATAATAATAATAATAATAATAATAATAATAATAATAATAATATTGACCTTATCGCCTTATGACCGTTGTAGGTCATGTGCAAAAGTAAAAACAAAAAATACAGACATAGAAAGTATTCCTGATAATGTGAATAAAGAGGAATCCTTCAATAACTTAGAAATGGACCAAAAGCTTTTAACAATTTCAACCACCTTAATTATTTTAAGTATAACTCTCCAATCGTGTGATCTATGCTGTAAAAAAAAAAAAAAATAAAAATAAACAAATTAATGGTTTAGTTTTAAGAGGTCTGTCCCCACTAAGGTTAGGAATTTTGAGTGTTTATATTGTAATTTGAATAATTATGCAAATGGTTCATGCTCTTCATAGTGTTCACTTTTGTTCCTATGTCTTTGTAATTGTCGCTGTTATGACTGTTAATTGTATTTTCTTCAATCATTTTTTTTTTTTTTTTTTTTGCTATTAGCAAATTGCTAACATTATTATTATCATTATTTTTATCAATATTATTATTATTATTATTATTATTATTATTACTATTATTATTATTATTATCATTATTATTATTATTATTATTATTATTATTATTATTATTATTATTATTATTATTATTATTATTATTATTTTCGTTCCCAAACCTTTAATTCTTCTCAATCCACGTGCCTCTTTTTTCCTTCTGGAAGACACAACTAGGAAAATTCGATCTCTCCCCATTTCCAGAAATTCCCATCAATTTTCTTCAACTTTGGAAGCAATATCCTGCGTTTTATGACCATCTGACAATCTTAGATTCGTCTGGTGAGGTAAAGAGGCGGCAATTGTTGAGAATTGATCGCATACGATGATTAAAAGAAGACTTATTTCTCACACTTATTTTCTTTCATGAAAAACCACTAGTAAACGAAGATTTGAAGACGTTTTGAAGGATTCTCATTGTTTGGTACAGACAAACATACATAAGGACACAGATTATATATATATATATATATATATATATATATATATATATATATATATATATATATGTATATATATATATATATATATATATACATATATATATATATATATATATATATATATATATATAGATAGATAGATAGATAGATAGATAGATAGATAGACAGATAGATAGATAGATTGATAGATATGTGGGTGTGTGTGTGCCTGTGTGTATTTGTGCCTGTACAACTGTGTGTTAAAACAATTATGTCGTAATAGAGAATTCATAATATATATATATATATATATATATATATATATATATATATATGTATATATATATATATATATATATATATATATATATATATATGACATACATGATCTTTATTCTTTTATATATCCAACAATTTGATTCAATTGAAACAGAATCAAATAATAATTAAACATCATTCAATTACTGATCTCTAAATCACAGCTAAATCCATGATCTGCACTGAATGTTAGGTGATACACATAATTATTAATGACCATCACATTCCGAATTCAGAATCCCAGGAAATTCAGTGCTGATTCCCGGGAACGTCTGGACCTATATTCCTTGGACATTACCAGACATTGTTAAACAAAGGGGATTGTTAATGTCTTTTAACGAAGTAAATTCCCTCTTGAATCCTGTCTAGGAACAATGAAATTTCATCTTGAATCCTATGTAAAAAAGGAAAAAAAAATACCATCTTGAATCCTATGTAAAAAACACTGAAATTCCATCTTAAATCCTATGTAAATAAACACTGAAAGTTCGTCTTGAATCCTATGTAAAAAAAAAAAAAAACCACTAAAACTCCATCTTGAATATGTAAAAAAAAAAACTGAAATTTCTTCTTGAATCCTTTGTAAAAACCACTTAAATTCCATCTTGAATCCTATGTAAATAAACACTGAAAGTTCGTCTTGAATCCTATGTAAAATCACTGAAATTCCATCTTAAATCCTATGTAAAAAAAAAAAAAAAATGAAATTTCGTCTTGATTCCTATGTAAAAGAACTCTGAAATTTCGTGTTGAATCCCATGTAAAAATACTGAAATTTCGTCTTGAATCCTATGTAAAAAAAAAAAACACTGAAATTTCGTATAGAATCCTGTGTAAAAACACCAAAATTCATCTTGAATCCTATGCGAAAAAGACTGAAATTTCGTCTTACATCCTATGTAAAAACACTAAAATTAAATTTTGAATCCTATGTAAAAAAAAAAAAAACACTGAAATTTCGTTTTGAATCTTATGTAAAACATTGAAATTCCATCTTGAATCCTAAGGATGCAATCACTGTAATTTCGTCTTGAATCCTTTGTGAAAAAACTCAAATTTCGTCTTGAATCCTATGTAAAAAACACTAAAATTCCTTCTTGTATCCTATATAAAAAAAAACACTGAAATTTCGTATTGAATCCTATGTAAAAAAGAAAAAAAAAAAAAAAAAAAAAAAAAAAAAAAAAAAAAACACTGAAATTTCGTATTGAATCCTATTTAATAATACAAAATTTTCGTCTTGAATCTTATGTACAAATACTGAAATTCCATCTTGAATCCTATGTAAGAAAAAAAAACACTGAAATTTCGTTTTGAATCCTAAGCAAGAAAACACTGTAATTTCGTCTTGAATACTATATAAAAAAAAAACGCTAAAATTCCGTCTTAAATCCTATGTAAAATCACTGAAATTCCATCTTGAATCCTATGTAGAAAAACACTGATATTTCTTATTGAAACTTATTTAAAAACACTGAAATTTCATCTTGAATCCTATGAAAAAAAAACACTGAAATTTCGTTTTGAATCTTATGTAAAACACTGAAATTTCATCTTGAATCCTAAGCAAGAAAACACTGTAATATTGTCTCGAATACTATATAAAAAACACTACATTTTTGTCTTTATGTAAAATCACTGAAATTCCATCTTGAATCCTATGTAAAAAAAAAACCACTAAAATTTTGTCTTGAAACCTATGTAAAACACTGAAATACTATCTTGAATCCTATGTAAGAAAACACTGAAATTTCTTCTTGAATCCTATGTAAAAACACTGAAATTCCATCTTGAATCTTATGTAAAAACACTGAAATTCCTTCTTGTATCCTATGTAAAAAAAAAAAAAACACTGAAATATCATCTTGAATCCTATGTAAAAAAAAAATCGTCTTAAAACCTCTGTAAAACACTGAAATTCCATCTTGAATCCATGTAAAAAAAAAAAAAAAAAAAAATGAAATTTCGTCTTGTATCGTATGTAAAAATATTGAAATTCCATTTTGAATACTATGTAAAAAAAAAAAAAACAATCTTCAATCCTATATAAAAAAAAAACACTGAAATTTCGTCTTGAATCCAATGTAAAAACACTAAAATTCCATATTGAATCCTATGCAAAAAAAAAATCGTCTTTTAATCCTATGTAAAAACACTAAAATTTCATCTTAAATCTTAAGTAAAAAAACACTAAAATTTCGTCATGAATCCTATGTAAAATCACTGAAATTTCGGCTTGAATCTTATGTAAAGACACTGGAATTCCATCTTGAATTCAATGTAAAAATAAAACAACACTAAAATTTCGTCTTGAATCCTATGTAAAACCACTAAAATTCCTTCTTGAATCTAATATAAAAGAAAAAAATAATGCACAAAAGTTTCGTCTCGAATCGTATGTAAAAACACTGAAATTTCATCTTCAATCCTATGTAAAAAAAAAAAAAAAAAAAAAAAAATCGTCCTGAATCCGATGTAAAAACACTGAAATTCCATCTTGAATTCTGTGTAAAAATGCTCCACACTTCGCTGACATATACTGTAAGGTAGGCTCTCTCAAATACTTGAGGATGCTTTGGTATGAAGCTCGTAATATCCTTCTCGAAGACAGTCTTTGCGGCCTTCAATAGGCATTGGGAGTTTTATCTGAGCGCATATGGGTAGCAAGGAGGTCCAAGAGGCAAGTTGATTGAATTGCGAAATTGTCGATCAGGTGATTGAATTATGTCGGGTGATTTCTTCTTCTTCTTCTTCTTCTTCTTCTTCTTCTCCTTTATGGTTCTTATTGTTTTATCATTATCATTATTAGTATTGTTGTTGTTGTTGTTATTGTAATTATTATCGATATCATTTTCATCCTTATTGTTATCAATGCCAAAATCATTATTTTCTTATTAATAATATCATTATTGTTATCATCAAATTGTTCTGCATCCATTAATCTTCATATACACGTTACGCTTTACGTATTTACGGATATTCATAAACAATTCTTCATCACATTTAAACAATATTTTGGTCTATGAAAAATCATCAAATTCTGAAATAGATTGAAGGTTTAAATCTCAAAAGACGCTTATAAATAACAAAGTAAAAGACAGATCATCACGAAGAATGCCCTTGTTCTTCTCAATAAAGTATAAGAAGAGGGGAAAATATAATATATATATATATATATATATATATATATATATATATATATATACACATATATATATGTATGTATGTATATATATGTAATATGTATACATATATATATGTATATATATATATATATATATATATATATATATGTATATATACATATATATATATATATATATATATCTATATTATAAATATGCATATATATACATATATATATATATATATATATATATATATATATATATATATATATAATAAAATAGTAAAATCAAAAAATACGAAAGGAATTCAAAAGGGTTAATGAGGAATTGAAAGAAGATTAAAAAATTAAAAGAGAATAATGTTTAGCAACTGTAGCATCATTAAGTTCTGTCTACTTGGTAAAATCACCAACGACTATTATTATTATTATTATTATTATTATTATTATCATTATTATTATTATTATTATTATCATTATTATTATTATTATTATTAGTTGAGCTACAACCCTTGTTGGAAAAGCAAGCTTCTATAAGCCCAATCGCTCCAACAGGAGAAAAATAGCACACCGAGGAAAGGAAATAAGCATATAAATAAATTACAAGAGAGGCAATGAACTATTAAAATAAAACATGAAGACCTAAAATTCGAACCACGCTCCAGGGTTCATAGATTTTACAAGTGAGCATGAACTTGCTATCCTTGTGAGCTAGGGAATGGGGAGGTGACTATAAATGTACCTTCTAATTCATCAAAAGTCACTGTCAATTCCTCCCTGGTCCTTGGGTGGGTGAAGAGAGGTTTAGTATCCCATGTCTCTGTCGCTCATTAAGCTTTTAAACGTTTAAAATAGGAGTTCTGGAATCCATTTAAAGTATTATATTCTGTTTTACTTTACATATCAGGGTTCAGGAATTGATCAAAAGCAGAATATATCAAACATTTCCTACTATATCACAAATACACTTGCACATACACACACACACACACACACACATATATATATATATATATATATATATATATATATATATATGTTTTGTTTATATACATACATATATATACTAATGTATATATAGATCCATTTATATATGAGTGTATTTTTGTTTTTGTGTATGTATACTATATATTTATACACATATGTACAATATTTTGGGTAAGTATGCTGTATATATACATATATATAATAGCTATATAACAACAATGCTCAGCCTTTGGCACCATTGATTTTGTTTGGAAAATCTTCATAAACGAGTATACCTCTGCCAGTATTAACAGATGAAATCTTTTGCCAAGAAGTCATAAACTGGAATCATAGGATAGGGCTGAAAAATAAAATACAGGAGAATTCTAAAAAACAGATGGTATTCTATAAGTAAATACCGTACTGAGAGGTTTTGAATATACTGAAATTCAGCCAAAATCTTATAAATGTCTGAAATAGAAAACAAAATCGGATTTCCTCGATTTCAGAGCTTTCAGAGTCACTTCCAGATTCATCCAATAATGAATGGTTTATTTGCTTCAGAAAAAGCCAGATGAAAATTGAAATTAATGGAGAGATTCAATAGAAAAAATTCTAAATGTCATTTAATTGTGAAGAAATTGAACGTTAGCCATTTTTCTCCTTTTACAAAATTCATTGTCCTTTCAATTTTTTTTTTTTTTTTTGTAGCTTCAGTTTTTCCCTCGCAGCAATTCTAAAAACTGCCAGCAGTGGGTGTCACCCCCCTCCCCCGCCACCAACGCCCAACGCCAGCGAAGCCCCACCCCACCCCCACCCCCCAGTACCTACCTTGCTAAACATTAATGAGCATAGCTGCTGCATAATTGAAGCTAAATCTACACGTCCGAAGCTGCTGGAATATTCAGAGGTAGATGATCTCAAATTCATGTGCCCTGCTCCGAGGCGCGGGAGCCCTGGCACCAGAATTAATCCTTGGCATGCCCTGATTGGCTGGGCGCCGGACAACGACCCCGCCCCGTCGCTAGCCTCGCTACGGGGTGTCAAAGAGGGTCAGACCACCCGGAATGTGCTCTGCAACTGACCCTAGATGCATCCGCTTTAGGTCGACGGCGCATGCGCACTAGAGGATTCCTGTTGAAGGCGGCTAGATGCTGTGAATTTTAAAAAAGTTCTTTTTTATGTGTTATTGTCTAGATACGCGTCACACACCCTCTCTCTCTCTCTCTCTCTCTCTCTCTCTCTCTCTCTGAATATTTATCTAAATAAATGAAGAATATATTAAAAGATTAAGAAATAAATTTGATCTGTCATTAATTTTGTTCTACCATACAGAGAAGCAGAGAGTAAACAAAGATAACGGCTAACAGGACCTAATATTGGAAGCCCACAGAACCCGATAGCTTTACGCCTTGGAGAATTCCTCCTGCAGCCTCCCCTTATCTCCTGAAGGCGCCACCTCGTCACCGCCCAGGTATCTGAGTTGTGTAGAGTCAAGAATTATCTCTCCTGGTTTTCTGGCGGAAGAGGCATTTGAACAGAAGGACACAGGAGTCGGAGTTATTGGAGATGTGAAATGCTGAACAGTCGATATTGGAACAGGAAAGGGGGAGGGGGTAATGTGGGAGGAGGAGGAGGTGCTTGAAGGTAGAACAGACAAGCGAGGAGAAATGGAAAATACAATGAATGAGAGAGAGAAATACAGAGAGAAAGAGATAGCGAGATGTGTGAGTGTTAAGGGCCAGAGCAAAAATCATTTATACTTCGATGGATTAATAAGTGTTACAGGCCATGAGGGAATTAAGGTTATAACTGAATATACGAATTAGGGTTATTTTTACATCAAAGCATAGGAAAGAAGACCGTGAAAGTAAAACAACAAATAAATAAAAAAATTGAAATGAGGAAACATGATCAAAAATTTGGAGGAAGAGGAAGTTTCCTCACGTGTCTCTAACATACGTTGAGAGAGAGAGAGAGAGAGAGAGAGAGAGAGAGAGAGAGAGAGAGAGAGAGAGAGAGAGAGAGAGAGTCGAGCCTGACAGGGGTAATTGTTACCGATGACAGACACTCGCGCCAGCATCAACACCCCTCCCCCACCCCCCCCCCCCCCCCCCCCCCCCCCCCAACCCCACCCCCCACCCCCCGGGCCGCATATAGTCCCCGCCGTTTCTCACCTGATATTGGAAACTGACTTATTGCACATTCCTCGATCCCTCCTCCTCCTTCTCCTCCTCCTCCTCCTTCTCCTCCTCCTCCTCCTTCTTCAGCGTCACCATCTGCAGCAGTAGATTGCTCTTGTGGAGGAAACCACCGTGACATATTATCAAAATCGTTTAAAGAAATTTCTCAGGGATTTTTTGGGTGTTTTAAAGGTTAAGGAGAGATTCGGCTTTCTCGGTATTTTTTCTGAGCTTTTTAGTTTTCTTTTTTTTTTTATTCATGTTTTCCAGCCTCTTATAGTAATGCTTACACGTAAAATTGTATGTAATTAATATTTACTAAAATACACACACACATACATATATATATAGGTATGTATGTATGTTTATACATATATGCTTATATATATATATATATATATATATATATATATATATATATATATATATATATATATATATATATATATATATATATGCACACATGTATGTAATTTATGTGTACATGTATACACACACACACACACACACACACACACATATATATATATATATATATATATATATATATATTATGTATGCATTTTTATGTACACACACACATATATATATATACATATATGTATATATATGCTTATATATATATATATATATATATATATATATATATATATATATATATGTGTGTGTGTGTGTGTGTGTGTGTGTGTGTGTAATTAATATGTGTCCACATACATACGTATATATTTTATGTATGTATTTTTATGTACACACACACATATATATATATATATATATATATATATATATATATATATATATAATATATATATATATATATATGTGTGTGTGTGTGTGTATAGTAGATTTTAGAACAAAGCCCTCAAGCCTTCAGAAGAATATTGGAAGTTAAGATGGAGGAGAGGATTAGAAATGAAACTATAAGAGATATTACTCGAGTGCCATATGTGGATGAGATCAGGGGGAGGGGTAGATGGAGATGGTTTGAGCATGCTCTTCGCACTCCCCAAGAGAATTTAGTTCACCACAATTTTAACTGGCTTCACACGGCACTAGAAGAGCTGGAAGATTCAGGCCTACATGGCTGAAGACAATGAAGCGTGAATTAAGAGATGATGAATGGAGAAGTATTGAATTAAAAGCTCAAGATAGAGACGACTGGCGAAATCTAACCGAGGCTATTTGCGTCAATAGCTGTCGTAAGAGGAGAGGATGATGATGGTGATGCTTATAAAACTCTGAGATATAAAATCTAAAAGAATATCTGGTCTTGAATATCTTTTGGATCAATCCAATTCAAGAGATATATGTTTACTAAAGGGCAAAACATAGTTATCTTTAGTGCAATAAAATGAAAAGATGGTTATAAATTGTCTTCATAACTTACAATCTTTTTTTTTAAATCAACAAAAACTTGGAAACTTCTTAAAAAAATAAGCTAAAATATAAATTGCCTGAATATGAATTATAGCAAAGACAGATGAAATGAAAAATCTGTCAAGAATAAGCGTTCTGATGTTAGAAAAATTCCGTCAGAGTACTTTTCCATTTGACTGTTTTTTTATAGCAATAACAACTAAGTACAATCCCCAGTTGCATGTAACATTCAACTTGCAGTAGGTAACGTGTATCGATACGTGTATTGTTGGGCCAACAATTAAGGACATTCCGCTTGATGCTTGTACTGGTTCGGTGACAAGGGAACGTTCTCTGCTGATGGAGAATGGTTATAGCAATAATAATAATAATAATAATAATAATGATAATGATAATAATAATAATGACGATGATAATAATAATGATAATGATAATGATAATGATAATGACAACAACAACAACAACAACAACAATTAAAATAATAATAATAATAATAATAATAATAACAATAATGATAATTACAATGTTAACAACAACAACAATAATAATAATAATAATAATAATAATAATAATAATAATAATAATAATAATAATGGAACATTCTCTGCTGAAGGAGAAATAATAATAATAATAATAATAATAATAATAATAATAATAATAATAATAATTTCTGAAATCAAATAAAATTTTAGGCATTTTCATTTC
>NC_090733.1:116105675-116117694 GCF_036898095.1 Palaemon carinicauda
TATGCAAATGAACTCAGAATAATAACAAGTTACACCAAGTATGATTGAACTATATAAAATGAACTCAGAATAATAACAAGTACACCAAGTATGATTGAACTATATAAAATGAACTCAGAATAATAACAAGTACACCAAGTATGATTGAACTATATAAAATGAACTCAGAATAATAACAAGTACCTCAAATATGCTGGCACTATACAAATGAAATCAGATTAATAACAAGTACACCAAGTATGATGAACTATAAAAATGAACTCAGAATAATAACAAGTACCTCTCAGAATAATAAAAATTACCTCAAATATGCTGGAACTATAAAATGATGATTGAACTTTACTCACGGAGTACTGAGTGCGATTTTATCCATTTCTTTCAAGTGTCCGTCATTTTCCCACATTTGCCCCACGGAGCAAGACACCCCCTCAGTGCTGTCCAGTCATCCGTTGAAACCTGAACCTGGGGAGGATGGAGAAACTTTAATACTACTTTCTGCTGTAATTGCAGTATATCATGTAATCTCTCTCTCTCTCTCTCTCTCTCTCTCTCTCTCTCTCTCTCTCTCTCTCTCTCTCTCTCTCTCTCTCTAGTGATACATATATATATATATATATATATATATATATATATATATATATATATATATATATATATATATATATATATACATTTATATATACATATATATATATATATATATATATATACATTTATATATAAATAGATTATATATATAAATAAATATATATATATATTTATATATATATATATATATATATATATATATATATATATATATATATATCATAATCTATACAATCATACACAAAAACCGAATAGTCTGGCTTATTCTTTACATATTCTCCTCTGTCCTCATACACCTGACAACCCTGAGATTACCAAACAGTTCTTGTTCACTCTAGGGGTTAACCACTAAACTATAATTGATCAGTGGCTACTTTCCTCTTGGTAAGGGTAGAGGAGACCCTTAAACTATGGTAAGCAGCTCCTCTAGGAGAAGTACACTCCAAAATCCAACCATTGTTCTTTAGTCTTGCGTAGTGCTATAGCCTCTGTACCATGGTCTTACACTGTCTTGGGTTAGAGATCTCTTGCTTATGTAGATTATGATTATATATATATATATATATATATATATATATATATATATATATATATATATATATATATATATATATATATATATATATATATATATATATATATATATATATATATGTGTGTGTGTGTGTGTGTGTGTATATATACATATAAATATATATATATATATATATATATATATATATATATATATATATATATGTGTGTGTATGCATATATATGCATGTGTATATTTATATAGATATATTTAGAAGTGTGTGTTTTAGAGCATTATATGAAAATCTGTCTTCTCTCTTTAAAAATACTTTGTGTCTTTGGTTGATTATCTCTTAATCCCTTCCAGTATTAAAGCTCTTTCGAGTAAAACAAATTTCATAAAACTATGAAGTAATTTCCTTCACTCTTTTGTACTGTACTTCATTCTGCATAATTGTTTTTCTATTCAATAGCCCTGATTTCACACCTAAGTATTCATTTGATTTAATTATCTACAATATTATATTACATTAAATCACTATATAATGTTTTATGATTATTGTCTCAATCATCAAACTCTGACACTACTCACTTTGAATATCATCTCTCTCTCTCTCTCTCTCTCTCTCTCTCTCTCTCTCTCTCTCTCTCTCTCTCTCTCTCTCTCTAGTCTAAGATGATTCAAAACCACTATACTGGGTGGACGATCCCGTAAGAATTGCTAATCAAAGTCCCTTACTGTTCTTCTTACAAAATGTCCCTTAAATATAGAACAGATACGAAAGAAGACAAAATAATTATAGATATATTATAGACTCTCAATCAAATCATTCAAATGTTAATAGATTTATCATCCAGTTAATCACCAACATCAAAATCATTATGCCTAATGATTCTCACTAGCTAGCATAATACTTGAGTTGTATCTCGTAATATACCTTGAAAATCCTTTGTGAATCCCTATTGGGTCTTAGGGACTGTGGGAGGGTTATATTTAGACCCTCCGAGCTAAATCATAAGTTACTGTGGGAAGAAATTCTATGACCATCTGTTTTGTCTTTCCTTGATCACACGGCGGTCTTTAATAATGTTTGATCTCTTTTCTAATCATAGTGAGATTTTCCATCCTTTCGATGACTTCCACGCACATGCACTCACACACAAAAACACACACTCACACACAGAAGCACATACACAAACACACGCACACACGCCTCTTTTTCTGTCATTTTCGGTGTACCTTCCTTAACTCATTTTCATTTGTTCATTTTTTTCTCTTTCTCATCACGGAATTATCCATTGAACTCAATAGCCTCACTCTCAGAAAAGAATCAAGTCTACGACTTTTATTCTTCTTTCATTCAGTCAAATATTCTTTGTGCCAACGTCTTGGTATCCATTTGCCCATATACTCTTACTCTTGCAAAAGATATCAAAGCTATCTTTTTCTTCTTTTATACACTTTCAAACTCTTTTACCAGTTTCTACAGTTTTTCGCTATGACCTACACCAACACCATATCATCTGCAAGCACCAGAAACTCCAGAAACCATTGAAGTCGTCTTTTTAATACATTAAAAAAAACTTTTCATACACTTAGAAAAAAACCGTAATTTTAATATGAAATTCTCCGTAAAAATATCTGTTCTCAACCGTATTTCAGTAAAATACAGGCGACCGTAATTTTACCTTACTTTGTTATTATCCTTTACGGGTTGGTGACCATAATATCACTCCTTTACGTCAATATATCCGTTTTTAAAAAGGTAAAAATTCTGGAATAAATGTTGCCAAACATTTTCCGTTTTTTAAATGCAAATTTTCAACAGTGTAATAAGATAGGATGGAAGATCATTGGTGGTAATTAAAAGGAATTCCTGATATAAGTAAAATTAAAGAGACCAAATCGCCAAAACTTAATAAACAAATTTCTTGTAAACAATATTATCCAAGGCATTGTCTAGTAAACAACAATTAACAAGAAGGTTTCCTCAGCAAACTTTGCAGTTATTATTCACATTCTTGAGCAAGGTGGACCTTCCACATTCCTTCGAGAAGAGCAAAGAACGAGTAACAATACAGAGCAAACCGATTCAACCTTTGCTCTTTGTTAATCACTGTTTGTCTGTTTGCATCATGAAACCGAGTATGAATAGGAGTTAGCATGAGGATTCTCTCTCTCTCTCTCTCTCTCTCTCTCTCTCTCTCTCTCTCTCTCTCTCTCTCTCTCTCTCTCTCTCTCTCTCATTTCAACAAAAGCTAAGATTTGAAATCTCTTCTGTAACCAATAAGAGATAAACCATAAACATGGGATTTTTGTAATATCAAGTTTGATTAACAAACTTACTAAGTAAAAAACAGAGAATCATAGGAATATGGGGATAGTATAAAACATACTAATATGAGTCATTATTAATCATTCAGACATTTGTGACTGGTTTGGTTGAAATGTAATGACTAAAAAGTATATGATACCGGAAGGAGAAGAAGGTTTATGAAGGTCACAGATTCCCGACATTCCTAGTCTTCAAAGACTACATTAATCGAGGGACTTCAGTTTCATTGCTATGCGGTGATCATTGTGTTAAGGATTAACTATAAAAACTTCAAATAGTTCAACTATATGCATACATCAACTTCGTAAAAACTTGCTATATACAATCATCATTAATGATCATTGTGTTGAAGATTAACTTAAAAATCGTTAAAACATCAACAAATTGCCTAAATCAACTTATTTATCGATTTGTTCTAGATTAGTCTTGATTGTTACCATTAAGTATGAGGGGTCAGGTTAAAGCTACTGACAGTCCATGGTATGATCAATTCTGAGTACAAAGGTTGATGTCCTGATAACTCCGTAGCAGATAGTTCTATTGATCTGAGCATATTTGTTGAAGGTCGGAATACTTGTGTCGATGTTTAATAACTCTAGAATACTTGTGCCGATGTTTAATAACTCTAGAATACTTGTGTCGATGTTTAATAACTCTAGAATACTTGTGTCGATGTTTAATAACTCTAGAATACTTGTGTCGATGTTTAATAACTCTAGAATACTTCTGCCGACAGTCTGATGACTCCAGAGAACCTGGGTCAATGGTCTGATAACCTCTGAGCTTCAGAGTACTTGGGTCGATAGTCTAATAGTCTCGGAGTACTTAGGACGATGGTCTGATAACTCCAGAGTATTTAGGTTGATGGTCTGATAACTCCGGAGTAATTGAGTCTATGATCTGACAACTCTAAAGCACTTGATGCTGATATTCTGATAACTCTGGAATACTTTGGCCGATGATCTGATAACTTTGGATTGCCTAGGTTGATGGTCTAAAATCTCTGGAGTGATTGAGTCTCTGGTAGGATAACTCTGGAGCTCTGGGCACGATATTCTGATAACTCTGGAATACTTGGATCAATGGTCTAATAATTTCGAGGGTACTTTGGTCAAATATTTTGCATTCATAAACTGAAATGTTTCAACACGATTTTCATGTGGACGCAAGATCGAATGAAAGATATGGACAACCGCAATGTTTCTACTGGAATTATATTCATGTGATTTATTTAAAGATTTAAGATAAAATTAAAGCAAAAAAAATAGATTAGGGATACACTTCTCTTTTGTGTGATAAAAACACAATTCTTCAAATATCGGTTTTTTCAATACTTTAACATTATAACTTAACATCTTTAACAGACTTGACCTATCGTCTTTTGGTTACTCTTTAAGAAAATGACATTCGATGAAAAAGAGCATACATGAATTATTATGATTATTATTGTTATTACTATTATTATCACCATCATTATTATTATTATTATTATTATTATTATTATTATTATTATTACTTGCTAAGCTACAACCTTAGTAAGAAAAGCAGGATGCTCTAAGCCCAGGGGCCCCAACAGGGAAAATAGCCCAGTGAGGAAAGGAAACAAGGAAAAATTAAATATTCTAAGAACAGTAACAACATTAAAATAAATATTTCCTATATGAACTATAAAAACTTTAACAAAACAAGAGGAAGGGAAACTAGATAGAATAGTGTGCCCGAGTGTACCCTCAAGCAAAGAATTCTAACCCAAGACAGTGGAAGACCATGGTACAGAGGCTATGGCACTACCCAAGACTAGAGAACAATGGTTTGATTTTGTAGTTTAGTATTCAGATTTAGATGATTTAACAATAAAGAGTATATACATGGAAATATCAATGAAATATAACATTTATAGTTTCTGAATCTCTAAATGCTAACGATTCACAGTCCTCTTTCGCATATGTCAAAATACCAGACCTATCAGTATTTAACATCCATGTTTATCTAAAAAGTCATGAATGTATAGATTGTTCATAAGTCGCTATAACTTAATACAGTATCAGGCTGAGACTTAACACATGTCAAAATATTGATCCTTTATTATAATTTTTCATATACCTCTAAAATATAACAACTGTATAACCTAATTTCATGTTACTGTTCTTAAAATATTTATTTTAATTGTTTATTATCTCTCTTGTAGTTTGTTTATTTCCTTGTTTTCTTTCCTGACTGGGCCATTTTTCCTTATTGGAGTCCTTTGGGATTAAAGCATCCTACTTATCCATCTTGGGTTATAGCTTAGCTTGTAATAATAATAATAATAATAATAATAATAATAATAATAATAATAATAATAATAATAATAATACCATTCTTGATCTTCTTAAAATGTAACTACAGGCTAATCTTGCATGCTATCATATTGATCACCTAAAACCAAAGTTTAAACTTGGGCATGTGGCCATTACCTTAAATGCTGTTTTTTACCTTATATTACCTTAAAACTTTTCCAGTTTCTTTAAATTTGATGCTAGTAAAACCGAAATTACCTTATAATTACCTTAAAGGTTCCCTTGAAATCATGAAAATTACCTCAAACTAAGGTAATTACCTTAAAATTTTAAACCCTGCATAACATTTACAGTTGAAGATCTCTAAAACTATTAGTTGGAGAGAGGTCGATACTATCGTCTGGCTTCTGCTAGGCCTCCCACAGGCAGCAGGCATCCAACATGGGACCTTGGGGAACGCATTTTTGTACTCTGAGCTTCAGCTGCCTTCGATAGATCTGACTTTTCACGAAGAAATAAAACGATCAGTTGATTACCATAATGATAAAGATAAGAGGAAAGAAACAATAGAAGAAGTAAAGATTCTCGTAGGTTTCGACTCTAATTTTAGTCGATGTCTAGGGAATATTCAGTAGGTCTTGATTCTGCTGATGTTATCCTCACGTACGTCTCCAAGATAATGATAAGCAAATGCTTATATGTTCAGTGGGATGGACCAACTCGAAGAGATAAAAATAAACATGCACAGCCACGCACATACATTCAATGGACAGAGAGAGAGAGAGAGAGAGAGAGAGAGAGAGAGAGAGAGAGAGAGAGAGAGAGAGAGAGAGAGAGAGAGTGGAAGGAGGGACAGTGGGGTGTCAGTCACAACCCGTGTGTCGAGAGACTGTGTATTCAGAGGTAGGTGACGGCAAGGAAATTGAAATGGAAGAGATAAAAATGATAGAATACTGGGAGAAATGTGGATGGGAGAAGGAAGGGGAAGACGGCGAGGGAACGGGGGAGGGGGAGGAGGACTTGGGAAAGCAGGATGGGTCTAACGCGATACCACAGTTGATGGTAACGAGGAAAAGGGTTGTGGAGTGGGGGCTTGGAGTCTGGATTGTGTGGTGGTAGGGTTGTAGGAAGACCTGGAAGGGAGGGGGGTGAGTGAGGGCCAGCAAGTCTCGTAGTTGCTGTTATCTTATCGACAGTTTGGGGGGAGGGGTGATGGTTTATGGTTGGAACGGGTAGTTGTGGCTCTGGCTGTTATCGTGTCAGACCACCAGAGCTAAAAAACCGCCAAGAGAAAGATTGCGGCCGATAGGAAACCCTTTGCTTAGCAAGAGACAAGAGGTGATTTTGGATCTTGCTCCCCATCAGCAAAAAAAGATGCCTAAGAAAAAAAATCTCTTGAAGGTCTGTCGCAGCAGATAAATTCTTTCACCTTTTCTTTCCGTTACAAATGTTAACTTGACGTAGAATCCTTTCCATCTTAGAAAGGAAATAAGACGTTGCTTTTCCTTCCAGCATTGGAAGAATAAAACTAGGCTCATACCTCCTTCTGGGTAGGAATATACTAAACTTTTCATTCCACAGTCGAGTTTTTATTTTTCTCAGTCTTCTGTGCAGAGGAAAGCATGCAGGTATTTCAGAGCTCATTATTATTATTATTATTATTATTAGTAGTAGTAGTAGTAGTAGTAGTAGCTAAGCTACAACCCTAGTTGGAAAAGCAGGATACTAAAAGTCCAAGGGCTCCAACAGGAAAAAATACCCCAGTGACGAATGAACAATTGAAATAACATATTTTAAGAACAGTAACAATATTAAAATATATCTTTCCTAAATAAGCAATTAAAAGAGACTCATATCAGTTTGTTCAACATCAAAACATTCGCTGCAAGTTTTGAACTTTTCTACATTCCAGCGATTCAACTACGTGATAAGAAAGATCATTCCACAACTTGGTGTCAGCTGGAATAAGACTTCTACGCATAGAGATATCGGTGAAATTTTTATTATAATGGAAGAAGCTGTATATATCTGACTACTTCAAGTCAGGATTTCCGACGAAGATTAGTTACTCCTGTTACTGATACATAAAAGTAGTTTAACGATGTGTGGTCACTGCTTACTTGTTAATGAAAGCATCTCTAGCTTGAGGGTACACTCGGACACACTATTCTATTTAATTTCTCTTCCTCTTTTTTTTTTCAAGTTTTTATAGTTTATATATGAAAGATTTATCTTAATGTTGCTGCTGTTCCTAGAAGATTTTATCTTAATTGTTCATTACTTCTCTTGTAGTGTTTATTCCCTTATTTCCTTTCCTGACAGGACTATTTTTCCCTGTTGGAGCACTTGGGCTTATAGCATCCTGCTTTCCAACTAGGGTTGTAGATTGACTAATAATAATAATAATAATAATAATAATAATGGGGGCACATACAACTTATTAAACATGAAACCATCATAACTTTAGTACCTAGTGCTTCTTGCTTTATAAAGCATCTCGAAAATGTGTTGATGGGCATCATAGTGAGTATTGGAATGTCATATCTGGCGTTTCTCAGGGCAGTGTTCTTGACCAAGTACTTTTCATACTATATTTACATGATATGTGGTTTGGCTTAGAAAACAAGCTCGTTGCATATGCAGATGATGTTACTCTCTTTGTATCAATTCCATCTCTTGAATGTAGATCTGGGGCTACTGAACTCCATAACAGAGATCTAGCTAATGTTAATACATGGTCAAATTATGAAGCTTGAACCCGAACAAAATCAAAATATGGTTGTAAGTAGGTCGAGGATAGTGGCTCCTCAACACCCAGATCTCTGCATTGATAATGTTTCTTTGACTATGTATGACTCAATTAAGATTTTAGGTGTGATTCTTGATCACAGATTTACTTTTGAGAAACACATACGGTCTGTTCCCTCTTCAATTACACAATGGCTTAGTGAGAAATTATATCAAGATTTTCGGGGATCAATCTACTCCTGAGAAGTGTTTTAATTCTTTAATTCTACCTTGTTTCAAGTTTTATTCTCCTGTCTGGTCTTCAATTGCTGACTCTCATCTTAATTTGTCGGACAAAAACTTATGATCTATCAAATTTCTTATTTCTGATCTTAATATAAATTTCTGGTAACATCGTTCAATTAGTTGTTTATGTATGTTGCATAAGATTTTTCATAAATCTGACCATCCTCTGTATTTGGATCATACCAGACTGTGCCATACCCATATGGCTCATAGTACTAATGTAGGTATGCAATTAGTTCTATCAGGCTTGCCTTCTCCGTCATAAGGCTCAACACTATACTTAGAATTCTAGAAGTTTTATTCCAGCAGTGACCAGAATGGGGAACGATCTTCCTAAACAGGTGGTTGATTCAGTGGAATTTCAGAAGTTCAAACTTGCAGCGAATGTTTTTATGTTGAACACACTGACATGAGTCCTCATAGTCAATGAAAACAAGTTGATAACAACAATTCATAATTTATAAACTAAAATCTGTAAACTTTGGTTTTCATTCGTTACCTTAATGGAAATAAATACCATTAACAATATCAAGGAGTGACCTTTAAGTGTGAAGGAATTAATGTCATCAATTCCATTTTTATTATCACTTAATAAATGAAGATATCTGTTTAAAGAATAAACTGAATAACATCAAATGACAACTATGACATGGGGAAGGAGTTCCATGACTAGCACAGAGGAGCCTTGTGATCTCTCTCTCTCTCTCTCTCTCTCTCTCTCTCTCTCTCTCTCTCTCTCTCTCAAAGGAAAGTCCTTGTTAACAATTTTGTAATCCTCCTGTTTGTCGTATACCCACTCTCTCTCTCTCTCTCTCTCTCTCTCTCTCTCTCTCTCTCTCTCCTCTCTCTCTCTCTCTCTCTCTCTCTCTCTCAAAGGAAAGTCCTTGTTAACAATTTTGTAATCCTCCTGTTTGTCGTATACCCACTCTCTCTCTCTCTCTCTCTCTCTCTCTCTCTCTCTCTCTCTCTCTCTCTCTCTCTCTCTCTCTCTCGTTCTTGGGTAACAATGTTGTAATCTTCCCGTTTGCCGTGTAATTCTCTCTCTCTCTCTCTCTCTCTCTCTCTCTCTCTCTCTCTCTCAAAGGAAAGTCCTTGGTAACAATATTGTAATCTTCCCCGTTTGCCGTGTAATTCTCTCTCTCTCTCTCTCTCTCTCTCTCTCTCTCTCTCTCTCTCTCTCTCTCTCTCTCTCTCTCTCTCCATCAAATTTTCCCCCAGTATTTTTCCCGATCCAACCCATTAAACTTATTCCGCTGTAACTTGGAAATCACACCTGAATAGATGACGAAAATTTTCAATTAAAACGCCATAATGGAATGACAGAGGCTGCGGGGTGTGAAAAGCTACTCGCCTGACACTATCTCTATATCGCTTCATTTCTCCGTCTCTTTCTAATTATCGTTTCCCTTTCGTCCCTCGGCTGCTTCCGAAAAGGCACTTCGCTGGGCACTTACTTCCCTGTGCCTTTATGAGGCTGAGGGTTGCTCTCTCTCTCTCTCTCTCTCTCTCTCTCTCTCTCTCTCTCTCTCTCTCTCTCTCCATGAATAAAATTGATATGATGACTATTTATGTATTTGTATTTGTGCACATACTCACACACAATATATACAGTATATATATATATATATATATATATATATATATATATATATATATATATATATATATATATATATATATGTATATATATATATATATATGTATATATATATATTTATATATATATATATAATTTCTATATATTTTGTAGATCTCTCTCTCTCTCTCTCTCTCTCTCTCTCTCTCTCTCGTACACAGAAACTCTAACTTTCCTATTCTCATCTATGTTCGAGTAATAGTTGTCATTAATATTTCAAATTTGTTATTTTGTTTATTTTTCCCTCTTTTAACCTGGGGATATTTATCAAAAGGTCTTTATTCATGTAACCAATAGGATCACTTATTATTTCGATTTCTCCCTTTCTAGATTGACATCATTATTGCCATATAGAAATTTGTTCTTTTCTATACCTTTGGAAATTTTTTTTATTTTCCATGCAGAATTGCATCAGTCGTAATCATCATCTCCGTATTCATATGTTCATATATTGTTTTAACCTGTAGTTGGCAATGCTGTACATTCATGTCAACTTACTTCTGGTTTTAATAATTGGCGAAAAACTTTTAATGCGCGTTAATACTCTGTAGGCCTGTTATCATTATTATTATTACTAACCAAGCTAAAACCCTAGTTGGAAAAGCAAGATGCTATAAGACCAAAGGCTCCCACAGGGAAAAAATAGCCCAGTGAGGAAAGGAAATAAGGAAATAAATAAATGATGAGAACAAATTAACAATAAATCATTCTACAAACAGTAACAACGTCAAAACAGATATGTCATATATAAACTATAAAAAGGCTTATGTCATCCTGTTCAACATAGAATTTTGCGCCATGAAAACAGACTACGGGCTTTATCAGGAAATTTGAAGAGTTATTAAGGACGATTTTCATCTCCAAGTCACACCTACCTTAACCTAGTAAGAACAGCTATACAATTTGACACCAAAGGATTTCAACCCAAGAAAATCTTAAAGTTCTTGCAAAGAAGAGCCCAAGACAGGGATATATATCCAAATCAATCTTCATAGTGAGGAAATGCTGTGAATTTGATAGTATACCCTTTATTTATATATAAAAAAAATCCTTTAAAAAGAAAATATTTCCATAATAAAACAAGGCTGACAAAAAATTTAAATGGCCATTATAAAAGACATCCAAGATTATATTTTATATATAGATATTCAATTAAATATTTTAGAGGCCTTTTAGGAATAAACTGGTTTTTTTAGTGATCTCCTAATATCATACCTTTAAAAAAGAAAATATTTCCTTAATAATATAAAAAAAAAGACTGACCAAAAATTTAGATGGCCATTATAAAAGACATCCAAGATTATATTTCATATATAAATGTTTAATTAAATATTTTAGAGGGCCTTTTAATAAACTGGATTTCTTAGTGATCTTCTCCTAATATCATGTAGCAAAAGAAGAATCCATCAACACATTCATTTTATGAACGTATAATGTTCTGTTTCTTGATCGACTGATTTGTTATTCTCAACCGGCGTCACACTACACTTATCATGGAATCCGAATACTTTAACGATTGTTGATTAATCTTTTGCAAATGAAAACCTGGTTTATCAACCAAATGTCATCTACACCTACTTTATTGAAGCTAAGAAGTTTCCGGATGAAATTAAATATGGTTATGTGATCATTAT
>NC_090733.1:116118194-116125694 GCF_036898095.1 Palaemon carinicauda
AGAGAGAGAGAGAGAGAGAGACCATTCAAATGAAGTTCGTAAAATGCACAGGTATGCCAAAGGTTCACGACCTGGCAACGAACGCTCTCTCTCTCTCTCTCTCTCTCTCTCTCACCTGTGTCGTAAAGACGAGAAAATGAACACAGGCTGATGAATAGCAGCCACGTGTGAATAGCCCTCTTGAATAGCTTCCCTTTCATCGAAATTCAGAATAGCCCACCTTTGCCGTCTCTCTCTCTCTCTCTCTCTCTCTCTCTCTCTTGTTATTTCATATGAAAGCTCTCTGACTCTCTTTCTCTCCATTTTACTAACTTTATTTGAACCTCTCTCTCTCTCTCTCTCTCTCTCTCTCTCTCTCTTTTACCAACTCCATTTTAATGCAGTCTCTCTCTCTCTCTCTCTCTCTCTCTCTCTTTTACTGATTTCATATGAAAGTTCTCTCTCTTTCTCTCCAATTTACTGACTTCATTTGAACCCTCTCTCTCTCTCTCTCTCTCTCTCTCTCTGCTATCAGAGTAAACATTTCATAATATTATTGATAGTATTAATAATATGAAATTATTATAAGTACTATGCTGCTGCTATAGGCATTCGCATTTTCAGAGAAGAGAGAGAGAGAGAGAGAGAGAGAGAGAGAGAGAGAGAGAGAGAGAGTGAGAGAGAGAGAGAAAGATTTCCTCACTCGTCTTACGAACCTGGAGACCGCGCGTCATCGCCGTCGTAATGAATATCATTTAAGGCCAAAAACGTACGTAATCGAACACCGGTAGGGGGAAGGGAGTGTTGGGAAGAGAGGGAGGGGGGGGGAGGGGGAGGGGGGGAATATTCGGCCAATCCTGTGGCTAGATCATAAATCATCTGGACGTATGACGCGCTGGGGTAAAATGCTACACCGGGGCTCCACGGTTAAAAAAAAGGAAAAAAAAAATATTAATAATAAAACATTTGCCGTTTTTTTCACGCCGTGCTAACGAAGGTGCCACGGCGGGATGAGCAGGTCTTCCCAACAACGGGGCTTTGGGAGTGGAAGCCAAATGGGATCGAGAAGGATGATCGTAAACATCTTCGATCTCTGGATTATCTTTCCCGTTCGTTCCAGGAGTCTCCGCACAGGAAGAAAACAATTTAATAGGATAATTATGACAAATGTTCCTGGCTGCAGGATATTGCTATGTGTCCATTTGGGTCAATATACGTCCTCTCTCTCTCTCTCTCTCTCTCTCTCTCTCTCTCTCTCTCTCATATGTTCTCTACATCCTTTGGCTATTCATTGAACTTCATGTTTTTGTTAATATGCCTCATACTGATATTAAACAACTTGCACTAACATGCTACATATGATTATGATTATGCTATTTATGATTATCTTTGTTTCCATTCTTCTTTTCAGATTGGAAATCAAAGGCCTCTTTCAGTACTTTTTCATGGGATTTTTAGAAATACTTTACTGCACGGTATTACTTATGACAGCATGGGGTATATCATACATATGGTAATGAAAAATATTCTATTCGAAGTTTTAACATTATATATCCAGTCCATGTTTTGCATTAAGGCTCGATAAGTCATTGACGATTTCAATAAACTGTTTATGATATAAAATATACCATACATATGGTAATGGAAATTAATTTTATTCGGATTTTAACATCATATATCTGGTCTAATTTTTGCATTAAAGGCTCGATAAGTCATTGACGATTTCAATATACTGTTTTATGATATAAATAAAAAAAATCTTGCCTAAATGACAGAGAAGGTAAGTAGACCGGAATTCCAATTCAAGAATAAAATCAAGAAGGAAACCCCAAAAAGCATTTGGCGCCAGTAAAGAAGGACTCGTCTTAAAATTGGCTTCTTGATGACTTCCCTCCAAAAAGGAGACTCCAATGCCTTTGTTTTTGCACAGCAAGGGCGAGGCGAAGGATTGCTACCCGGGGGGAAACCTGAATGCATTTTGATAATTGCTTCTTCGTCCATCCGCGAGTATTCAAGAGAAGGAAGAGAAAGAGAGAGAAAATTACAAGCTACCGAAATCGGTACAATGTTCCATGGAGCAACTAATCCTCTTCAACGGGGCCTGATTCTCTTTGACACTCTGTTCTGTGGATGGCCAATCAACGGCCGTAAATCATGGCAACCTAGACTTATAATTTAATGCTTTGCGATTTCGTACTTTATAGCACTATAAACTAAGGGCGTCTGCTGTATATTTGGCCTTGAAATTTACACTCATTAATTCCTTCTCTCTCTCTCTCTCTCTCTCCTCTCTCTCTCTCTCTCTTCGAAACATTCAAAATTACTCTTCTCTCTTAATATTAAAAAACAAAAACATTTTTGCACCGCAAGAAGAATAAATTATACTCTGAAGTGCAATTATGAACTATGAGAGAGAGAGAGAGAGAGAGAGAGAGAGAGAGGGAGAGAGAGAGAGAGAGAGAGAGAGAGAGAGAGAGAGAGAGAGAAATACATAGATCAAGTTTTTTATTTGGTGTAATATTTTCATCCACTCCACCTTCTCCGGTCAGTAACTTCATCAACAGAATGAAGTTATAGATTATTAAGATCATTAATGTTATTGTTATTAGTGTTAATATTCTTGTTATTAGTGGTTATATTCTTGTTATTATTGTTGTTATTATTATTTTTGTTATTACTTTTATTGTTATTGATGTCGGTAGTATTAGCAGTAATAGTATTTGAAATAATAAACTCGTAAATATGAAAAATTCTTCTGCAAAAGGGAATCCATCCTTGTCTGAATCGTGTTGAAAATATACTTTTACAAACACATAGTTCTTAATGTGTATCTTATGTTATTAGAAATTCCAACCACCGGCCCCCTCCCAAAAAAAAAATCTGTAGATACAACTGTTTACTAGACGGCATTACATAAAAAAATCACCGAGCGCAAATAATAGCACACCAGAATTGCAAATGTCATTGCAAAATCATCGTTATTCAACAGCATCTTTGCAATGCAGTTAGAATTCAGTGGAAATTGTGCATTGACGTCGGTGACTTTTGTTAGTTGTAGATTAACAGATACCTTCAATACACTCACAAGATAGGCATTGATAATACTTAAGTGCATGGGCTGGAAAAAAAAATTAAGAAACAATGAAGTTTTATCATTATAAAAAGACAGTTGGTGATGTTTTACCTTGAACTCAAAATTATATGCAATTTGTACGTCCATGAATTAATTTTCAGATACGCAAATAAATTGCGCCTTCTTCAAAATACGCAATTGCTCTTATGTATAAAATACATCATTGTTTTTTCATTGAAAAGTAACGGAAAGACTGGTTTGAGTCGTTTTATTATGCGTGTTCATAATCAGTGTAAACATCGGAAAGAATAAAGCGATGTTTTTCTACATCTCTCAAGTTCCATCCGTGACAGCACCGAGTTTGTTCTAGTTGCGTGTAATTCAGTAAACTAAAATGTACATGATTTAAAAGCTTCGTAATTTCAACGCTTTCCTATGACACATAACAGAAGCTTTTCTATTATAAATTTGGATACTTTTTTGGTTTATATTATCGAGAAAGTTGGAGGCCACATTACAAGAAAAAGTTATAGTCAATCACAATAAGGATTTAGTCAAAAATAATGACTGTCATAATCATGGGAACATGATGAAAGTGATCAAACCTCAGTTTTAATTATCAATCACTGCTTGTCCACTTTTAACACTTAGAAGAGTCTAAGTATCCTACATATTTTGTTACAGAGATCCAGAAAGGCTCTCCTGAAACACTAAAAAAAACCTATATTCATAAAATGAAGTCAGAAGATTAAATACTATTCCAACGCCATCAGTAACAACAAGATTGATGTCACAGACTAAGAGTTTCTCCTGCTTGGATATCATCAAAATCAGTGGACATGTGGCATCTATCGTCTGGTAATTATACAAATGCGAGGAAATTATGGTTTCATCTTTCTCAAAAAGAGAAATTAAATCACATAGATCATTATCGAAGATTCCATGCTTGGCCATTTCAACAAGGACGTCCCACGTTCTTGGTGTACAAGTGTCTCGCGTTAGTTCGTTCTACTCTTCTTCTCAGGGACCTGAGTAATGCCACAGTATTTTTCGTGGATTCTTATGTCCGTAGTTATAGGAAAATGTATAATAGTGAATTGTCCCAGACCTTTAAGGTTTGTTGAGAGCTTCTGTAATGTTTGATATTTTACAAACCGTAGGATACAACCCTACAAACAGCCTTCCATTCAGTTAAGATTCAGGCTTCATTCACTGTAATAAATTGACAACGCTAAAGTTCAATTTCATCTATTGCAATAATAAAATGCATACGAGGTAAAAACTCCGGGCAAAACGCAGCCACCGATTATCTCGGAAAGAACACATCGGAACATCAACTTCTGAATGAAAACATACACCTCTCAACAAAATGCAGCTACCAGCTCAAAACAAAAATTGCTAACACTTTCAAATCAAATGCAACTAGTAAGCATCTTGTAATCGAACTCAACCAGTGAAAATCACGAAATCGAACGCAACCAGTGTGAATCACAAAGTCGAAAACATCCAGTGAGAATCACGAAATCGAAATCATCCAGTAAGAATTACGAAATTGAACTCAACCAGTGAGAATCATAAAGTCGAACGCAACCTGTGGCACTCTAGAAATCGAAATGAACCAGTGAGAATCATTAAATCCAACTCAACCGATGACAATCTCCAAATCGAACGCAGCAAGTGAACATCCCCTACCAAACGCAACCAACAAATACACGAGCAAAGATAATCATTCATTCAGACCTGGGAGGGCAAAAGAATAGGAAAATCACTTTGACCAGCGTCCTCGCGTCATTTCTCCCGCAGGTCACATGTCACCGGAAGGTTCCCCTTAGGATTCGGGGTTCCCCTTCTCGTGTCTATTGTCTGCCAATCTTCATTCGATCGCTCCTTGAGAACGGAGATTCTTGTTTATTGGTGAACGTAGGCCTCAGTCAGTTTACCTGTTTGTTTGTCATCTAGAGGTTCCGGAATCTATCTTTTTTTTTTATCCGGGATATCTGTGAAGCGTTCTGACAGTCATTGCGTAGCTGTGACAATTGTGCGAAAATACTGGAATAAAATCCTTGATTACTCATATTTCTAAATTATCTTTATTTGTACGTGATTCGCATACACACACACCACACACACACACACACACACACACACATATATATATATATATATATATATATATATATATATATATATATATATATATATATATATACATTATATATATATACATATACATATGTGTATACATATATATATATATATATATATATATATATATATATATATATATATATATATATATATATATATATGGTGTGCAACAGGGTCCAAAACACATCATAAAAAAGCCATTATTTATTTAGAAACGTTTCGAACATTACAATGTTCATTATCAATCTGCAAAAAAAAAAAAAAACATATAAAATCGTTAAAATTTACACAATAATTTTCAAAAAAAAAAAGTAAAAGAATATTAAAAAGGTTTAGAAATTATTGATTTTAAAACCAAAAATTGTAAAAAAAAAAAAAAAAAAAAATAAAAAAAAAACAGTAAAATATAAGAGAGCGTGTTCACCAAACCATCCACAGGAGAAAGTGAAAAACGAATGCTTTTTGGACCCTGCTGCACACCATACAGTATCTTCACCTGTAATCCTTATATATATATATATATATATATATATATATATATATATATATATATATATATGTGTGTGTGTGTGTGTGTGTGTGTGTGTGTGTGTGTGTGTATACTGTTGGCCAGAGCTGTGGCAGTATGCTGTGAAAGACTGTCGGCTTTGTGTGGACGACGGTGTTAGTGTCTATATAAATACACGCACATATACATATACTGTATATATCTTTATTTTGGTTTTGTTGTGTGTTTTAGTTACAAATTTCATTATCGTTTTGGTTGGTGATTAGTTAGTTTTTAAAAAAGAATTTTAAGGTTATGTTTTGTTTAAACGTCCCTTCTATGACAATTGTTGCATAGCGTGTAGCCAATAAATCGTGTCGGCACGAGAATAATCAGAAATGGTTTCCAATTATTAGACCCAAGAAATGTGTCTACTGTAGGTTCTAGAGCTTTCAAATATGCAGGCCCAAGACTATGCAACACGCTCCCACTAGACATCCGAAAGACTGAAGATATTCAAAGGCTTTCAAGGGACTTTATTGTTTTCCAAGAACTTGTAGGTCCTGTAGGGCAAGAGGTTTCCATATGTATGTGATAAGACCAGGAAAACAGCCTTTAAAGTAAAGTAAGCAAAAGGTAAAGATAACGTAAGGGAAAAGTTTGTGCTGCAGGTTATATCAATACATCATTTTACTGAAAATCAAATCGTATTTCTTGAAAACATTCTTAATTTATGTGGATATTTTTCCCGTAGCTCAAACATTGGAATTCAGATGTAATATATGAAATTCGTTACATCAAGCAATTATTATTATTATTATTATTATTATTATTATATTAATACGATAGCCTGTGTGTTATTTATTTTGTCACGCTTTAAAGAAAACGGAAATAATTTCATGGTATGCTCTAACAAATTCGCGCTTTAAAGAAAACGGAAATAATTCCATGGTATACTCTTACAAATTCACATTAGACTTTGATTACTTAACCAAAGCACATCTTATATAGTTTTACCAATTTTGTCTTTAACACCTGAATTTTTTTTAATATTAGACAAAAAAAATTGAGTCTTATCAATTTCCATAACCTAGATTATAAAATTAATCTCGGGACATTTTATTCAAACATGTATATGTTAGGAACAAGACAATTAGTATTGAAAATATCATTTCGTGTAATTTGCACGGGTTCCGCTAGTTATTATTATTATTATTATTATTATTATGTTTTGCCCAGCAGCTTTTAGGATTGCTATGATATGATATGATAAGATATTATTTTGTACTCTCATTAGATGAGAATGATTTTCCGTTTAGAACTCTAAGGCATGAAACATTACAAAGTAATTATTATAACATGATGTACACTTGATCACAGTAATTCCTAGCACACTTTTCTCTAATGAAGTGCACCTTGCCACCCCCTTACTTAGCGGCAAGTAACCAAACAGTCGATGTAAGGAGAGATGGCGGAAATGGTACTCTGGACTAAAGACAAGAACTCGTCACGTAGAAATGGTGTGCCAGGTAGCACTTCCTCAGAGCGAGGTGTGCCAGGAATTACTGCGTCCAACTGTACTAACGACTGAAAAGGCCCAGTCCGGGATTTTTAAGTCACGTGACTTGCCTCAACAAGAAATTGTCGAATGACTGACAAGTAAAGTGAAATTGAGTAAAATAAATTTAGTGGAGTTACTCGCTGTTCTTTTTTTTTTCAGCACGTGCTCTCTTTTATATCACTGATTGTTCGATGAACAATGATCTTTCAGGTGCAAGGAAAGAACCATTGTTCTGCAAAATGTAATATGAAC
>NC_090733.1:116130694-116133194 GCF_036898095.1 Palaemon carinicauda
TGCTCAAAAATCACAAACAATCAGTCATTCAGTTTTTCATTTTCGCTTTAACAAAAAAAATACAAAATATTTCTTTTTAAAATACAATCTCTCCAAATATATTGAAGCAATATCTGACATAATGAGCTCAAGAGAATAAAATACCTTCAACATTGTTTCTTGGGTGAATTTCTTCTTCAGTACTTTCTCTCATGTGTTATAATGCTAACTATATCCTACACATTTTCTAAAATTATTATTGATTATTATCGTTCGACATCGAATGAAGAGACACTAATGATCTTGAGTATGGTAACCAAATATCTACGCTAAACTATCTCTCTCTCTCTCTCTCTCTCTCTCTCTCTCTCTCTCTCTCTCTCTCTCTCTCTCTCTCTCTCAACTTACCTGAGAACAAATTACATTAATATAAATCCTGTAAGGATTAATGAATCTGGGATGGCATCAGTGTCTGTTTGTCCGTGGGAGTGCATGCTGAAACGAAAGAGAGAAAGAGAGATAGAGACCTAAAACTTTCAAAAGCAATTACTTTATTAAACGTCTTATATATATATATATATATATATATATATATATATATATATATATATATATATATATATATAAATTATATATATATATATATATATATATAAATTATATATATATATATATATATATATATATATATATATATATATATGTGTGTGTGTGTGTGTGTGTGTACTGCAGCTATATGCACAGACTTTGATATATATACATACACACACATATATATATATATATAATATATATATATATATATATATATATATATATATATATATATATATATATATATATATATGTATACATACATTATGTATATATATATGTAAATATATATATATATATATATATATATATATATATATATATATATATATATGTATGGATGCTTGTATGAGTATATACGTATATGTGTGTTTTGCAGTTGATTTATTTTAAAGATATTAATGCCCATAAAAAATGTAATTTCTTTCCCTTTATTTCCAAGCTTAAGAATTATCGCTCTCTTTCCGTACTTCCTGAATCTTACAATACGACGCTCCATTTACCATCATCTTCTATCAAATTTCTCAATAGGCCTAAGATGAAAAAGGTTTTTTTACAAGAAAAAATAACTGATAACACAAAAGTATACTAAGAACGTTTCATTTTATGAAAATGGTCAAAATATCAGACGGCAATAAGCGCACGAAAATACAAATGGAAATCACCTTTCATAATTCACTGTCGGAAAAAGGTTTTGAAATGCGGACTCTCCCCAAAACAATTATCATTTCTGTAACTTGCAAAATAGATGAAGACCAAATTTTGCAAAAGCTGCTGACATTTCTCTGGCGCTAAAAAAAACTGTCTCATTTCTGATTTACGTCAGAGCAACTCAGAGAGAAAATACAAAACATACACTGGGTGTCCATATTGTTTTGAGCTTGACGGATCAAAATACTTGTGTTCATAATAGGGCCATAAAAAGAAAAGGAAAGAATTGCTTCGAATACAATGGAAACAAATGTTCGTAGAGCTCTTAGCAAATAAAATCTATTTTTAGTTTTATATATTTTTTACGGAAAGTGGAACGTCGAGGCTAGAAATTCTCGAAAATCTGGAAAATGATTAGTGTTGGTGTATATGAGTTTCTCTCTCGATGCGTTGCGCGCAGATGAAATTTTGATGAGGGGATGGAAGGGCTCGTTCGGTGGAGGAAGAAGAAGAAGAAGAAGAAGAGGAGGAGGAGGAGGAGGAGGAGGAGGCAGTAGCAGTGAGGGGGAACGATCTGAGGGGAAAGAGAGGAAACAGGGCGTGTGAGTTTCCCCCCTCCAGGTGTGAAGGCCCCTTGTAATATTCAGTGAGGGTAAGTGTCCTGAGCCTGGGAACCTGGCGCTACTCGTTAACTTTGCATGGTCGGGGAGAGGGATTCCGTGTCGAGGCTTTATCGAGGTCCCCCCTGGGAGACACTCCGCTAGAAAACGGGGTTCACCGTACATACAACCCCCCACCCCCTACCAATCCCCTCCCAACAGCCAACCATCTCCCTGAAAGGACACGAGTAACCAGACGTCACAGACAACCCCCCCCCCCACAACATCCCCTCCCCCACCCCCGCTTGCCCACCATCGGTATCATAGCCTACAAACCATTTCTACGATACCAGCAGTTACCGCTCTCTATCATAGTCTTCCAATACAAGAGATAAAAGAGATAAAGAGATAAAAAAGAGAGATTAGAGACGATTTTTAAAAAACTGGCAATGTTAAAGAATGAAAAGAGGTAAGCCTACAACACGAAATAAATCAAGGAAAGATGCTGGTAAGAGGATTAGTAAAGATGCAAGGCGAAATAAAGTAACGCATGTATATATATATATATATATATATATATATATATATATATATATATATATATATACATACATATATATATATATATATATATATATATATATATGTAAATATATATATATATATATATGTATATA
>NC_090733.1:116138194-116340694 GCF_036898095.1 Palaemon carinicauda
AGGCACTCGATTTTATCTTATTTCGCTTCCTCTTGATGTTTTTGAGTTTCTTATAGTTTATATATGAAAGATCTAATCTGTTGTTACTGTTTTTAAGATATTTTATTTCAATTGTTCATTGCCTATCTTGGTCTAGTTTAATGTTGTTACTGTTCTTGAAATATTTTATTTTGATTTTTCATTACTTCTCTTGTAGTTTATTTCCTTGTTTCCTTTCCTCACTGGGCTGTCTTTCCCTGTTGGAGCGCTTGGGCTTATAGCATTTTGTTTTTCCACCTAGGGTTGTAGCTTAGCTTGCAATGATGATTATATATATATATATATATATATATATATATATATATATATATATATATATATGTGTGTGTGTGTGTGTGTGTGTGTGTGTGTGTGTGTGTGTGTGTGTGTGTGTGTGTGTATGTAAGGTCGAAGTTGAAAGAAGGATAAGCATGGGATGGAGAGCTTTTAGTAAACTAAATGAGATAATGAGATGTCAAATGTCACTTTCTCTAAAAAGAAAAGTATTCAATCAGATGGTTCTACCAGTATTAACTTATGCATATGAAACTTGGAGCCTTACTAAAGTGTTAGAGCATTAGCTAGTTTTTTACAACTCAAAGAACTATATAAAGAATAAAGAGGGGATTAACACTACGGGGCAGAAAAAAGTTCAACATAGATACGAGAGCAAACTGAAGTATAGGATATTCTAACAACATTTAAGAAAAATAAATAAACATGAGCAGGGTTTATAATGAGAATGGAAGATAATAGATGGACATTAAGAATAACAGAAAGGGTCGCTGAGATTGCAAAAGAAGTATGGGAACAAAGAGCAGACAATGAATTGACGAACTAAGAAAATTTGCGGGTATAAACTGTCATAGAAAGACCAAAAACTGACGCAAATGGAGGGACATGTCTAAGGCCTTTGCTCTGCAGTGGACTAGTAACGGCTGATGATGATGATGATAATGATGATGATTGTATATATGTGTGTATATATATATATTTATATACATATATATTCATATATAGATATATATATATATATATATATATATATATACACAAATGTATATATATATATATATATAGAGAGAGAGAGAGAGAGAGAGAGAGAGAGAGAGATATATATATGTAGATATATATATATATATATATATATATATTTATATATAGAGAGTATATATATGTATATATATATATATATATATATATATATATATATATATATATATATAATATCATTAAGCTATTCCCTCTGAGAAGGTGTGTCACCAGAGATAAAGCAAGATAAAGGTAATTGAAACATTTTTACTTTACCTATGGAAACCCAGATAAAACCCTATGCAAACAAATATTGCCTATAATATCTGCTTATTACACAAGGGCTCATTAGTAGCACATTGCACCTTACACTGCACCACATGGCTCTGTCTGGCAAACACTCTCATTGCCTCTTTCTCCGATTTATTTCTTGAAATTGCTTTTTTTTTCAAATCTAAAAGGTACAACTATGTCATGACTCCTCGCTGCTGGGAGGAATGGTGATGGTGGCTGGCCTTTTCTGGTACAACACAAACATACGCTCCCGGGGTCTAAGCAATGACAGGCAGGGCAGCCGGTCGGGACTACGGTCCACCTCAAAAGCCAAAGCTAAGTCCTTCAAAAGAAGGCAACCGTGTGACCCCATACGAATGGGGAAAAAAGCACGCTAGTAGACGAAGAATTAAGCTTATGCACTGGAGAAATAGTAGGCTTCTCCTCCATACTAATATATAATTCACCCATCCAAAGATTGAAATCTCTACAGACAACTAATTTCGTTGTTGCCATGTCAGCTATCTCTATAAGGATGCAAAATTCCTTAATAAAACAATTGAATCTATTCTCGGAGATTTTTAAACTACTACAATAGATATTTTTTTCATTTTGTTGTGAATAATTCATTTCTATTGATTCAAAACTAGTTACATGCTTCTTTTTACTGTCTCGGGATGAGAATAGCCTTTAAAGGGTTTAAAGAAACCTCATTCATGGCAGAGGCAAGGGACAGTAACATTGTCCTGGTTAGCAAGGCAATGCCCTAGAGACTGACCATTTATACATATGATCAGCGCCTAAGCCCCCTCTTCACCCAAGCTAGGACCTTGGAGGACCACCCAATGGCTGCTGATGATTCAGCAGGCAGACCTATAGGCTCCCCCAAACCCCCATCATTAGCTCACAAGGATGGTGAGGTTGAAGACACTACAAGATACTATAGAGCTTGAGCGGGACACGAACCCCAGTCTGGCAAATCACCGGACAGGGACGTTTCCAATAGGCCACCATAACACTTTGAGAACGAAAAGCCTAATAACTCAATTGCCTTCACTCGAAATTTGAAAGAAAGTATGCACTGTATATTGGTGCCATTTCAACTATCTTAGCCTTGTCAAAATCATTTAGCCACTCTTCAGATATCACTACTAAGTAACACCATTTTTCATTTATGAAATCCCTGATTTTCATTGTTTTATTTAGGGTAACAACAAATGAGAAGGACCGTAGGACGTATGTGCATATGGTACTAGATTACTCAACGCTACCTTATTATTATTATTATTATTATTATTATTATTATTATTATTATTATTATTATTATTATTACTGGCTAAGCTAAAACCCTAGTTGGAAAAGCAGGATGCTATAAGCCCAAGAGAAAAATAGCCCAGTGCGGAAAGGAAATAAATAGACTACAATAGAAGTAATAAACAATCAAAATGAAAATTTTAAGAATAGTAACAACATTAAAATATATCTTTCATACATAAACTATAAAAAGATATTTATGTCAGCCTGCGGAATATAAAAACATTCGTTGCAAGTATCAACTTTTGAAGTTTCACCGATTCAACTACCTGATTAGGAAGATCATTTCACAACTTGGTCTCAGCTGCAATAAAGCTTCTAGTACATTGTGTAGTAATAAGCCTTATGATGGAGAAGGCATGACTATTAGGATTAACTGCATGCCTAGTATTACGAACAGGATGGTACTGTCCGGGAAGATCTGAATGCAAAGATGGTCAGAATTATGAAAAATCTTATGTAACGTGTATAACGAAACGAACTGAACGATGATGCCAGAGATTAATATCTGGATCAGGAATAAGAAATTTAATACACCGTAAGCTCCTGTCCAACAAATTGAGATGAGAATCAGCAGCTTAAAACAACACAGCAAAACAATACTCGAAACAATGTAGAATGAAAGAATTAAAACACTTCTTCCGAATAGATTCATCACCGAAAATTCTAACTTTCTCAATAAGCCAATTTTTTTCTCTTTTTTTTTTGCAATTTAATGAGAAACAGACCGAATTTATTTCTCAAAAATAAATTTGCAATCAAGAATCACACGTAAAATTTTAAAAGAGTCATACATATCAATGTTGAGATCTGGATGATGAGGAGCCACTGTCCTCGACCTGTTTATAATCATACTTTGAGTTTTGTTAGGATTCAACTTCATGCCTCATAATTTGCACCATGCACTAATTTTAGCTAGATCTCTATTAAGTGATTCAGCAACCCCATATGTGCATTCAGGAAATGGAATTGATGCAAAGAGAGTAGCATCATCTGCTTATGCAACGATCTTGTTTTCTTGGCCAAACCATATGGCATGTATGAAAAGTAACGGGCCACAACACTGCCCTAGGTAACACCAGATATCACATTCCTATACACACTATGGTGTCCGTCAACAACTCTTTGCGATCTATTACTTAAAAATTAATTAATGATGCTAAGAAAAGACCCACCTTCTCCCAACTGTTTGAGTTTGAAAAAAGGACTTCATGATTAACACAGTCAAATGCAGCAATAAAATCAAGGCCAATCATACGAACTTCCTGACCACAATCAAGGGATTTCTGTACGGTATTGGAGATTGTAAGAAGGGCATCACATTAAGAAAGCCAAGTTGCAAACTAGGGAACAGATGATTATCTTCAGCAAACCTATTTGGTCGTTTTGCTAAATGATATTTAAAAACTTTAGATATTATGGGAGTTATGAAAATTGGGCGGTAATCAACTGGACTTAAAGTACCCCAAACTCATTTACATAATGGAGTAAAGAAAAGAAAAGAGAGCAAAGAAAACAAACTGCGCGATCGATCATATGCTAATATCTGAAGTAATTGAAGAGATAGACTTTTCTAGTCTAGCCGAAATAATAATGAGAATAGCAAATGCAAGCATTGATGAATGTAAGTTTCCTAAATCTGAGAAAATGGCTATAGTCACACCAGTTCTGGAAAATGTACTGGACTACCAGGAATTATATACACCTATTTCAAATCTATCCTTTGTCTCAAAAGCTCTTGAATATGTAATTCTTGAACAACTAGTCAGCCACTTAGAAGTAATAGAAGCTTTGCCTGACAACCAATTTGCTTACAGAAAATTATACTCTACGCCAGAGCCATCTGCTTTGTTGTAAATGATATGCTAGAAATGATGGATGAAAATAAATGTGGTATCTTAATACTGCTCGATCTCAGTGATGCTTTTGATACAGTGCTGCATGAATTGCTACTAAATGATCTACGGTCCATCGGCGTTGAAGATCAAGCCTTCGAATACCTAAAAGACTACTTAGTTGGTAGAAATTACTGTGTACAAATTGGAAACTTTTATTCATCATATGAACCCTTAAACAGAGGGGTACCCCAGGGGAGTGTACTTGGCCCAATCTTATTCTGCATCTATACTATTGGTCTATCGAAAATGCTACAAACGCATGGCTTGAAGTTTGAATTATTTGCAGATGACATACAATTTTACTTCTCCATAAATGATATACATGACACTACTGAAACTCTAAACCGAATCCTTGAGTGTTAGAGAATGGATGACATTTAAACAACTAAAATTAAATGAGGACAAAACTGAATTCATGGTGGTGGGCAAGAGAAACAGCGTGAGCAACATAGGTGATATTCAAATGAACATAAATAATGACTCGGTACCGATATCTAGTAAAGTTCGAGATATAGGTGTATTTCTTGACTTTAACCTGTCTCTAAATGCCCAAATAAATAATGTAATAAAAACTGCTGGTTATCATCTAGGAAATATTGCGTTTATAAAAAAGTACCTGGACGAAAATTCTGTAAAGAAACTTGTGATAAACTGTGTAATTACCAGGATTGACTACTGCAACTCTATCTATTACAATCTACCAAAAGTGCAACTTAAGAAATTACAAAACATAATAAACAGATGAGCAAGACTGATAAAAGGTGTCCCACCTAGAGAAAGGATCACCCCTATACTAATCGATTTACACTGGCTGCCGATTAAAGCGAGAATTGAATTTGAAATATGTACAATAACCCACCAAGTTATCAGAATCGGGCGTCCAAAATACTTAAGAGAATTGCTACATATTGTGCAGCCAATAAATCGTGTCGACACGAGAATAGTTACAGATGGCTTCAAACTGTTTGAACCTTAGGCTCGAGAGCCTTTAAATATTCGGCTCCGAGACTATATAATAAGCTCCCACGAAACATTCGAATGATTGAAGACATTAAGGCTTTCAAGAGGAAACTGAAGACTTTCTTATTTCATGAGTCTTTTGTCAGTGACGATTTAACAGTAAAGGAACAATACACGATATGAAACGTTAAACACTCTGGACGAACAATGTAAAACGACAGTGGAGGTCCTGTAGCGAGGGGGGTTCCCCTGCTGTATGGGACCGGAAAAGCAGCCATTCTCCAACAAGTGTTAAAATAACATTTTCTTGCTAAATTACGGAAAATAACAGATAACTTAGAAACTAAGATATCTGCAGTCTTTATAAAAATAAAAAAAGGAAAGATACCATTAGGGTCTACACCTCCATAAGCATCAAGGTCTTTCAGGAGACCGAAAAGCTAAACTAGTTGGTTTAGCCCCAGGAAAACAGGAATGGGGAAGATCAATTTTCTCATTACTCTGTTTACTGTCAAACACGTCAGCCAAAATGGTTGCTTTTATCTTTGGACAGTAAGTGACACTGCCATCTTATGGTCCTGGGCTACACCTGGAAGGGTTTCTTTTATGGTTAAATTGTATTCCTTTTCAGCTGAAGAATAAACTCTCTGAGCAAAAGCTTTAAGCTGAGTATAGTTATTCCAAGTCAAATCTGATCTGTTACCCTTCCCAAGTTGATAGACCTCCTGCTTCTCACAATAAGCACGTCTACAATCATTATTGAACCATGGTTTGCTTTTCACTCGGTACTTCACCACACGTGAAGGGCTTCACTAATGAAATCAAGGCATGATCAGGTGTCCCAACTGGAGAACCCACCTTACTTGTTATAATGCCAGAAGAGTCAGTATAAACTAGGTCCAAGCAGTCACCAGTCCTGCGAGTAGCTTCAGTTGTGATTTGCTCACAGCATGATTCAGAGGCAAAGTCCAAAGCTCTTGAGCCAAGGCAATCAGTAGGAGAAACAGAATGTGGTTTTCTATTCTCTTCTTGTATCTTAGCCATAATGGTAAGAAGACAATCGAAGATGGAATCATCCATGTATGAATAACGGTAGATCGAACACAAATAGAGGTTGTTATGCCTACCTACAAAGTTTTATTACCTGAATCTCATGACATCCACATTCCAAGCAGGGTACTCTGCCCTAATAAACACAGTCATTCACCTGGCCCTAGGAATGGCATCCCATTTCAAAATTATCAGTTTATCAAAACCTGTAATATGGAGCCGAGATGATTCTTCCTTTGAGAAACCAAAGTTTCTGAGCATAATAAAATATCATACTGTCTGGAGGCAGTTTCAAAAAGAGGGGGTTGGAAAACATGACTAAAACAGCCTGGGGCCAGGGTGGGGCCCAGTAAACCCTCCGGAAGATGACGCAATTTTCACCTATTTTAGAGCTATTTCTTTACTTTACCTTGACGTCTGCTTTTCCGGTCCCATACAGCAGTGGAACCCCTCTCTCTACAAGACCTCCACTGTCGATATATCTTGTTCGTTCAGTATTTAAAGTTTCATATCCGGTATTGTTCATCTACTGTTCAATCGTTACTGTTATACGACTCATGGAATAAGAAAGTCTTTAGTTTCCTCTTCAAATCCTTAATGTCTTCAATCATTCGTATGTCTCGTGGGAGCTTATTGTATAGTTTAGGGGCTGCATATTTAAAGGCTCTAGAGCCCACAGTAGACATATCTAGTTTCCATATAATAGAATATCATAGGCTGAAAATGTATTATACAATAACAACATCCAGATATTTATATAAAACATTTCAATGGTAATCTCTTCAATTACTTTTAGTACAATACTATACATTACCGGAAAACCTCATCGGCTGGCGTCCTCCGAGTTATATCTGTAATTATTGAAGCACCCACATCCTTCCATTAGACCATTAACTATCAATTCTCTACTCGTCGAATTGTGGTTAGTCTCTCCACTTCTTCCAACTTCATTCATATCAGAAACACAATATCTTCATCTCTAGCTCATATAGTGAATTTTGAGTCTCTCTCCACTTCTTCCAACTTCATTCACATCAAAACACAATCTCTTCATTTATAGCTCAAATAGTGAATTTTTACCACGCGAGAGAGAGAGAGAGAGAGAGAGAGAGAGAGAGAGAGAGAGAGACTTAAATATTTTGTTTTAATGAAATTAACGTTTGAAGGTTTTCATAAAATCCAAGCTTCATTTCAGGAAACTTTAATTTCCTCAATACAAATCTCTCCTAAGAAAACCCTGGTTTTTATTTCATAGAAGATTTTCCTCTTTTTTTTTTATTTCCATCTTCCTTCATCCTGTCGACTGTACAATTTTCTTTTTGTATAAAACCAACAAAAACCACCATACTTATTACCTCGCAAATTAAAACCTTAGCTTTGTGCGAAACAAATTACATTTAGAGCCGGTAAGCTTATTGAACAATTAGTATGAGTTTTAACGTAGATTTGTTAATCATACCACGTTTCCATATCAAGTGACATTGAAAATAAATCGTAGCAATCAAATTACATCCGTGATCCCATTTGAATTTCCATTTTCGATAGATGGGAGTTTTGTTCCAGATACTGAACATTAAAGCTAATTGATAAGACAGCCATATCAGTGTTTTCTGAGAATAGATCTTACTCCCTCGAAAAAATTTTGTCACTCGAGTGTTCCAAGATATAGTTTAATACCCTTAAAAAAAAGTGGTATCTAAATACAATCAGCAAATTGAAGAAAAATGGTTAGATTAGCAAAAGAAGTATGCACACCAACAGAACACTAAGAAACAAACTCGAATGATACCGATATTTACATGACATTAATACAAACTTATACCAGGGAAGATAGGGTGCATGGGGCTGTTATAATTGACTACAGTATTAAATTGAAAATGTCGTCGTTATCGATGTATTACAAAACTTCTAGAATATTAGTCCTGATATACATATACACACACACACATATACATATATAGATATATGTGCTAGTGTGTCCTCTCTTAATATAAAGATTAAGCAATGGCCGTTATTTTTTTACAATCAAAATTAGCTGTATGGTTAAACGCTCCCTGCAATAGGAAAGAAGCTAGTTCCTTACAATAAAGAACGATCTTTTAAAACTATCTACATCGTTGAAAAATGAAAAAAAATGCTTATATTTTTTCAGAATTTTTAAAATCTTAGAATATTCTATTACATTTTCTTGACAACATGACAAAAGGCATCAGTTTTGAAACCCTTAAAATTCTTAAACTGCAGAAATAGCTGCCCATATAACTCTTTAGTGGTCTTTTCATATCTAATGTAACTGTTAGCCTCAAACATTTTCACGATCCTGGAATTGGATTTTTTCCCCAGGTATGAAATCTTACCTTAACGTTTTGTATTGCCAAAGAAAACCTCCATATATATAGAAAAATCAAAGATTTCAAAGTAATCTTCACTACCAAGTTTCAGTATTGGCACTTAATGTTTAGATAAGTTTCTACTATTTAATTAGCTTTCAACTTGGTTAATGTTAAAGCGTTTACAGAAAAATTTAAAATTTTATTTAAAATCACATTAGAGTCCTTGAAATGCAAAAAAAAAAAAATATTAAAACTGGCTCTGCTATTTGCTGAACACCATGCGAGCAAAAATGTTGTGTTTATATTTAAAATTTCAGTACAGCGAAACTTCACAATGGCTCGTTTGGTTATCAACCCGCAGTTGTAAGTTCTTCCAAAAGAATGAACGAAGAATAGCGAATAAAGCTTAAAATTACAGACTTAACGTTGAATTTTTTTTTTCTTTTTTTTCCCCAGTACAAGTTTGCATTTGCGGGCGATACAATCCTAAGACTATACCCTCTACATAAAATTCATCCTTTGCCCTGTAATTGAGCGCCAAAATATGAAGCTCATTACAAAAATATTAAGTCTGGCCAATCTCTCAACAACACTGATTGACTATCTTAAGTTTCGGCCAACACCGACTGTTCATTACTTCCCTCAACAATATCAGAAAGGATTTCCGTTAAATATATCAAACTGCGTCCCCTAATAAAGTATTTCCAAGAGTCATATCGTTACACAAGCTTTTGATACAAACTTGAAAGGATTTTAGCTAGTATATTAAAGCTCCACTAAAATACATGCTTAATAGACAAAAAGTAGCATGGTTCAGGTTTCTGCGTACTGCCAAAAATCATTTACTTTAAAATTAGTGAATAATTGGTTAACAAACAAGAAAGGCTTCTCATGTGCAATAATCAAAAGTGAAGGCAATGAAAATATAGTTTGTTTCCATATACCTGTTCTCATGCGTATTTTGAGGGGTCACCATGCGGTTTCCCTTATTACAAAGCCAAGTCGCCTTTTAAAGGCCGGAGTTTCGTTTGGAAGAAAATTGAATTTCAGGACTAACACCGCACCCAGTCTCTACCCCCCCCCCCCCCCCCCCCACACACACACACACACACACACAAAACGCTATCGTTCCAGTTCCAGTTACAATATATATACTGTATTTATGTATCACGTTAAAGATAAACCAAATAGGACAACCACGTAGTAAAGGTAGAAATTTATTATAGATTATACAACTAAGCCTTCATAAAAAGTAGATGTTCAAACACCCAATTAAATATCAACCGAATTTATTTCAATCAACAAAAATGCTCATCTATCATATTACAATGAATTCAATGGCCAACTTGTTAAGATTTTGGCAAGAATTACCAAAAATAAAGAAAACATTTTGTTAATCTTATCAAAATTAATGAATAAATTCCAACAAAACCATAAGCAAATTAAACTATTTTCCAATATAACTCACCAACAACCTATTTACTGGAACTTAATTTTAGTTCACCAAATCTTCCAGTACAAACTTTTTATAAAAAGTTCCAGTCGACAGCTTTATCCAAATTCTATAGGATTTCCAGTAATATTAAAGTTACTGTAGCATATCCTGCCCGGTTTCCAAAAAAAATCTTCAACCAATAAAACGTCATAGGTACAGTAGAAGTTGAAGTAAAAAATTTGATTGTCAAAATTTTCCCTGTAGTCGCACCATCCAATCTGAAAAGTTTTAATTATCAGAAGTTTTTTTTTTTTAAAGTTAGGCATCCCTGCATATATGACTTGATATCTGAAGCCTGTAGTACTAAGTAAATAGTAACAGTAAAACATAACTAATTTCGTCCAAGAGCATAAATCCATGTACTTTAAACATAGAATAAGATTATCAACAATCTTAAAATGTGGGAAATAGAATACAAAAAAAGCTAAATTAAAACTACTTTACTTTAAATCTGTGGTCAACAGGCTTTGAATAAACTGCAAAACCTAAATAAATTACGAAACAGTTGAACACTCACCGATATTAGACAAAAGGGTTAAAAAGCAAGCCTCCTTACAGCGCACGGTAGACCTCTCAGGTCTACCATGTGCTATAAGGAACGTCCTCCCACAATTAGGGGCGCCGCCCCTAATTGGGGAGGACTAGCTTGCTTTGGATAGATTAAAAAAACTAACAAAACAATACTTGCCTAATAATCCAGACTGAAAAATACTTCACCGGAATCCAGTGTTGTCACCAGGCTGTCACTTTCTGTAATTACTGTCAGGGGTGTGTGTACGCGAGAATAATACAGGTAACAACAGGTCTAATCAATTAAGATATCCATCCAGATCATAACATTGAAAATCGCAGGTAAAAAGGAAATCCCAGATTTTTCTTTCCTGAAAGCAAAGATAAAACGGGATGTTGAAACATGAAGTAAAAAAAAAACACAGTATACACAGAAATAACTTATAAACCAATATGTTAAGACATAGGTATTTGAAATACATTGAACGAGTACAGAAATAAATTACATATCAACAGACCTCAAACACTAAACTATATAAAAATAAAGGGTAACTCAACTTTTTACTAACCAACTACGCAAACCTCCCGGTATCTTGCTTACCCGTTACCACCAACCCCACCACTATTCAGAATTCGGCAAAGGAAGCATTAGAAAGCTTCGCTATGACAAGTCAAGGACTCTAAAGAAAGAAAGTCAGTACCTATAACAGTGTAACTATTACTCGCTTGGGCCATTTCTTAAAAGACAACTTTACGGCAGGCAAGAATAAAGGCTATTATCACAGGATCATCGACTCCCTTCTTATAACTACTAGACGTTCGTTTTACTGATAGTTTAACTCTCTAGGTCTATTACATATATGTGTAAAATAGACGTATGTTTAATATATATACTGTACATATATATATATATATATATATATATATATATATATATATATATATATATATATATATATATATATATATATATATGTGTGTGTGTGTGTGTGTGTGTGTGTGTGTGTCGCTGGATTTATGTAAGTGGTAATCGCTTTTTATTATTCTTTTTATAAGCTTCTCGATCTTAGAATTCATATTTCAACAATAGTTTAGTGAATCAGATTATTTATTTATAGTATGGATACACATATTCTCTGATTATAGAGAATGTGTTTTAATTGTATGTCGATTTGATTCTGCAATTTTTTGGCAAAATAACATCATGTACCGGGTATAGTTCATATCAAGAGAGAGAGAGAGAGAGAGAGAGAGAGAGAGAGAGAGAGAGAGAGAGAGAGAGAGAGAGAGAAAGAATGTGTTTTAATTGTATGTCGATTTTGTGTGATTCTGCAATTTTTTGGCAAAATAACATGTACCTGGCATAGTTCATATCAAGAGAGAGAGAGAGAGAGAGAGAGAGAGAGAGAGAGAGAGAGAGAGAGAGATCAAACAACATTCGGAAGTATATGAGAATGAAATAGCCGACTAGTCAGTTAGTATGACGGAACCCAAGTCAATATAAGATTTTTTTCCTTCAACTTAATTAAAATATTCATAATAAATATGAGGAAAACAGACAACAAAATTGCATAGTAGCCGATGTAGGGACATAAAATGTTATTTGCTTTTCTACTTTTATTAAGAAGATTTAAATACATATATTTTAATTTTATACAAAAATACATTTATAATATAGATATTTAAATCTTCTATGTTAGTTATTACAATATAATTGATAAATCAATCATCTACATCTACTGTATATATGTAATGATTAGAATAGTAATATTACATGTTTAAAACAAATGACGTAATATGTCATGTTGGTTGGAAGAGCTGGCCGTGAGATTTGCTATGGTCAACTCAAATTGTGTACAGGATGTAAGATGCTGAGTTGTCATTCTTTCTTAGTGTCAACACATTAACTCTTCGTGTGAAAGTTTGTGACGTCACCGGATGCAGGTGTCTTCCGATTCCGTCACTTATCCAAATTAAAGCAAGTGTACGATTTTTGGGATATCAGTAATTTGTTCAGTTCTTGTCTAAACTTCACCAGAATTGGTCATGTGGACCAACACAGCTTCCTCCAGTGATGGAGATGTTTAACTCAGTTGTTTATATACAATAAAACTTAAAAAACCACCAAGATGTGTTCAATAAACCATCTAAATACATCTGAAAACAACTCATACTCAAATGTGTGCTTAAGACAGTAGCACACCAATAAATGGTGGCAGCGCTTAAACTCAAAGACAGCGGTTATACTCTAAGAATTAGAGAAATATCTTCAAGACTTCAAAAATAAATAGCTGTAAAACCAGAGATATATCTTCAAGACTTCAACATAAAAGCTGTAATACCTGATAAAGATCTTCAAGAACTCAGAACTATCTACAAATATCTACAATTTTGACTGAGTCCAACGAAAATGCTAACACCAACATATGTTAGTATACAAATAGAATCTTCAATCAACATCCTAGGAAACCCAAGGACTGGCATTCAACTATTGCAAAACATATCCAGGAAGACCTACATTCTACAAGAAACTAGAACGAGACATCGCTAACAAAACATCAAGAGAGAGAGAGAGAGAGACGACTCGACTACATATAAAGCTAAGTACAAAGATTTTGTATTCATTTCAGTTTGTGCAGTGAAGTGTAGTTGTCACAAGTCGTTAGTCAAATATTACTGGGGTGAGTGAATTCCTAAACTTTGTTATAAGAAACTCCGAATTCTCATTTAGAATTTTTCTTTCTTTGTGCTAATTCCTTTTTCTTTCATAAACTCTTGGGGGGAAATGTATTGGGATTAGTAACATTGTTGGGGGAATTTTATTATACATATGCGTTTACGCAGTGGGCGTCTGTACTCATATAGATATTTTGATAGGATTGAAAGGGGTCAAAGAGATAGAAAAAAAAAGAATACAGCAGTCATGGCTCCTCCTGTCAGCCCTACCCCTGGACCTAGTGGTGTAGGCCAGGCTAATCCTCCTCCAATTGTGACGCTTGTAAATGCCAGGTCAGCAATCCTTCCTTTTCAAGGCCGTGTCAACGGGTTCTTGCCACAAAATGTGGAGTCATGGATTTCATCCGTTGATGCCCATTTAAATGCCAAACAAATCGTAGATCCTTTTGTACAATTACAAGAAGCTAAAAGTTTTATAGATTTTTCTAAGGGGGATGCGAGTGCGTATTTAAGAGGTGTTTCATTTCAGGAAGCAGTTACATGGGATGATTTCAAAGTTAGGTTACGCGCGATCTATGGGGGTGAAGAAGCTTTGGATGTCGTGTTAACGTTACGAAATACACTTAATCAAGCCACTATGAATCGGCTTAATGTTGTTGAGAGAGCAGCTCTCATAGCTGATAGGCTTAACGAATATCAGGACATTTTAGGTAATTCCACTTGGGTTACTAACGATAATATCTCCGTGAAAGATTTTTTACGATTAATGTATTTAACTTGCATGACACTTATGTTGCCTGAAGCTTTAGTGCGGTGCTTTGATAAGAAGTTAATGCCTGCAAGTACGGAATTGGATGTCTATAAACAGATAAAGAAGCACATGTCCAAGTGTCCAGATCTCGATCCCGTGTTAACTCAAGTTTTTGCTAAGAATGAAACAAAACCACAAACAGTGAACGTAATTAATAATCCAGTAGCGGGAGTGACGTGTTACAACTGCAAACGTCAAGGTCACATAAGCGCAGACTGTAGAACGAAATTTTGTTCAGTTCACAACACAGGATCACATTCTTATAGTCAATGTTACGCGCGTAAGACACAACAATATCCTAGAAATACACAGTCAATTCCACAGTCAGTTCCATATGGAAATAAAAAGAAAAATCCTCATTTTAACAATAAGAAGAAACAACAAAATGTCAATGCAGTTCAGAGTCCGAAACAAACAAACACTTCTTCAAATATCGCTGAGCCTGGGCCGTCAAACCAGACCTCGCAAAGTCAGCCTAATTTTCAGAATGTGCAGAACAAAGCAAATACCACATAGTTAACTCTAGAGGGGAAGAGAGTGATGTTGGGTCAAGGTCATTTATGTCAACATCAATAGTATTGAATAATCAATTTAATGTTTTATCAGATAAATGTGAGACAATAGATTTTCCTATGAAACACACGGCCGAATTAAGTAAAACAGTGCATGCTCCCGTAGATTTGCAACGAATTCATACAATAATAAGCCAAAATGAGTTACGGCCAACCTTATATGCTGTAAATTTAGAACACAAATCCTTTACGTTATTTTTTGACTCTGGTAGTCCACGTAATATTATGGATTTGAAGACGCATCATTTGTTGTTTTCGAACTTTCCGATTGAAAAATCAGGAATCAGACTTTCAGGTATAGGAAATAATGAATTAAACGTCATAGGCATAACTCATATTCAGTTCAGAGTCGGTAATCGCACGTTTGCCGATACATTTGTTGTTGTGAAAAACATTAATATGTATCCAGCTGTAATTATAGGATACCCATCTATGGGAAATCAAAACATTATCTTAGCTCCTGCAAAGCACGGCGTGTATATCAAAGGGAAATTCTATAAGTCTTCTAATACTTTAAAGTCTGTTTTGGATAATAAGGAGACGACAAATGTAACCGTAACGTACGTTGAAGAACCAATAACTTGTCTCACTAATAAAGAAATAATACACGCGACCCAGCAGAATTCTCGTTCACCCGTAATATCATCTTGCACGCAATATATCGAACCAAACATACCTTCGAATTTAATAGTGCAAATAAAGAAAACACTACCGGGATCTGAAATATTAATCCTTTCCGATACTTTGAAAACCAACGGATTGTCTGTCACACAAGCTATTTATACAGTAGGCTCACATCAGCAATGTAATATCGAAGTCTGTAATCATTTAAATAACACTTTAGTAATTCACAAAAATCAACATATCTTGGATGTAGAAGTTTATAAACATCGTATTCTTACCGTTGCTGAAATCAATCACTCTCAATCAGTTGCGGATGAATCCCTTTTACGATCTATTAAAAATAAAATCAGTAAGGACATTCAAGACGAAGAAATTCAGCAGAAAATTTTTGAACTTTTAAATAAATATACAGATGTCTTTTCCACTACGGATGGATCCTTAGGGAAAACAGATGTGATCGAGCATCAAATAAGGTTAAAAGACAAACAGAAAATTATATATGTACCCTCGTACAGACTCCCTATGAAATTCCAGAATGAAATAAATGATGAAGTAGGTAAAATGTTAGAGGAAGGAGTCATTAGAAAATCAAATAGCCCTTATAATTTTCCTTTAATAGTTGTACCGAAAAAAGATCGAACATGGCGTATCTGTGTCGACTTTCGTCGTCTAAACGAGGAAACGATCCCTGATCGATTCCCAGTGCCATGTACTGACGATATTTTGTCTTTGTTAGGTCAGAATAAATATTTTACCAGTTTGGACTTACTTAAAGGCTTTCACCAGATATCATTAGAAGAAGATAGTATCCCATACACAGCCTTCAGCACAGCCAGGGGACATTATGAATTTTTACGGATGCCTTTTGGTTTACGTTGTGCTCCTATAACATTTACAAGAATGATTAACATAGTGTTTGGAGACTTGTTAGGGGATATATTGCATGCCTATATGGATGATCTTGTAATCTTTTCCAACACCTTAGAAGAACATCTACGTAAGTTAGAACTAGTACTACAGAGATTAAGACAACATAACTTAAGGGTAAAGATTAGTAAGTGTGAATTTTTCAAAACAGAATTAGTATATTTGGGTTTCATGGTGTCAAGCCAAGGTCTTAAAGTAGTCCATGATAAGGTGTCGGCTATACGTAATTTTCCCATACCTACTAATGTCAAGGGAATACAGCAATTTCTGGGTTGTAGTGGATATTACAGGCGTTTTATACGCAACTATTCAATAATAGCCGCTCCTTTAACTGATCTTACGAAGAAGGGCGTAGATTTCATATGGTCTGAGCAACATCAACAGGCGTTTAATACTTTGAAAGATGAACTGTGTAGTTCTCCTATCTTAAAATTTCCTGACTTCGGTAAGGAATTCTTCATTGCAACAGACGCCTCAGACTTAGGAGTGGGAGGGGTATTGCTTCAGCAATATGATAAACAGTTTTTCCCGATAGCTTTCTATTCTCGAAAATTGAGAACTTCCGAAAGTAAATATGCAGTAATAGACAAGGAAGGACTAGCTATTGTTAATTCGCTAGTGCATTTTAAGTTCATAATTTACGGTTATCCCGTTAAGGTTCTTACTGACCATAAACCACTAACAGAGTTCTTTAAAGGCTTCAATCACAGCCCTAAACGAACTCGGTGGCATTTAATCATTCAAGATTTTGGCGCAAGAATCGGGTATTTACCTGGGAAAGCAAATATCATTGCGGATGCATTATCACGCAACCCCGTGTCATCTTGTACGGAGTCTTTAGCTGAATTAATAGATATATCAACATCCATGCCTATTGTAAAAACAATATCTGAACAAGAAGATTTAGGCTGGAGTGCTGAATTGTTACAGACTGAGCAAAGAAAAGATCAGAAAATAGAAACAATTATAAATGCTTTGAAAGGCAATCATAAAGAAAAAGAATATATAAAGTATAAGCAGCAGAATTATGTAATCAAAGATAATATTCTGTGTAGGACTGTGACAAGGAAAACCCGCAATACACCACATGTAACTAACGACCAGGTAGTAGTACCAAACTCACTTGTTTCCACTGTCCTGAATTGGTTGCATTCAAATCCATTACATGGACACCCTGGGTTCTCATTAATGTCACAGAAAGCCAAATCATTGTTTTATTGGCATACAATGCTTACAGATATAAAAAGACACATAGCTAATTGTCGCACATGTCAGGAAAACAAAGGGCATACGAAAACACCTGTTAGCTTAGGAACTTATCCTGTTCCCAATCAACCCTTTGAAAGAATACATTTAGATTTGTTAACAGGATTTTACGAGTCAGACAGAGGGAATAAGCACCTCTTAGTAATTATAGATGCTTTAACTCGATATACAGAACTAATAGCGCTTAAAACTAAAACTGCGATTGAATGCGCTAGGAAGTTTTACGAGTGTTACATTTGTAAACATGGAATTCCACACATGATAATCTCAGACTCGGGTGGTGAATTTAATAATCACTTTCTTACCTCATTGTGTGAATTCCTCAAAATAAAGAAGATCAATACCATGATATATCACCCAGAGTCGAATGGGCTAGTGGAAAGAGCAAATAGGAAGATATTAAATATATTAAGGGTAACACTAGGGGGATCAGACCCCAACTGGGATATTGCAATACCGGCGGCACTGAGTACTCTGAATCATTCATATCATATATCAATTAAAATGTCACCGCATGAAGCATTGTATGGTACCCCAGTTAGAACACCTTTCCATGTATTAACGCCTACAACTAATCTATCAAATCCTTTAAAAGAATGTATAAATGCAAGTATAAGTCGATATGATATCCTTCGAAAGAATTTAGAAGAATCACAAATCATAATGAAAAGGAATCATGATAAAATAGCGAAACCAACTAAAACATATACCGTGGGTGATAACATCTATATTCAAATCAATGTCAGAAAAGGGCTCAACTATAAACTAACACCTAAGTTTGAAGGCCCATTTAACATTTTGGAAATATTAACGGCCAATAGGTTTAGAATTCAAAATGTAGCCCAACCCACGGATGAGAGAATAGTACCATTGTCTCACATAAGAAATTAAAAAGAAGTGAGGAAAAATTTTAATTTCAATTTAAAAGTTTTCTTTTTAATACAGGAGTAATTACATATGTTTTTTCTCGTTACAGGTTTCCAAGATGAATTTTTTGTTGTTGGGAGTGATATTGTTCGCTCAGACATTTTTTTCGTATGGGATGAGTTCTAAGACTAAGAATATATATTTTAAATATGGAAATATAGTTGAAAGACAAGAAGACATTTTTATTACATCAACCAACGTAATTGTCGAAGTGCATATGCAAGCAATTTTTCTTCAAGAGAATGATGTCACTAGCTTAAGAACCGCCATTTCAAGGTTTTCTGCATCATTGGATGAGTTGCATAGGAGACATTTTCGTTTGACTACTAAGAGTTTGCTTAGCTCAACATTAAAAATTGCAGAGATGCTATCTGATGACTTAAAGAATAAGACTGGAGAGACAGGATCTTTGGCTTATGACCTTTTGATGTGGACTGTAGGACACGAACAAAAAGAAAGACGGAATCCGTTCATTTATGCTGCATTAAGCATCTTTGGGTCTGTTGCAAGTTTAGGTTTAGGACTTTCCAATCGTCTTAAAATTAGTAATCAAAATAAGAAAATTGAGTTCTTGACTCATAAAGATGAATTGATTATGTCAGAACTAAGGGATCAGTTAGCTTCAATCAATAAAATTATGGATTTGTTAAATGAACATTCAGATAATATCGTTCAAATTATGGAAGTACAGGATTTGTTAGCAACATTAACGTATTATGATTCAAAGATAGATCACATACATAACAGAATTGCACATTTCATTGAGAAATCCAAGGATTATGTAGAAGCTATCACGTTAGCAACTAAAGGTGTATTGTCGCCCCATTTGTTGCCTATACGTTACTTAAAATTAGTTCTGGAGAACACTAGGGATAAACTAGGCTATGTTCCTTTGTTAGACGAACATAGGTTAGAATTTTATTACAGCCTAATTACAGTAAACGTAGATAATAACAAGATTAGGATTACAATTCCCTTTGATTCTTCTGATGCCTGGCAATCTTACAGGATATCACCATTTCCGACTTTCATGACGAATCACTCAAATCCAGTAATATCCAGTTTGACAGGACACGTATTGATTTCCCCAGACAAGGAAACATATACGGTCATTAAAGACTTAAATCAATTAACTCACTGTTCAGACGCAATGGATAGAAAAATATGTACAGCTGACTCATTTGAATTCCGTAAAAACTTGATGGATTCATGCGAGTTAGGTATAGTGCTAGACGGTGCTCTCTCCCATACAAGTGAAAATTGTCTGGATAAGCTTTATCCCTTTGACAATAAAGAATTCAATTGCAGACTAAATAATGGCTCGTGGATACGATACGACAAGGACGGCTTCAATATATCATGCCCTGACGGATCCACATCCCACAACCACATCTTCGTCGCAGCAGATGGCTGTATCGGGACTTCCCCGAATTCCATGGTGACTGGCCTACGGACAATCATCAGAGAACGTGCTTACTTCGCGAATTTCACGTGGACCTCTACAACGCCCGCACTTCCTCTCCCCTATAAAGGAAGTGTGGCGAAACACTTAATGAAACTTACCGAAAAGGACCACCTGTCGCCGACTTACAAAGAGATTCTTCACCCCATAATACTGGCTAGTTTGTGTTTCACGGTGATGATATTTATCGCCGTGAACATCCTTGTTTGGCGTAGGTTACGGCACAGCAAGCAGCTACAAAGGAATGAGTTGCATAGCCCTGACAATACCCCCTATTTAATCCAGTTCAAAGCTGTATGAGTGGCCACCTCATTCGCTAAGGGAGTAATTTGTCGGATTGATGTTTGTATGAAAAGCTGATTAGTACGCTAGTAATATGTAATTAAAGAAATTCTCTACATTTGCATTGTTAAAAATACATTTAAAATAACATTTAAAAAAATAAATAAAATAAAAAAGGATATAAATCATTTTTTCTCTCGGCATCTAATAAAAAATATATAAGCCGGAATGTTAAAAAAGAAAAGAGAAAAAAAAAAAAAAAAAAGAAAAATATATAAGATATATAACAGAATCTATGGGCATCTAATAAAATGTATCAGCCCTATATATAAATATATATATATGTACGAAACCGTGGTACGTGTACGTACCAGGAATTCGTATTTGTGCACTGAATGTTGAGTATCTTGTTTCTGACAAAGGTAACAATTATTCTTTATCAAGTTACCGAATCATTTGTAAGTCAGAATTTGTTTTGTTTTTTGGTACCATGTAATCATTTGCTAGCAATGTACCATATGTATGATCTTGGTTTTATCATGCATTTTTCTTTTTGCTTTGGTAATATCTTTTTTTGCACTATTGTTATTAATTTTGGTGTGCCTGTTTGGACATTCGTCCTCAGTTGGATATAGCTAGTTTTGGACAATGAATGATACGTATGTCCAGTCACACCTAATAACCATGTTTCGGCTTGTTGTTAAATTTTTGTAAAAAAAATTGAGATAGCTGGCCGAGCATATGTAATGATTAGAATAGTAATATTACATGTTTAAAACAAATGACGTAATATGTCATGTTGGTTGGAAGAGCTGGCCGTGAGATTTGCTATGGTCAACTCAAATTGTGTACAGGATGTAAGATGCTGAGTTGTCATTCTTTCTTAGTGTCAACACATTAACTCTTCGTGTGAAAGTTTGTGACGTCACCGGATGCAGGTGTCTTCCGATTCCGTCACTTATCCAAATTAAAGCAAGTGTACGATTTTTGGGATATCAGTAATTTGTTCAGTTCTTGTCTAAACTTCACCAGAATTGGTCATGTGGACCAACACAGCTTCCTCCAGTGATGGAGATGTTTAACTCAGTTGTTTATATACAATAAAACTTAAAAAACCACCAAGATGTGTTCAATAAACCATCTAAATACATCTGAAAACAACTCATACTCAAATGTGTGCTTAAGACAGTAGCACACCAATATATACATTAGTCAGTCACATATTACCGTCATTATTAAAACGAATTGCTCGCAAATTTATTCAATCGAGTATAAAAACACAGAAACAGATAAATAATGCAAACTTAAAAGTATGAATTTTTCATATTTCTGTTTAAAAAAGATGAAACTAAAAAGATACAAGTCCATAGGCAATAAGCTCACTTTGTCGCACTTAATATTTACAGAAGTCAGACTACCAATAATCCATTTTTAACTTTTGAATTTTGTATTTTTTTCTAAACCATTCCACTTTGTCCGATTTTTCTCATCATAGGATCCCTTTTCAAAATTTAAAAAAGCGAATATTTCATAGTCCGTGGTTTTATCTGAAACGGAAGTGACTTATTTTAGCTCTTGAAAGGTTGGAAAAACATGTCACCCATTGATTATTCTCTCTCTCTCTCTCTCTCTCTCTCTCTCTCTCTCTCTCTCTCTCTCTCTCTCTCTCTCTCTCTCTCTCTCTCTCTCTCTCTCTCTCTCTCTCTCTCTCTCTCTCTCTCATTTGATGAAGATTCACTTGTACTGGATCTCTCTCCAATGGAGAAATTCTTCATGATATAGATATTTAGACTTATGTCTTATGTCTCATCAGATGAAGATTTTCTTGTACATTATCTTCGGTAGGTTGACAAAATTTATATATATATATATATATATATATATATATATATATATATATATATATATATATATATATATATACATATATATATATATATATATATATATATATATGTTGACAAAATTTATATATATATATATATATATATATATATATATATATATATATATATAATATATATATATATATATATATATATATATAATATACATATATATATATATATATATATATATATATATATATATATATATATATAATATACATATATATATATATATATATATATATATATATATATAATATATACATATATATATATATATATATATATATATATATATATATATATATATATATATATTTTATATAATATATACATATATATATGTAAATATATATATATATATATATATATATATATATATATATATATATATACTGCATATATATATATATATATATATATATATATATATATATATATATATGTATATATATATACTTTATATATATATATATATATATATATATATATATATATATATATATATATATATATATCTATATATACTGTATATATATATATATATATATATATATATATATATATATATGTGTGTGTGTGTGTGTGTGTGTGTGTGTGTGTACTGTATATATATATATATATATATATATATATATATATATATATATATATATATATATATATATATATATATATATATATATATATATATACATATATATATATATATATATATATATATACTGTATATATATATATATATATATATATATATATATATATATGTATATATATGTATATATATATATATATATATATATATATATATATATATATATATATATATATCACTCTCTACAAGAAATATTTCATCAAGAGAATTGAGTTGATTCTCACTCTATTGCACTTATTCTTGACTATTGCCATATTAACCGATTAAGACATTTTTTAACAAAAGGCTTCCTATGATATTATTACTAACACACGGGACTTTCATGCTTTTGGCCACAAATAATTTGTGTTTCAATCTAACTCTGTCTCGAGAATAAAGACACAAGGGGAAATTCGTTTTATGAAAACGACTATGGACAAGAGTCAATAAAAATAAACTTAAACCACTTGTCCATTGAAGGGAATATGAGTTGATTTTGACACTTTAGTATATAGTCTTGACAATATCAAGTTTAAAATTAGAATGGTTTTGACACTAATACTCGTGAATATATTAAATGTCCTTTGAAATGTTGAACCACAAATAGTTTTTAACTTTTTAGCAAATGGACCGTCGTAGGAAAACTTGTAAAAACAAAATAACTTAATAACTTAAAGATGACTGACATGGATATTTTCCATCCATATGCCGAGTTTAACAGTCAAACTCTTTTCGTGAAAACCCCGTTTAACAGTTAACAGTTATTTTTCTTTAAAAAAAGGGGGGTTGGGGTTGTGACGCACCTTGTATGAAAACAAGTGTGGTATTTTAATATTACTCGATTTTAGTATTGCTTCTGCTGCAGTTGTGCGTGAACTGCTACTAAATGATCTACGGTCCATCGGTATAGATCAAGCTTGTGAATACCTAAAGGACTAATTGGTTGACAGAATTACTGTGTGCAGACTGGAAGCTCTAGTTCATCATATAACCCATTAAACAGAGGAGTACCTCAGGGAAGTGTACTGGGACCAATATTATTCTTTATCTATACTATTGGTTACAAGGCATGAAGTGAAGTTCAAACACAATTTTACTTCTCCATAAATGATATAGAGGACATTGCTGAAACTTTATATCAAATACTTACCTGTGTTGGCAATGAATGATAATCAAACAACTAAAATTAAATGAAAATAAAACTGAGTTTATTGTGGATGTAAAGAAAAACAGCCTAAAACTTGGACGATATTCAAATAAACATAAATAGGAAATCTGGCCCATACATCTGATAAAGTTCCTGATCATAAGAGTATCTCTTACACTATTTACTTTACTTTGACGGCTGTTTTTTCCGGTCCTATACAGCAGGGGAACCCTACTCTCTATAAGAACCTCCACTGTCATTTTATCTTGTTCGTTTAGGTAAAGTAGTTGCACAGTCGACATTATTTACCGATTAATATGATTCCAATAACTCACTAAATGCTAAAGCATCAGAATTTGATGCGTCATCCATCCAAAGATTGAAGTCTCCACAAATAACTCATTCTTTTTCCTTCATGATAATCATCTCAATGAGTTCACTGAATTCTTCAAAGAAGGTACTGGCATTTGTTCTCGGAGGTTTGTAAACTGTTACAATGGATATTTTTCAGTTCTGCGTAAAGTTTATTTCTGAATATTCAAAGCTTGTTATACTATTTTTTTTTTTAACATTTTGAGATTTGAGTAACTTTTATGAATGAAGAGCTCGACACCCCCACCAGACCTACCCTCTCTCGGAATGTGAAAGAAGGTATGTGAGGTGGGTGTAATTTCAGTGATCTTAGCCTTATCAAAATTATTTAACCATGTTTCAGATAATGTTAGTAGGTCCAAATATTTCCCGTTTATCAATTTTCAAATTTGAATAGTTTTATTACCAACAGATTGTATATTTACATAGCCACAGTTTATGACGTCCTTAGTATCGATGATCAGTATTTTCTGCTAGTCTTTTCAATTCCATGTTATAAGCTTTGGAATCTCTAGAATTCACTATATGGCCATTTCGTTTGTTTAACTTTGTCCAGTTAATACACTTTTAAATTTGCGAATTACACTCATTAGTGGAATGTTTTCCTGAACATTTCCCGCAGACTTTATCATCATTCTTAGACCTACAATCTTTTTCCAGATATCTATTCTGACTGTGGTAGCAGGTGATCACGTGGTACCTATCACGTATGTTATAAGTACCCCATCGTAACATAACTTTGGTCCCATTATCATGAATAGCCCTCCGAACTTCAGGATCACATTTCAGCACATAGTGTGTAGTCCCACCTGCAGCGTTTTTCTTCAGTACTACACTTATCTTACTTTACTTTGATGACTGCTTTTCCGGTCCCATACAGCAGGAGAACCCCACTCTCTACAGGACCTCCGCTGTCGTTTTACCTTGTTCGTTCAGAGTATTTATCGTTTCAGATCACGTATTGTTCATTTACTGTTGAATCGTCACTGTTGTATGATTTCTTAAATAATAGTATTCAGTTTCCTCTTAAAAGTCTTAATGTCTTCCATCAAATTTTTCGTGGGAGCTTGTTGTATAGTCTTGGGGCCGCATATGTAAAGGCTCTAGAGCCTAAAGTAGACATATATCTAGGTTCCAACAGTTTGAAGCCATCTGTAACTATTCTCGTGTCGACACGATTTGTTGGCTGCGTAATATGTAGCAATTCTCTCAAGTATTTGGGATTTGGTCCGGGTAACAATTTCTTTGAATCAATGCATTTACTACTTCATCTCCATCATTGTAAACATTGCATATAATTATTTTTGGTTTTAATTTTTCAATTTTCCGCGTCTCAGTGTCGACAACCATTGTCTGAATTTTGTTTGCTGCTTCCGCTCTGATCCTCTCATTTGAAAAGTTTACAACATTTCCATTTGAGGTTGGCCTCCTATTAAGTATCTGAATAACTTTAAGTACATGTTCGACCTCATTTTTTCTGTCCGTAATTTTAGTTGTTGCATTTGTTGATTTAATTACCAGTCGATTCTTTTCCTTTACTTTGTCGGCGTATGTTGTTTTCTCTGATTTTGAGCCCATCATTGTTTAAATTGTTTCCTTAGTTGATTCAATATACATTGATAGATTATCAACATTCTCACTGAGGTCAGTGGTCTGGGTAGAATTTGCTGCGTATGCGTTAAGCTCCACAACTTTTTTTTTATTCTCGCCTCTTGTGCACTCAAAGCATGGTCCCTTACTCTCAATTGTTCCTCCAATTCTAATATATGTAACTTAGCTGTTTTGGCTTCTTCTACGCATATCCATTTCAAGTTTAGTACTTCTTTATCAATGATGCCTGTCACTATAGACACACATTTCTTATGAAAGTACCTCTTGCAATCACATCCTATCCACTTCTTTGCGTCTCTGTCCGTGGTTTCACATTTAGGATAGTACAGTACATGTGGTTAGGGGCCGACATGATGTATTATTTCTTCTTCACTTTAGTCTCCGTGAGATCAACTAATATCTTCGCCAATGGTTTTAAAAACGAGAAATACCAGCTAAAAACGCGGCTCAGGGCGAGTGGTGAACACGTCTTCATTCTGTGACGCCTACAGACAACCTTGTCTGTAATTTGTCTTTCAATGCCCAAATAAAAATAATGTAGTAAAAACTGCTGGATCTGGATATCATCTTAGAAAAATTGCTTTAATAAAGAAGTACCTAGATAAGCATTCTGTAAATAAACTTGTGATAAAGTGTGTTGTTACCAGGACTAACTATTGTACTCAATCTACCACAATCTACCAAAAGTGCAACTTAAGAAATTACAAAACATAATAAACAGAAGAGCAAGACTGATAAAAGGGGTCCCACCCCGAGAAATGACCCCTCCTATACTAATTGATTTACACTGGCTGTCTATTAAACCAAGAATTGAATTTAAAATATGTTCAATTACCCATTAAGTTATCAGACCCGGACGTCCAAAATATGTAAGAGAATTGCTACATACTGTGCAGCCAACAAATCGCGTTGACACAAGAATAGCTTAGTTACAGGTGGTTTCAAATGATTGGAACCAAGATGTATATCTACTGTAGGTTCCAGGGCCTTCAAATATGCGACCCCAATACTATAAAGAAGTTCCCAATAGACATTAAAAAAACTGAAGATATTAAAGCTTCTAAGAAGAAATTGAAGACTTTCTTGTTTTCTAAGTGCTTCGATAATGTATATTTGATAATAAACGAGAAATATCTGTGTGACATACAGAATGCACACGATAAAATGAATGTGAAGGTCTTGTAGATAGTAGGGTTCCCTTGCATTATAGGATCAGAAAAGCAGCCCTTGAAGTGAAGTGAATTGTATCCGCTAGTGTAGTATACACCACCATTCTCCTTGCCCTAGGAAAGGCATCTCATTTCAAAATTATTGCCGTCCTAGAACCATTACTAAGAAGCTCAGACGAGGCCTCAAATGAGAAACCAACGTTTCTGAGCATAAAAGAATATTATACTTAGCTGCCTAATTCCTGGTGCCTAACTACTCATTCTGCAAAATAAGTTTGCGGGCACTCTATCGTATCATAGATAGGTGTAAAGCTTCTACGATTATGCTTATTATTAAAATCAAACTTATTTTACCCGTACCATAACTAAATTAATAATGAAATTCTTAAATCTTTATTTTATCCCATGCTACCTTGAAATCGGTTGGAATAACACCTTGCTATCATCAGTTTTGGGAACCTATTGTGGTCAGTTTGGACTTTTCAAATTTTTCTTTCATATGCATTGCCCTACTTACGTATGCAACTCAATTCCTGCTAAGATTTTGAAATATACCTACCCTTATGTCTTGTTTCATTAATTGTCCTAATTTTGGGCATGCAGATAAATGTTCTGTGATATCTTCTTCATCTTTGCATAGGTCACACACATCATCTGTGTATTTTGCCCTGAAATTTGCTTTTAGGTTGAACATATTTAATCTTGCCTTCATTACAAGGATTAACTTGTCCAGATCCATTTCTCTGATATATCATATAAGGCTGTATATGCGACAGTGATATAAGAAGAATAAATTTTAATAAATTGGTGAAAGAATAAAGAAAATTATAAATTTAATCTCACAAACAAGCAAGGACCGATCGAAATATTTCCCAAGGTAACGAAACTTGAGTTTGATGGTCATATTCAGAACATATAAATTTAGAAAGTATATTATTTAAAAGAAGGTGATAGATAGGCCTGTAACGGCTCCGCATGTATGGCCCCTCTTTGAGCTTCTCACTCACGTTGTGATTCATTTTGCAAGAAGAAGAGTCAAACCCACACAGGGGTGCAGTTCGTACGATAATTATCATACATGTACGACTATTTTAGGTCCAGTACGATGTACGATACATACCTTATGTATATACATATGTGTGTGTGTTTAATTAAAAAATTATACTAAAATATTTTGAAATAAGTCAATCGTGTAACTTCTTGATAATTATATTGTAACTGTGTACGATAATTTTGGTTTAAAAACGACAACTTTAAGGCTTATGTACGATAGACCAGTGGAAGTAATCTAGCAACCCTAAATCCACAACAATAATAGTTTGGTCGTTCTGACTCGTTCGCTAGTTATGTCTTTACAATGTCAATTTTAGTGAACAAAGAATTAGCTATGGATATTCCAGTAACGCAATTACCACCCGGGGATCCACGTTTAGTAGAAGCAATTGTTGGACAGCTCAAATCAAAAGGAATATTCGATCAATTCCGAAAAGAATGTTTGGCTGATGTGGACACTAAGGTAAGATACAATGGCTTAACTAACGAAATTTTTTCAAGGTTAGCGTTGGCCACTTTTTACTTTTGTTTGCAACTCTATCAGTAATGTGGTTTATATTTGAGGTGTATGAGGGTTCTGCAGTGTTAATAGACCTTCGTAATTACGCTGATTTGTCTCCTGTAGATTTAGATTATGTTAAAGTTCTATCCTTAGTGGACGCACACCGTAGGTCAATGAGTAATGTAGTTTGTTGGGACAGGTGATATCTTTCTTTTTACTTGTCACATCGTTTTTCTTTATGGGGATAATGTTTATTATGATCCAATATACCTTACTATGAAGTTAGTTTATCATTTTACATAATATGATTTACCTATACCACGGTAATAACCCGGTCCGCACATGAGTCACGGGTAGCTCCTGCATAGTTTCAAAATTTCCCGATAGATAGAGCCTGTGTCCTCCCAGGCGACGAAGCCTTTGTTTTTTACAATTTTATGCTCGCCCATCAATATGCATCGGTCGCTGAAGCCACGGCCAAGTTACTCGATCGTAAAATTTCCCCCAAGCATTGTTTCCTGCCGGTGTGACGGTCTGAATGATCCCCCGGTCTCAGAATTCTTCTTGACATTGTATAATGGTTCTTTTCCACCATTAGATCGCTTCGCTCGCATGAAAATGAAACCTCAAGCTCGTCTGTACAGGCAAGCGGTAATGTTGAGCTGCTCACGCTAACATTACAGGAAAATAAAACACCAACCTCGTATGTACTGGCAAACGGTATTGTTCGCGCATGTGCAGATTATCAAGGAGAATTCTGAGACCGGGGGATCGTTCAGACCGTCACACCGGACTAAAATAACACCCGTTAGGCGGTGCTCCGTTCGCCTATCAGCTGGTGATGCAAGCTTGGCTAATAGTGAAGTTCGGACTTATGTTTTTCGCTAATTCCAGCAATCTACATTCTTACCCCCTTGTTAAGATTGTAGTTCGTTGGAACACGTCCTGGAATTATGCCGAACCCGTAATTTGTAATAAAGACAACCAAGGTTAGGATAGGTAATATATAGTTAAGATATTTAGGAAGATTAGGCTAGCATCAATCAGCCCACCTGAACTAACCTCTCTTTACCGCGCGCTTGTCGGCATGCTTTTGTTGGCTGCGTGATTTCTAAATTTTTAATCCCCTGCCGCGACTCAAGATTGACCTGACCGAGCCTCCTAGGTCCACTTTCCGAACACTAACTGCCGTGATGGACAGACGTATGTCCTATAGTTTTTCTTTGAGCGATGTGGTTGAATTTATTACTCATATTGATCAGCTTGATGCTGTGAGGACGAACGTGTATAATTGGAGGTGCAATCGTCGTAAAATATTCACATAAAGATAATCCCAAGTAACATTTTTATTACAGTTTAATTAAGATATAATTTAGTGCTGCCCATTGCTTTTATTGTGTAGGAGAGATATTTATTTGCAATTCACTCTATCATAATGTACTGTAGGGATTTGTTTTTTTTATTTTAGTTTGTGACCTAGTAAGGGGTTCTGGGGGCTTGCCCTTGGCTAGGGATTGTGACATGAGAACTATTTGGTTAGTTTAGGTGGTTTTGTTAGGTTCTGTGGTCTTTTACTAATCTGGTTAAGGCTTGTGACCTGGGAAGGGGGTCTGGGGGCTTGCCCCTGGCTAGGGGTTGTAACCTGAGAACTATTAGGGTAGGTTAGGTGGGTTTGTGAGGTTCTGTGGCGTTTTACAAATCTGGCTAGGGGTTGTGACCTGGGAAGGGGGTCCAAGGCTTCCCACCGGCTTGGGGTTGTGATCTGGGGAACTACTATGTTAGGTTAGGTGGGTTTGTTTGGTTTTGTGGCTTTTTACAAATCTGGCTACGGGGTTGTGACCTGGGAAGGGGTTTGGGGGCTTGCCTTGGCTAGGGGTTGTGGCCTGGAAACTACTAGATTAGGTGGGGTGGGTTTGTTAGATTCTGTGGCTTTTACAAATCTCTAAAGTGTTGAATCACGTTTTGTCCTGTTTAAGCACACCCAAAGCCCCAGGTTCCCACCTTTAGTTCATCGAGTGTTCCTAGTACAGTAGAACGTTGGGACAAACAAGTAAAATTACAGTTGATATAGTATGAAATGCCAAGCACAAAACTATGGTTTTCTCGTGTTCCAACACGTTTCTTGTTGGCTATTCTCGCACATTTCCGACTTTCGTGAGCTGAGTGGTCCTAGTATGTAGATTGTTGGGACAAGCATTTACAAAACTAGTGAATTCTTTCATATTTCATTTGGTTATAATTCCAGTGAAAAAACAGCCGATTTCTGACGCTGTTAACTTATTTTCTGGCGATCCCAACAAACTTCAAAGGCTCCGACGTCTGGTTTCAGTTCCAATTTTATCAGTATAGTTGCTCACCAGAATGTCAGCCGGGCAAGCCCAACCACCCCATTGTGGTGCCCAACTACAGCAATGTACTGCCCAGTAATCAGCTTTAACTCACGGTCCCAACCTGGGATTGATCGGCTGCCATGCGAATGCTAGGTGAACACATTATCACTGTACTAGCCAGGAGACTGGGATAAGGGTAAAATTATAATTACGGACGAAACAACATTTGGAACAGAAAAAATAGTTTTTCTTGTAGTAAATAATGCGCTTTAACTGAATTTGATCTTCGTTTCAATAGCAAATAAGTTAAAAACCCATTAGACCATCTACAAATGGTGATATTTTGTAGAAATCTAATGGTTTTTGTTAAGCCATGCGCTTGCTTCGTTCACGGAAAAACAAAAACATCAAGCTCTTATGTACAGCATTTGCAAGCTGTACATGCTGAGCTGCGCACGCAAAAATTATTATTATTTCTTAGATCATTGTTTTTATTTGCAGTGAAAATAAGTGTAATTTTTGAAGAAAACAGACTTTTATCTATAAGAAACACTTGTTGTTTAAGCTTTTTCAGTCCGTAACTATATTAAAACCAGAATGCAGTAAGAATTGTTCAATGTATTTTAAGATTTCTTAGTTGAATAATGATTTTTTTAAGAAATTTCCTTGAGACTGTAAAATTGCAATAGACTGAGCTCTTTCCCTTGATGTGTTTCTTCTCTTGCTCCTGTAGTTTCTATGGTTTGCGGTAGATGTCGCTCCACTCAGCTGATCACGGAATGCAAGTAGTTTGAAACAACTCCCAAGGACCTGGGCTATTTCCCGAGATCAATTTTTTATCCTATCACAAATCTTTAATTCAAAATTCAACCAGGATGATGCGAGCAAAAGTCGTGTGAAGACCTTTGTTCTTAGCAGCTTTCCAGAAGTAAAGATAACAGCATATTTTATACTCGTGATGCTTTCACTAACCTCAGGAACACACAAATTCATGTTTTATAATGATCTTTGTCACCCTCCATAACTTATTTGGGGTTACGCTGTTGTTTTGTTCCCAAGGACTTCCCTGGAAAGTCTAGAATAGGGAATCCAATACAGCATTATATACCAAGGAAATATGAATGAATCTCTTTAATGACATAGTCAATGGGACTAAGTCTCTCTAATTTTATAATAGAGGAAATATAAGTCTCCCGCTGACTTTTAGATTATCGAAACAGTTTTCTTTAAAATGTTCATAATTGTAGATAACATAGAATCACTTAATAGATACAGACACACTCAGGGAGAATGGACTTAGAGGGAAAACGGTTAAACTACATTACAAATGAGTAGATATTGGGCATGTTGAGTATCGACGCCAGCCATGGCTGGGATAAGCCTACCATGGTAGATGGGCCTACTCTCGACTTGAGCTTGACAGGAACTAACTACTCTTGGCTTCTCAGCAGTTCTTATTACACGCACATCGCTGGGAGTTATTAGGTCTTCAAGGCAGAAAACAGTGTGTATAAAGGAACCCCCTGTGTTCAGGCCCCGTTGAACCATCAGAAAACCTCCAACACTAAATGCATAAGTTGCCTGACAATACATCATCCACTGAAGCTAATGGTTACCCAGCATTTGTTTCTTGTCTGGCAACTATCTTTGCAAACATCATCAAAGGAGGACCAATTTTTCGCTCTTCTAACTGACAATTGTTCCGACACTATGCTTTTGGCGAAACTGAAAGACGAGCCATGATAATTTTAGCGAGGGATATCCACCCCAACCGCTTGTTAGTGGGATTGGTGGGGGGTAGCTGGCTACCCCGCTCACTCGCACACCTTGGCTGAGCACCTACTTTTCTTTCTGTTTCGGTAGAGGATGGTCACTGCCGCTCTCTCCCGCCAAGACTTGCCATTTGAATAATACTACAGTATTAATCTTATTATTTTCAAAGTGTGTTCTGATTTCTTTAAAGTCCCATGCGTACCTGTCTTGGTCCTGAAAGCCAATCCTGCAGTACCTTCATGTTCACCCTAGAGACAGACCCCCCCCCTATTATGTCCTGCTTGCTGCGGCCGCCGGTATCACTGGGAGGACTCCAGTCGGGAGTGGTCTGCCTCCCAGTGGAAGAGGTTCGGGAAAAGGAAAAAGAAGAACGCCAAGTGAGATTCTTCTCCTTCGGGGTCTTCCTTGAAGTCGAAGAAATCGCAAACTTCTTTAACCCCCTAATCTCTTCCTGAAGCTGCTGCTCCTTCAGTCCTCTCTGGGGAATGGCCAAGTAGCAACGCAGCCCTGGTTACTCCAGGTCAACTTTGTTGATCAAGGGACGGTACTATTTCCCTTAGCGATTCGGTCCCTCCCCTTCCTCCACGTAACCCCTGCTCTGTCTCTTGACTTGGGTTTCAGGCCATCACTGGGCATTGATGGCCTCCTTTGGGGGTTGAGTGAAGATGCACTCCTACTTCTTCGGAACTGGAGCCCTCCCCTGTGGGTGCAGGTGCTGCCACCCGTTGGTCTGACTTTTGGTCTCCCGTGACCGACGCCGAAAACGTTGCTTTTCTTCCAGGGGCAGTAGGAGAGCAAAGTCCTAGGCAGGTTTTCCCTACGCTTCTCCCCCTTGGGCAGGGTAGACCATAGTCCTAGGTGATATTCTCCTCCAAGAGAGGAAGCTTCCAAACTTTTTGGGCCTCAGCAGTCTCCCACTACGGAGGTTTCTGCTTGATGTTGCCCTTTGGGGTTCGTCGGGCGGAGGAGTTTTTGACTCCTGCGTGCTTCTCGTCTTTTTGGACCTTTGGGTTCAAGTCATGTAGTTCCTTTGGGTTCTCGTGATGGTCCCGCTGAGTCTTCTGGCTTGCTTGACTCGACCTTCCGGTCTCCTGTTACGTTGAGGCTTCAGGCTCTCGTAACTAGGGACCTTTGGGTCCTCGTTACTCTAAACCTTCAAGCTCTCATGATTGAGAGCCCCCGGTCTCCTGTGACCTGCATTACGTTGAGCCTGCAGGCTCTCGTGACTTTTGTTACGTTGAGCTTCAGGCTCTCGTTGCGTAGAGCCTCCTTTCTCTCGTGACCCTCGTCACGTTTTCTTTCCAGCTCTCGTTGTAGTGGTTTGCGGCCTGTGGCCAAGTGTGGCACGCAGGCTGCCTAGTGTTCGAATGCCGACCACAATCCAACATCAAAAGATAAAACGGTGGAATATCCAGGAATCTGGGCAAAAAGTAAACAATCAAGGATGAATTGGGCACTGGCCACCACCACTTGATTTTATACTGGCCAAGGGACCCAGCTAGAACCTTACTTCCTTGTTATTTTTCTTGAGTATGCCATCTCTCTTCATTGTATTCTGTGCCAAGTTCTAAATAAATAAAGCAGTATGCTTTCTAGGTCGTGATTTTTTCAAGTACAAAACCTTAATAACTTTAGGAGAAAAAAAATTACATTCTTAATGTATTTATAGGCTGGAACATAAAACATCCTCTAAGAGGAAATGTATTGTAAGAGGATTATAAAAAACAGACTTAAGAAAAATTAATCAGATAATTAGGTTGACAATACCAAATGATTAAGGAAAATTTCAATTCTCCTAACTAGATTTATATTATAAGGAAAAAACTAGTACAGTATCTCTCTTCACTTCAGTCCCACAATAACTAGGTTAAAAGAAAAATTTGATTTGAAAAAATGAGAGATGCTCACATGTTGGACACCCCATATGAATACAGTACAGTCCCCAGGAGCAGGTAATTCAGTTAACACTCATTTCGTGAAAAAAACATCACTCGCCAAAGTTCAATACTGTATTGTCAATAAATATGTGTGCAGCATAGATTTGTCCTACACACTTACTGGAAGAATGAAGATTCTTCACAAGCATAGTTTCATCACAGCCAGGCTAATTCACAATAATTTTGTCTTGTCAAATCCCCTCGCACTTGGGAATTTCTGTCAATATGAAAATTCAAATACCTGCATAATGCTTCACGTGGTACTCAAAAACCAATTGTACTTGTATTTTATTTGCTTTGTATATTGAACAACACAGACATTCCACAGAAGCTTATGCTCTCTAAGTTTTGCACATTATAAACTACACTCCTATAAGCAAAGTATATGTCTCTTGATTGTATTTACTAGTGTTTTATAAAGTGCAGCTTGAATTGATAAAAGAGTACAGTCATCAAGTAAGCAATTTCAATCAGAAAGGATATCACCCTACAATGGGGCTATTTTCTACCCCTATCAAGTGAGGATTTCCTGTCGGGATCATTAAATCCACTATGCCCTTTCTTGATCTGACATAACATTAAATATCCTCAGGGAACAAAGATCTCAGAATTCAGGTGACAGCTCTTCCTGATATTACAGTTTTTCTGGTTTTGTTATAAATCTACTTGATCTTTCAAAGCCCTACTGGGTGTAGGGAACTGTCGCCAGCCACCTGTTAAGAATGGAAATAAAGGAACTTTGAGTGATAATGGACAGGAGCTAACTAAATTCCTAAAACAATCTACCGTAATCAATATTGAAGTACAGTAATACAATTACAAATAAAACATTTTAAGATTCTATATTTTTCCTAAACTGTCTTTCTTTTACATAGTGACCCTCGTCACGTTTTCATTCGGGCTCTCGTGACCCGCGTTGCACTGAACCCCGATGCTCTCGTGACCCGCGTTGCACTGAACCCCGATGCTCTCGTGACCCACGTTACGTTAAACCTTCGGGCTCTCGTGACCCTTGTTGCGTTGAGCCTTTGGGCTCTCTTGACTCTCATTACGCTGGGCCTTCTGACTCTCGTGACCCTTGTTACATTGAACCTTCAGGCTCTTGTGACCCTCATTATGCTGAGCCTTCGTGCTCTCGTAACTCAGTGTCTCCGTGCTCTCGTCTCGTAGAGCCTCTGGGCTCTTGTGACTCTCGTTACGCTCAGCCTTCGGGCTCCTGTGACTCCTGTTACGCTGAGCCTTCTGGCTTTCGTAACTCACTACGCTGAACCATCAGATGCTTGTGTCTCTAAGCCTTCGGGTTCTCGTCTCACGGAACTCCTGGGGTCACGCGACCTGGGTCTTTTTGGTTACGATAGGCCTCTGGGATTCTGTGACTTGAACCTCCGGGTTCTCGTTGCACCGAACCTCAGGGTTTGCGCCACCTATGGCCTTCACGCTCTGCCTATGACAATCCCTCAGGTTTTTTCCCTCCGGCCTCTGCTCGTTTTCCAGTCATGTTGTGCAGCGGAACACCTCAAGCTCCTTGAGGGACAAGTAGCAGGAGGTTGAGGGGAAAGATTACCTGGGATTAGTCTGAATGAATGATTAAGAATGACTGGCTTGTTCTTTTCTTCATCCTTCCCTTTCTTAGGGAAATCAGCACCCAGGTTCCTCTGCAAAGTTGACCTCAACCAACTGCAGGTAAACTATTGTTCCCTTTTGTAACCTGGTATCATGTCAATACTGTTACGTCCCCATACCCTATTGAAGGGGGTATTGGGTATCTCTTGGTGACCTGAAGATTCCTAAAACTTGGAAGACCTCTTACCTTGATAGTCACATTGCTAGTATCACGAACACAGCTTGTGTAGGCCGTGGACCATGCATAGCATGGTTTTAGCGAGGTGTAGGGTTTCCACCTATTATGTACTAAACACATAAAGGGCAATCTCTGGGTCAAAGCCAAAAGCCAGAATGGCAAGGATTTCCACCCTCCTAAAGGGTAAATCAACACCTATAAATAGCTTTGCTTTGTATTTAGTGACTGAACAAATGACAAATTTGGAAGTAGTTTTCCATTTTTCCTGACACTACAAACCTGTAGCTATTTATACAGATTGTCCCGCTAGCACCAGTCCTCCTTCATGTCTACCTCTAAGCAAATTGAAGTTCACAAGCCAGGTGTGTGAGTGAGAGAGGTAGTCATTCCCCCCCACCCCCACGCTAACTAATTGGTGGGTGGTTAACCCTCACTAAAAATCTAATAGCTTGTCTTTCAGTTTTGCCGAAAGTAATACCCCTATAAACAGCTACAGGTTTGTGTTGTTAGGAAAAGTACAAATTACTTCCAAATTTGTCATTTATACTTTTTGTAACTATATAAACCCGAGTCTTTATAGTTACATTCCCCCCCCCCCCCCCCCCCCCCCCTCAACCACTCGCAAGTCCCAGGCTTAAGTCAAAAGTTAGTCTAGTTCATTAACAGATGGGCAGGGTTTACAGTATATTGTAACTACTGTATAGTACATTGTTATGTTATACTTTAATAATTATTAACATACTTATTTGTTCCTACACTTGATACAAACCCTCATTCTTTACTATAGGAGATATTCTAGTGCAAGCTGGAAAATATGGCAGAAAAACCTTAACAAGGTCATTAACGACCGGGCAGGTAGTTATCCACCTGTTAGCGGTGGGGAACTGCTGGGCGGTAGCTACTGTTTACCTTCAATCGAATTCTAGCCGTCACAGTGGTAACACCGCTGCTCCTGCTTTTGTTTAATTGGCAGACTAGCTTTTCTTTATTGTGTTTTCGATGATTCTGTTTCTTTTTTCTTTGTTAGATGTGATGTCCTCTATTATGAGGAAGTGTCCAGGGGTTCTCCGAAATCCTGTGGCACCTTTATGTCACTGCCGCGGGTTAATCCTCATTCCCTATGCCCTGCGTGCAAAGGTCATAGGCGTTTTGAAGGCTCCCCCTGCCAAGTATGTAGAGAGTGGTCGCCCTCTCAGTGGGAAAAGTTTGAGAAGAGGAAGAAGAAGAAATCTAAGAGGAACTCGTTACTTCCAGGTTCACTGTCGAAAAGTAAGGAGTCTCTGGCCTCTTCGGCCTCTCGTTCTCTTCCTTGCCTCCCTCCTCCGGGGGGAACTTGAGGAAGAGTGGCACCATTGCTTTAACCCCCATTCCTCTTGGTCAGGCAGATCACGTTGCCTCCCCCAGGGGGGCAATATTTTCCGCCACCAGGAATGGCTCCGTTACCACTTCCATTCCAGATCATGTACAAGCGATATGGCGTGCCCTTTGACTTCCTGGTTCTCCTTTGGAGGAAGTTTGAAACCAGTTCTTCGCGGGCAAGGTCGTGCCTCAGGTCCCTTCTATTTTGGAACCCTCGGGAGTTCCGGACCTCGCCTACCTCCCGTCAACTCAGTCGGCGCCCGCGGTAGTTTCAGTGGATGTAGTAGCTTCAGCTCCTGCGGCTCCTACTTCGCACTCTGTTTGCGCTTCTACAAAATCACAATGTCGCAAGCGCAAACATCGTAGTACCAGAAAGAGCACTTCTCCTCACTTTCGCTCCGTGTCATTAGAGAGAGAGCGCTCTCGTCCTTCAACTTCCTGTTCGCGCAAGTCTCCTGTCATACTCTCGCAGGGTCAATCATGTTTCAAACAGGACAACTCTGGTTCCCTTTCTCCCTAATGAGTTACGGAATACGAGCCTCTCGAGAACCTCAGAAGAAGACGCAGGGGTTCAACCCTTCTTCTCTTCTGTTGAGAGCAGAGGGAAAAGGCCAGATCGCCGATCATTTCGACCTCTTCCACCTCATTCTTCAGACCTTTCAAAGAGAACAACCTCTACGAATCCTACTAAGACAGTACCGATGATTCGGTCACCTTCTCCTAGACCGTCGACTTCCACACAAGGTCAGGTGCTTGCGGCACCAATATCCAGCGCTCAGCCTTCCCCAATAACAACTGTAATATGGTCTCCTACTTCACCATTACCTCCAGATACTCCGACTTCTATCGCCCTTCCTCCTGTAATAACTCGCGAGGAATTAGTGCAGCCTGAGGATTCCTCGGAAGAGCAACCATCAAAGGATTTAGAGTCCTCCTATTTGAGGGCTCTAAGAACTACAGTATATGTAATATCTCAGGCCTTGGCGATCTACATCTGTCTCCTTGACATACTGACACTCCAGCTTTAGACAGGCTATATCGTCCTCCACAGAACTCTTAAGACCAGAATTTATCTTCCCTGGTCTGTTCACACTGCAGGCCGTCTGGGGAAGGTCTCGCAGGCGGGTCTCGGGAGAAATGGGTTTCTTGAAGTCTCGGGGATCCCATAAACCTTTACAATTCCTGTTTACGAGGCAAAAGCGCTTTTACAAGTTCAGAGACGCCAACCCTTCTCCTCTGACCCTGGATCCCCTCACGGCGAGGCTCACACCTGGCTCTTTCACAGCCACAGAAGCCTTGGTAGTAGGTTGGCCAGGGCACCAGCCACCCGTTGAGATACTACCGCTAGAGAGTTATGGGGTCTTTTGACTGGCCAGACAGTACTACATTGGATCCTCCTCTCTGGTTACGGTTCATTTTCCCTTTGCCTACATACACACTGAATAGTCTGGCATATTCTTTACATATTCTCCTCTATCCTCATACACCTGACCACACAGATTACCAAACAATTCTTCATCACCCAAGGGGTTATTGCACTGTAATTGTTCAGTGCCACTTTCCTCTTGGTAAGGGTAGAAGAGACTCTTTAGCTATGGTAAGCAGCTCTTCTAGGAGAAGGACACTCCAAAATCAAACCACTGTTCTCTAGTTTTGGGTAGTGCCATAGCCTCTGTACCATGGCCTTTCACTGTCTTGGGTTAGAGTTCTCTTGCTTGAGGGTACACTCGAGCACACTCTCCTATCTTATTTCTCTTCCTTTAGTTTTGTTAAAGTTTTTATAGTTTATATAGGAGATATTTATTGTTGTTACTCTTCTTAGAATATTTTATTTTCCTTTTTTCCTTTCCTCACTGAGCTATTTTCCCTGTTGGAGCCCCAGGGCTTATAGCATACTGCTTTTCCAACTAGGGTTGTAGCTTAGTAAGTAATAATAATAATAATAATATTCTCCTCTGTCCTCATACACCTAACAACACTGAAATTACCAAACAATTCTTCTTCACCCAAGGGGTTAACTACTGCACTGTAATTGTTCAGTGGTTACTTTCCTCTTGGTAAGGGTGGAAGAGACTCTAGCTATGGTAAGCAGCTCTTCTAGGAGAAGGAAACTCCAAAATCAAACCATTGTTCTCTAGTCTTGGGTAGTGCCATAACCTCTGTACCATGGTCTTCCACTGCCTTGGGTTAGAGTTCTCTTGCTTGAGGATACACTCGGGCACACTACTCTATCTTATTTCTCTTCCTCTTGTTTTATTAGTCTTTATAGTTTATATAGGCAATATTTATTTTAATGTTGTTACTATTCTTAAAAATATATTATTTTCCTTTTTTCCTTTCCTCACTGGGCTATTTTCCCTTTTGGGGCCCCTGGGCTTGTACTATCCTGCTTTTCCAACTAGGGTCGTAGCCTAGCAAGTAATAATAATAATGGAAGCGGCTTCAATGTCCCTTCTGAAGGCTTTATCTTGGTTTGACACGTGGTCTGGTAAAGTTGGCTACCTACCGAGTTACGAGGACCTGTCAAACCAAAACTCCATACAGTCCCTATAGCAAGTTCTAGCTGCTGGGGCCAGGACAATGGACTTCCTAACTGCTACAACAGCAACCATGTGGGGCAATCGGGTCCTTAAAAGTAGGGAATCATTAGTTTCTAGACTTCATAGGAGTATCAGTATGGCCGAGAGATCAGATTTGAGAAACTCTAACCTTCTACAACCTCTTCTCTTTTCTAAACAAGCAGTTTCCTCTACCTTAGATATTTGGAGGAAAGAGACGCAGGATACCGCGATGCAGAAGGCTGCCTCCTTTCGCACAATGCAACAACATCCAACTCCACAACCTAAGACCACAACCGCGACTCCACTCCCAGCCAAGAGCCTCAGCTGCCCCTCCTTTGTAGCCAAACCTATGGGCAGAGGAAAGTTGGCTCCTCCCAAGGCTAAAGGCAGAGGGAGGAACCCTAGACAGAAATAGGGTCTCGGCTCCCCCCTTCCAGTGCATAGGGGGGTGCCTGCAGGGGAGTTGGAGGAGGTGGAAAGCTATGGGAGCCATGCAATGTACCATCAAGGTGCTTCGTTGTGGGTACCGCATCCCCTTCATAGGCTCTCCTCCTCCGATCTCGTCCTCCTAGTTCCCTCGGAATCACGGGAAACAGCAAGCCCTAGCTCAGGAGATCCAGAGCATGCTTCTAAAGGGCGCCATCCAACAGGTCCCTAACACCTCCCCGCATTTTTTCAGTAGCCTCTTTCTGGTAGAGAAAGCCTCGGCGGGTTGGAGAACAGCAATCTATCTCTCTACCTTGAATCAGTTTGTGAAGCAGACTTCATTCAAAATGGAGACAGCAGCCTCCATGATCAAAGCGGTGCATTCAGGAGACTTTATGGCATGTGTGGACTTAAAAGAGGCATATTTCCAAGTACTGATCCATCGCTCAACTCGGAAATTTCAGTGCTTTCTGGTTCAGGGTTGAAGCTACGAGTTCAAAGTCCTATGGTTCGGCCTCTCAGACTCCCCATAGGCTTTTACAAGGGCTTTCGAGCTCGTTTCCTCCTGGGCACACAAGCTCGGGATACGACTGCTAAGGTATCTAGACAATTGGCTACTCCAGGCCTCGTCCAGGGAACAAGCTCTGGATCACCTGAGAAGGCATCTCGACCTTTGCAAGGATCTGGGGATTTTAGTAAACATAGAGAAGTCTTGTTTGATTCCAACCCAAGTCATGAACTATCTGGGTATGTCCATCAACACCCAGGTAGAGAGGGTGTTCCCTTCGTAAGACAGACTTCTGAGACTGGAACAATCCATCGCCCAACTCTTGTCTCCACTACCTCCTCCAGCCAAGTTGTGGCAGAGTCTTCTGTGCCATCTCTCCTCCCTGGAAAAACTAGTTCCAGGTGGAAGATCAAGAATGAGAGGTCTCCAGAGGTATCTGAAGACCCATTGGTCCCAAAAGAACGATTCCCCATTCTTGCCATTGGAGGTTCCAGCTCAGGTGATACAAGATCTTCAGTGGTGGTCAACCAGAGAGAATACCCAAACGGGCATTCCCCTCCAAAGCCCCAATCCGAAATTAAAACTCTTTTTGGACGCGTCACTACGTGGCTGGGGTTCCCACCTAGGCCCGAAGTTAGCATCAGGAGTCTGGTCTCCGATAGAACAAACTCTCCATATAAATCACCTGGAATTGTTAGCAGCCTGGAAAGGCCTAAAATACTTTGTAGAAGATTGACAAGGACAAGAGGTGGTGCTGATGAGTGGCCACTCCACAGCCGTCTCGTACATCAACAAGCAAGGGGGTACTCTGACAAGAGACCTCTGTCTGCTAGCGGTACAGGTTTGCCAGTGGGCAGAAGGTCACAACATTTCTCTCGCCTCCAGGTTTATTCCGGGTCGGAGAAACATCGTGGCGGATCAACTAAGCAGGCATCACCAAGTGTTGAGTGGTGAATGGTCTTTGGATCCTCGAGTAGCAAAGGCAGTAATAGCTTTGTGGGGTTTCCCCACAATAGACCTGTTCGCCACTTCTCTGAATGCGAAACTGCCCCGCTACGGGTCCCCAGTTCCAGATCATCAGGCAGCGATCCAGGATGCCCTTCAACAGTCTTGGGACAACCTGGACGCATACACCTTTCCACCCTTTTGCCTGCTGAGAAGGGTGATCAACAAACTCAAGACCTCCCGGAACTGCAAGCTAACCCTAATAGCTCCGGCATGGCCAAGCAGAGAATGGTACGCAGACCTTCTTTCCCTGCTGGTTCAGGTTCCAAGGTTTCTTCCTCCAGAACCCCTTCTGCTGACGCAGCCACACAGTGGTGTCCCCCACGGGAGAATTCCCTTACTGAAGCTTCACGTCTGGAGGCTGTCCAGTCACTCCTCAGATGCAGAGGCTTGTCAGAGAAAGTGTCTGAGCACATGTCCAGGCACCTGCGCCAATCTTCCACAAACCTCTACTAAGCAAGATGGAGAGTGTTTGCAGCTTGGTGTAGAGGGCGAGGCGTGTCTCCACTTGATCCCTCTCTTCCTTTAGTGGCGGACTTCCTTTTGGACCTCAGGGAGGAAAAGCTCCTCTCAGTCTCGGCAATTAAGGGCCATCGCTCAACCTTGAGCCTCATCTGTAGACTGAGAGGGGTTTACCTTTCCACCTCAGAAGATATCACCTTGTTGATTCAAGGTTTTGAGAGATCTTGCCCCCCAGTTGAGAGTAGACCACCACCTTGGGCCGTGTCCCTGGCCTTACGTTCCTTGAAGGGTCCACCCTATGAGCCCTCAAATAGGACCTCTGACTACTTTCTGACCCTTATGACCGTCTTCCTAGTAGCTCTACCCTCGGCAAAAAGGGTCACTGAACTACATGGTTTGTCTTACGACGTCACCCATTCTAGAGGATGGGGGGAAGTCTCTCTTAACTTCGTGCCAGGCTTTGTGGCCAAAACTCAGAATCCTTCTTCGGCCGATGAGAGGTTTCGAGAATTTCAGTTTTCCAGCCTCAATAAGGTAACACAGGATACAGACCAATTGTTACTGTGCCCAGTCAGGGCGCTAAAGAACTACCTGAAGCGCACCAGACCTTTCAGACCATGCCTCAGTCATCTCTTCCTCAGTACCAAGGTAAAGAAGAGAATCTCTGGCAACACCATCTCTTTCTGGCTCAAGAAAGTTATTGCGAGAGCTATTCACGGAGAGCCAGAGGCAGCACAACCCAAAGCCCATCAAGTTAGGGGAGTGGCGGCCTCATTGGCATTTAAGAGAAATTTCTCAGTCTCCCAAGTCTTGAGAGCTGGGGTCTGGAAACGCCACTTTACATTCACCACTCACTATTTGAGTGATGTGACACATAGGTGTCTAGACACCTTTTCTATAGGGCCTATTGTGGCAGGTCAACAGGTGCTGTAGCTACCTTACGCCCTTTCAGGGGACAGTAGCCATTGATTGAGGATTCTGTGTTACACTAGGTTTTAAGAAGGACATCCATCTATCTTCTTTGTTTCCTTCTCCCTCCCATCTGGGTATCTTAGTCCGTAGCCAGTTTCAGCTGACCTTGCCTATGGAAATTAGGTATGAAACTCATCTGATTCCTCTCACAGGGTATAAGTTATACTTGTAGTCATGAGGTTTCCCCTTCTCAAGGTCGGGGGAATCCTAAGTATGAAAGGGTCCGAGTCAAATGTTCCTGACCCACTTCATCCTGAAACATTTGATTCCACAAGGCTGCAAACTTTCAGTTGTGCTAAGATTATGGGGATCTACAAAGAAAGAAGATTAACGGGAGATTTTTTCTTCAAGAGTGTCTAGTCTGAGGACTATCTTCCCTAGGAATAGGGAACTCCTTGGCCACCCTACCCTCAAGATTAAGTCTCCTATAGTAAAGAATGAGGGTTTGTATCAAGTGTAGGAACAAATGACACGCTTATAACAGAGTTTGTATTTTTCCTAACATACAAACCCGAATTCTTTACACAAATCTTCCGTCCATCACCGCCCTAGAATAGTCCTAGCTAGAATCCCTCCTATAGTAAAGAATTCGGGTTTATATGTTAGGAAAAACACAAACTCTGTGATAAGTTTGTCATCTTTGTATATGTAGTTAGGGAAAACAAATTGTTTTGAAAATCTGTGATTTTACACAAAGTAGAATCACTCTTTCTTTAATGTTGCTTCGTAAGGTTTACTTTGCTGTCTGGGGTTGTTTTGATGTTTTTCATGTCTTAAATTATATATAATACAGTATATAATGAACTTTATTAGATAAGATCTTTTATTTAGTTTTGTGTCCTAATATTTATTTTCTTTTTACAGCCAGCTTTCCAGAATCTTCGCCAGCGAGTGGAGGGTCATGTTAATAAATTCCTAGAGAAGAAAATTTGGAAAAATGATCTCAATAAGAACCAACTTCGAGATGGAGTTCGTAAACATGTTAATAAGTAAGGTTTATATAATTTTTCACTTCTCTTTTGTTTTACTAGCTGTATCACCATACTTTTGTTTTAAAAATTTATTCCAAATCTGTTTAAATTTAACACAATGATACTTATCATAGGTCATGTAGTGTTGTATTATTCAATGCTTCTAGGAGTTTTTTTATTGAAAGAAAGTGTTGTTTAAAATGGGATTATTATACTGTATAGGTGATATTTATTTAGGTCTTGATGAAAATAATCTCATATATTTCTGAATATAAGTTTGTTCCGTAACTGGAATACAAACCTAAGCTATTTATTAAGGATTATTACTTTTAGTGAAGCTGTAAGGACGAGCCATTAAGATTTTAGCGAGGGTTAACTACCCATTCCGCTAGTTAGTGGGGGTATGGGGGTTAGCTTGCTACCGCCCATGCTCACACAACTGTGATTTAGCTCGCTTTGCTTTTGGCTCGGATGGTGAACGGTCGTTGCCGTTCTTCATCCTCGCCTATTTTAGACTGCCATTAGTTACTTTTGTTTGTGCTTTCTCTTTGTTAGTGTGTGTGTGTTGACTTCCGCGACCATGTGTACCTGGCCTGGACTTGAAGGCCGGCCTACGGAACCTTCATGTCAGCCGTGGACACCGATCGCCACACCCTTTGACCCGCCTGCAGAGGTCAACGGTGTGACAGTGATAACAGGTGTACTGTAGTGAGTGTCGGGAGAGGTCTGCCTCCCAGTGGGAAAGGTTTTGGTGACAGCAGAAGAAGAAGTCAGAGCGGGATATTTCTCCTTCAAAGGTTTCTTCGAAAGGGGAAAAACCCAAGGCTTCTTCTCCTACTTCCCGACCTTCCTCAGAAACTCCTGCTCGTTCCGTTTCTTCATCAAGTAGTACCGTAGCCCCTTTAATTTATGGCCAACCCCTGTCCTCGAAAGATGGTGTTGCTTCCCCCTAGCGAAGCAGCCCCCCCTCCCTGGGTGAGGCCTTGTCTGTCTTCTTTTTACAGGTCTGGTCGTCCTTGGGGCTTCCGGGTCCGCCCTCCAAGGACTCCTTGCTGCCATTCATCATTCGTGGTGCTAGTGTGTAGCCTTCGTTGACTTTGAAGGTGTGTCGACGTTGTGGTGTCTGAAGCGTCTTTTGTGGCCCCTGCTGATGCCCCTTCACCTTCAGACTCCACTCTCCAGCTGTTGCTGCCGACTGTGTTTCCCCCATTCCTGTTCATCCATTGAGGGGGAAACCAAGTCCTTCGTCTCTCTCCTGCGAGTGTTTCTTCTCCTCGGAGAAGTTCACTCTTAGAGACTCCTCTGCGGAGGACACCTGCTTCTAAAGGTCAGCTTGCAGAGAAGCCTATGCTTCAGTCATCTTCTGGTCCTCGATTTTTGCCCGTTCCTCGGACTTCGGTCCTGAACTCTTCTGTGGATTTTTCACAATCCCTGTCGGAGGATGTTCACTCTCCCAAAGAGCACATCCCTGTTCCAGACCTTCCTTCACACTGACCTGCCTTCTCCGTTCCTCGTCTGCCTGCTCGTGATGCACCTCCGAAGCGTTTGGCTGCGCGCTAACACTCCCCAGCACGCCAGCGCCCTTCAGTGCACCAGCGCTCCCCAGCAGCTCTTCAGCACCCTCCAGCACTCTAGCCCTTCCCAGAGCATCATTGCTCTCCAGCACTTGACCAATCTTTGGTGCATTAGCATTCGCCCACTCTTCAGCACCTTTCAATGTTCCAGCAATCTACCAATCGCCGGCGCTCTCCAGCGCATTCTCACCACTCCAGGGATCGACGTTTGCCAGCTCGCCAGCACACCTTCGCTCGCCAGCTCAATAGTGCTCTCCAGCTCGTCAGCACTCATGCGCCACTAGGTTCTCCTGCGCGTTGGTGCTCTCCTAAGCGCCATCACTCTCCTGTGCGGCAGCGCTCTTTGGCTCGCCAGCACTCATCAACGCACCAGCGCTCTTCTGCGCACTTGTGCTAAGTCCTAGAGCAGGTTCCCCTGGCTTCAAGACTATCTCACAGGAAAAAGGAACAACTCAGTAGAGATTTTGACAGGTCACCATCGCCCCATTTCCCTCCTCACAAACGCATTACAACGCGACCGCATGGAAAAGGGAAAGGAGGCTCCACAGAAGGGTTCAGAATCTCAAAGATTCCATCTTCAAAGGCGGACCCACCACCACAAACATCGGTAGAGACTCCTCGTAGGAACCTTAGGTCCCTTCCCCTTCAGGGGATCTTTCTGACAGTGCATCGGTCAGCAAGCAGCCAATGTTCAGTGCCATGGTCAGAGCAGTGGTTCAAGCCTTTGGGCCTGCCGTATCATCTCGCTCTTCAGAGACCTTCCATCCAACGGCACCAGCAGACCTACCGTGGTTACATCCCCTAGGGTGAAACTAACCCCTGTTAGGCTTGTGAGGCCTGTCTTTCCTGTCTCTCCCGCCGGACACACTCCTACCTCACCTCTACCGAGGGAGTCGCGCGAGTTACAGACTTCCTCCCTTCCCCCTTCGGAGAAGTTTCCCCCCGCACGGAGAGTTCTCCACCACCGACGGAAGTTAGGAGGGACAGTCCCAACCGGCCTTCGATGCTTGTCCTACCTTCTTCATTGGAAAGACTCTAAAACTACACACACTCTCTATCTCTCTCTCTCTCTCTCTCTCTCTCTCTCTCTCTCTCTCTCTCTCTCTCTCTCTCTCTCTCTCTCTCTCTTTCTCTCTCTCTATTTGATTTCGTTTCGGAAGCATTATTGCATTTTAGAAAATTACGATTATGTGCTTTTGTTTTAAATTTTGGGTGTGTTTTATCAATCCAAGTATTTTGTCACCGTGATCAGATTAGCTGATCTGATCACGGCACCCAAAATACTTATTGATAAAATACTCCCAAAATTTAAAACAAAAGTACATGAATGTTTTATTAAAGCTCTATTAACTATTTAAATCGTAATTTTCTAGAATGCCACAATACTTCCGAAACTAAATTAAATATTCAAGAGAGAGATAGAGAGAGAGAGAGATAGAAGAAGGCGAAGCGCGATCTTTCTCCCTCAGGGGCGAGGAAAGCGCTTTCTTCCTCTTCGCGCACCCCCAAATCTCTTTCAAAAGTTCCTTCTCACTCACTCTCCTCCGAGGAACGATCGAGTAGGAGCGCAGACACTCTAACGCCTTGGCAACCCTTGGGTGCTGTTGATGGTTGTTGCTTCCCCTAGAGGAGCAACTTCATCTCCAGCTATTGGGAAGCCATTCTCCCTTAAGGATCTTTTGCAGGTGTGATCATCCTTAAGGATTTCGAGACCCTATTCAAATGAGGAGCTGCTGCTGCGCCTTCTACAGCGTGGTGCTAGGAAGGACCCTTCTCCGGAGCCATCGACATCTCACTCTCTGGAACTGTGTGACGTCCATCTTTCGCTCTCTCCGGGCACTTCCACACGCGGACGAGGTGATCGCTCGTATTCGCCTCTCCAATGGCCTCCTACTGACGACTAACCCTCTCTCCATCCTGGGATCTCGTCGTCCCTTAACCTTCAACCTTTTGTTTATCCCCACAGGAACCCGCAGGTTGCAGGTGTAGATCTTCCAGGGACCAGCACTCCTACCACCAGCAGCGCTAAAGGAAGACCATCGCCTCGCCCTTCATGACACTATTCCCCTGATTTCCCTTCGGAAGATCTGATGGATCGTAGATCATCAAGATCCGAGCGCTCTTCTAGAAGGCGCTCCCGCTCAAGAGTTTTGCACTCACGAGATCGCTGGTCTCAACGCTCGCTTCAGAGGTGTTCCTCCTTACGAGGAAAAGTTTTGCGATCGTGTTCCACTCGATCACAAGCACAGTCTAGACCTAGGTCCAGAGGACAAGTCTCGCGATCGCATTCCGCTCGATCACTAGCACAGTCTAGACCTAGGTCCAGAGGACAAGTCTCGCGATCGTGTTCTGCTCGATCACAAGCACAGTCTAGACCTAGGTCCAGAGGACAAGTCTCGCGATCGCGTTCCGCTCGATCACAAGCACAGTCTAGACCTAGGTCCAGAGGACAAGTCTCGCAATCGCGTTCCGCTCTCACAGTCTAGACGTAGGTTCAGAGGACAAGTCTCGCGATTGCGTTCCGCTCGATCACGAGCACAGTCTAGACCTAGGTCCAGAGGACAAGTCTCGCGATCGCGTTCCGCTCGATCACAAGCACAGTCTAGACCTAGGTCCAGAGGACAAGTCTCGCGATCGCGTTCCGCTCTCACAGTCTAGACCTAGGTCCAGAGGACAAGTCTCGCGATCGCATTCCGCTCTCACAGTCTAGACCTAGGTCCAGAGGACAAGTCTCGCGATCGCGTTCCGCTCGATCACAAGCACAGTCTAGACCTAGGTCCAGAGGACAAGTCTCGCGATCGCGTTCCGCTCGATCACAAGCACAGTCTAGACCTAGGTCCAGAGGGCAAGTCTCGCGATCGCGTTCCGCTCTCACAGTCTAGACCTAGGTCCAGAGGACAAGTCTCGCGATTGCGTTCCGCTCGATCACGAGCACAGTCTAGACTTAGGTCCAAAGGACAAGTCTCGCGATCGCGTTCCGCTCGATCACAAGCACAGTCTAGACCTAGGTCCAGAGGACAAGTCTCGCGATCGCGTTCCGCTCTCACAGTCTAGACCTAGGTCCAGAGGACAAGTCTCGCGATCGCGTTCCGCTCTCAAAGTCTAGACCTAGGTCCAGAGGACAAGTCTCGCGATCGCGTTCCGCTCTCACAGACTAGACCTAGGTCCAGAGGACAAGTCTCGCGATCGCGTTCCGCTCTCACAGTCTAGACCTAGGTCCAGAGGACAAGTCTCACGATCGCGTTCCGCTCTCACAGTCTAGACCTAGGTTCAGAGGACAAGTCTAGCGATCGCGTTCCGCTCGATCACAAGCACAGTCTAGACATAGGTCCAGAGGACAAGTCTTGCGATCGCGTTCCGCTCGATCACAAGCACAGTCTAGACCTAGGTCCAGAGGACAAGTCTCCCGATCGCGTTCCGCTCGATCACAAGCACTGTCTAGACCTAGGTCCAGACGCTCGCGTTTTAGATCTGTGATCTGGCTCATGAGAACAGCACTCGCTAGGATGACGCTCCCGTTCACGAGGGCGGGGTTCACGCTTGCGAAGGTACTGTTCACAAGAACTATGTTCACATTCGCGAGATAGGCATTTGGGACGTTCATGCCGTTCTCAAACAAGAGCTAGACGCTCCCGTTCACGATCAAGAATGGCGCGATCGCGATCAAGGTCTAGATGTTCCTCGTCTAGAGGTAGAGGTAGGTGCACGCACAATCCATTAGCGCGTAGCCCCTCAACCAGACCTTCTTCCAAATGACCTTGGACTGGACCTGATGATAAGAATGACCACTCCTCAGACAGGGGTCCAGCTAAACCCCCAGTGCCTTTCACAGCCTGGGGAGTCTTAATGAAGTGTTCATCTCCGCGACGCTTGGAAACGCATCTCGCTGTGCAAGCAATTCATGCGCAGATGTGTTGGAACCGCGAGCAAGTGAGGTACCACCACCTTCGCCTTGACTCAAAGCTTATTCCACCTCTAGCAGAAGACCGACACCCTTTCCAGAGGGTTTTAAAGGGCCTCCTAATAGGTTCGCTAACGTACCTATTAGTCCGGACCTTCCTTCGCGTCTGAAGGAATGTGTTCCTCTGCCTCAGAGGTTATCACCTCCATCGACTAGCTCCTCCTAGAGTTCCCCCCCAAGGATACTCTCCTAGAGTTGTCCAGGGCTTACTTAGAGGATCAGCACTTTCTCCATGGGTGAATACATTCATCACCACCCTGCTGAAATCTCTGAAAGTGGCTCCTCCACCGCCAGAACCTCCAACTGTTCCAGTCAAGGGAATCCCCAGGATCCCTCGTTAAGTTCATCAAGACCCTAGGGGGTCGACAGCAGAGAGGGTACGCAGATCACCTCCACCCCGATTGCGTGCTGAAGGTTCTAAAGCCTCTGACTCTTAAGTGGCCAACTTACCCTTTACTCCGGTGAAGATAAAGGAGGTCATTACTAAGAGATAAAAAATGAGGACGAGATGTGTAACACCACCTCACGCCGACATCATCCGTCCTAAGATGAGTAGGGACTTGGGCTCACCCAAGGAGATTACGATCTATCCCTTCAACCCTCAAGAAATTAAGGTAGTGCCTCCGGACCAATGTTCGGTTTCCGTACCTCCTCCAGAGGAGGAGTCTTCAGCTCCTACTGCCAAGGCTTCATCAAGTGCCTCGAAAACCTTGCAGGTTCCCCTTCCTAAGACTGCGGAGGAACGTACTGTGCGTAGGGAATCGAAGGACCCAAGAACGCTGCGGCAAGGGAAGCTCGAATGGCTGAGGCACAAAGACGGTCCCCTGTGGCGTGTCCTCCCATCGATATAGTTGACGACCCTGACCTACCCCAAACTCGGGATGCGAGTCTGTAGGTGGACGACCCCTTAGATTCCGATGACGAGAATCTTCCAAAGCGGCCAGTCCGAACTATCACTCCGAACAAGAGAGACGTGAGTCGAAGCACACTTTTTGGCAAGGCCTTGCTTGCATGAGGGCCATTAACAGGCTGTCTACACCTGATTCCGCTATCCAGGAAGCGAAGGATATGGTTCTCGATGAAATATTCGAGACTCGGAAGCCTTCCAGGTCCAGTGCATCTCTGGCCTAGTCTAAGGGTTTGACAGTCGCCAAAGGGAAAGCTATCGTCCAGATAGCTGGAACTTCTAGTTCCTTGAGGGCAGGTTCCTATTCTCGGTCCCTTTCACTTCCTTTTGTTTTGCAAAGGAAGTATTATGAGATCGAAGGGGAACCTCATTCCACCTAACAAAGGGCATCCTGACTCAAACCCTCTCTCTGAAGACCCTCTCGGCAATTGGGCTCCTGACCATAGAGAGATGCGCGAAGTACGCCATTCAGGCGGTTTCGTGGCTCGATTTATGGCTATGATCCTTTGGCTCCAGGGTTTGCTCCCACGATCTTTCAAAGGAGTCTGGCAGGAAGACTTTAGAGTCTTTCCTGTTGTCAGGTACCTGAACTCTGCGAGTTTTTATCGCACCGCGTTGTCAACCTGTGGGTGAATGCCATTCTCAAGAGAAGGGATACCGTTATCGGGAAACTTCACAAGCAGGTGCCGAAGGTGGAGATCTCTCGGTTGAGGGATCCCACCATTGAGGGTTCTTTTCCCTTTGTTCCTAATACTATACAGTAAACTCTCAGAGGTCAGACTTACTTAATTCTAGAAAACTGTTTGAACACTGAATTGATTGTAACACTGACTAGATTTTATACTGTACTTAAAATGAAAGTGAATTGGACTTGTCTGTTCCAGACCCCAAAAATCACTTGATATAAAGCATTTTTACGTAGTTTACTGTACTGTACAGTAATACCTTGAGATACGAGTGTCCCAACATACGAGAAATTTGAGATACAGGGAAAGTTCCAAACAAATTTTTGTCCTGAGATACGAGAAAAAATTTGAGATACGAGGTAGTTCCCTATGCGGCCGCCAGGTGGCCGAGTGCGAGAGGCTTCTCACCAGGACAACATCGCTCAGTCTTTCCTGTCGGATCTCCGTCGCGTCAAGTTTATCCCAGAGCATCGGCTGTAGTGTTTTGTTTTTTTACGTTTTTTTTTCATTAATCCGTGCAGAATTCAGTGAATAAGTAATGGGTCCAAAGCAAGCGAGTGCAAACAAGGGTTGTGAAAAGAAAAAGCGTATGATGACAATCGAGATGAAGCATGAAATAATAAAAAAACATGAGTGACGTAAGAGTGACTGTGCTGGCGCACCAATATGAGAGGAGTACATCGACAATATGTACCCTCCTCAAGCAGAAGGATGCTGTAAAGAGCACCAAGCCTTCCAAAGGAGTAACCATCCTTTCCAAGCTGTGCGGTGATAATCATGATGAGATGGAGAGGCTTCTTTTATTATGAATAAAGGAGAAACAGTTTGCGGGAGATACCGTGACCGAGACAATCGTATGTGAAAAGGCCAGCAGAATCTATGATGACTTGAAAGGGAAGTAAGCAGCCGAGAGAGGGGAGACTTCGACGCTAGCGGAAACCTTCAAAGCCAGCCGTGGCTAGTTGGATAACTTAAAAAAAAGACTGGGATACACTCGGGTGTGAGGCATGGGGAAGCAGTAAGTTCCGACTCGAAAGCCGTGGCGGACTTCGTCACAACATTTGCCTCGGTTATCGCGCGACATGGCTTCAACTGTGATGAAACTGGCCTTTTCTGGAAGAAGATGCCCAGGAGGAATTTCATCACAACAGAAGGGAAGAGACTACCGGGCCATTAACCCATGAAGGACCGGTTAACTCTAGCCTTGTGTGCCAATGCCAGCGGTGACTTTAAGGTCAATCCACTGTTGGTGTACCACTCGGAAAACCCACATGCTTTCAAGAGTCAAAGGATCTTGAAAGAAAAACTGCAAGTGATGTGGCACGCTTATGCTAAGGCTTGGGTTACACGGCATTTCTGTACAGAATGGGTTGATCTGTCCTTTGGTCCGGCAGTCAAAAAATATTTGGCCGAGAAAAACCTGCCAACTAAATGTCTCCTGGTCCTCGACAGTGCCTCTGGTCTCGTAGAGGACATTCTTGATGAGTTCAGGTTTATCAAGGTCCTTTATCTCCCACCCAACACCACGCTACTCCTCCAGCCCATGGACCAACAAGTTATTTCCAACTTCAAAAAACTGTACACGAAGCATTTGTTAAAAAAAATGCTTCAATGTCACAGACAACACCAATTTCACCCTTCGTGAATTTTGGAAGGAACATTTCAATATCGTCCATTGCTTAAAAATTATTGACGATGCATGGCAGGGTGTCACAAGAAAAACTTAATTCAGCATGGAAGAAATTGTGGCCAGCTTCCGTTGCTGAGAGGGACTTTGAAGGGTTTGATACAACAGACCCTGATGACCCCGAACCTATTATTATTATTATTATTATTAAATGCTAAGCTACAACCCTAGTTGGAAAAGCAGGATGCTATAAGCCCAGGGGCCCCAACAGGGAAAATAGCTCAGTGAGGAAAGGAAACATGGAAAAATAAAATATTTTAAGAATAGTAACAACATTTAAATAAATATTTCCTATATAAACAATAAAAACTTCAACAAAACAAGAGAAAGAGAAACTAGATACAACAGTGTGCCTGAGTGTACCCTCAAGCAAGAGAACTCTAACCCAAGACAGCGGAAGGCCATGGTACAGAGGCTATAGCACTACCCAAGACTAGAGAACAATGGTTTGATTTTGGAGTGTCCTTCTCCTAGAAGAGCTGCTTACCATAGCTAAAGAGTCTCTTCTACCCTTACCAAGAGGAAAGTAGCCACTGAACAATTACATTGCCGTAGTTAACCCCTGGGGTGAAGAAGAATTGTTTAGTAATCTCAGTGTTGTCAGGTGTATGAGGACAGAGGAGAATCTGTAAAGAATAGGCCAGACTATTCGATGTCTGTGTAGGCAAAGGGAAAGAACCGTAACCAGAGAGAAGGATCCAATATGGTACTGTCTGGCCAGTCAAAGGACCCCCTAACTTTCTAGCGGTAGTATCTCATGGGGCTGGAGGTAGACGAGGCAGACGTAAATGACCTTGTCGAGGAGCATCAGGAAGAGCTCGTGACACAGGAATTGATAAGAGCTCCAGGAGATGCAACATTCGGAGGTGTTGCAGGAGCTCATGAGCGAGGAGGAGGTGGAAGACGGGGGCCGCCTTTCTACAGCAGAAATCAAAGACGTTAGCGAAGTGGCAGGAGTTTTCTAATTTTATGGAAAAGAGGCACCCGGACAAGTTGGCGTGTGGTCGTGCGTTAGCCTATTGTGACGACACTTGTGTTCTTCATTTTCGCAACATTTTGAAGGGGGGAGAAAAGCAAACATTCCTAGAAAGGTTCCTTTTAAAAAGGCTGTCAAAAAGGGAAGGTGAAAGCGAGGCAAAAAGAGCCAAGCCGGAAGAAGTGAAAAAATTGAAATGAAAACAAAATTAGAAGTAAGTTTAGTGTAATGTAAGATTAACATTTTATTTTTAAGTGTGTGTACAGTAAGCTAATTTCATTTAAGTTAAATTTAAAGTTGCTAATTTCATTTAAGTTAAATTTAAAGTTGCTAATTTCATTTAAGTTAAATTTAAAGTTAAGGTTATGTTACGTAGCGTTACAAAAGTGTTGCGTACCGAACTTGTTGCCGTCAAGTCTTTCTCCTCCCATCCTCTCTCCCATCCTCTCTTCCTCCTCCTCCTCTGCCCAAACCGCCGTTAGCCACTACCGTCTGTCTCGAAGGTAAGAACTCCTTAATAATGTTACAGTGAACCCTCGCTACTTCGCGGTTCGACCATCGCGGATTCACCACTTCGCGGGTTTTTTCCATAACCCATATATATATACATATCGCGGATTTTCCGGAAATTTCGAAAATACCGCGAAATCTGAAGACCCCAAATACGATATTTCGTTACTGTACCTGTAATTCCATTAATACTGTAATTAGTAATATCTGCTCTTACTGATTGTTCATTGCATTACATATGATATATAATTCAGCACAGAAAGAAATAAAACACGAAAAGAGAATGTGATCATACGATAATTCAGTACTGTATACAGTACGTAGTAAAATTAAATCGAACATGAAACGCAAATCAGATGCAGTCGTACCATATTAGAATGGTGTAAGGCTGCTAATGGCTACTACTGTACTACAAATGTAATGGATGTGCTTCTTTTCCATGAATCTTTTGTATGTACAGTATACGTACGTAGTACTGCATCCAATAATATTCTTTGTTGCAAAAATCACATTTCGAATAAGCGTACGAGAGAGAGAGAGAGCGAGAGATGGAGAGAGAGAGAGAGACATCCTACAAAAGAATAAAATAGCATACGTAAAGCTATTATTATTATTGTTATTATTATTATTATTATTGTTGTTGTTGTTAATAAAATTATTATTGTTATTATTATCATTATTATTATTATTATTATCATTATTATTATTATTACTGTATTATTATCATACGATAATTCAGTACTGTATACAGTACGTAGTAAAATTAAATCGAACGTGAAACGCAAATCAGATGCAGCCATACCATATTAGAATGGTGTAAGGCTGCTGATGGCTACTACTGTACTACAAATATAATGGATGTGCTTCTTTTCCATGAATCTTTTGTATGTATACGTACGTAGTACTGCATCCAATAATATTTTTGTTGCAAAAATCACATTTCGAATAAGCGTACGAGAGAGAGAGAGAGAGAGAGAGAGAGAGAGAGAGAGAGAGAGAGAGAGAGAGAGAGAGACACACATCCTACAACAGAAATAAAATAGCATACGTAAAGCTATTATTATTATTGTTGTTGTTGTTAATAAAATTATTATTGTTATTATTATCATTATTATTATTATTATTACTGTATTATTGTTATTATTTATCATTATTATTTTTAATGCTGTACGTACAGTATACGCAGGGTATCTTGTACTTTGAGTTGGTAACCTACGCATCATATAAGAGGGGTTGTGATTGGTTCAAGCGCTGATAGATGACGAATCAGAACTCAAGTTTTGTTATCTAGCCTGTGATTGGTGTTTTGCTCGCATCTCCAACCCGCAGCATCTAGGTTCTCGCGGGCCCGCGGCGTCCACTTTCTCTTACGCCGTATCGCTGAGTAGACGTTCTTAAGTTTGTGAAGTTTAATCTGTGCTGTGTGCGACTGTTTTAAGTTGAACTTTTTGTTGAACTTTCTGTGTAAATCCTACTGTACAATGCCTCCCAAGCGTTCTGCTTCTACTAAGGCTGGTAGTGAGCCTAAACGCCACCGAAGGATGATGACGATTGCTGAGAAGGTGACGCTTCTCGATATGTTGAAAGACGGTAGAAGCTACGCGGCCGCAGCGCACCATTTTGGAATCAACGAATCCACTGTTCGCTATATCAAGAAGGACGAGGCGAACATTAGAAAGACGGCTGCAATCACCTTTAGCAGATCAGCGAAGCGAGTCGTTACAACGCGTAATAAAACGATCGTACGCATGGAAGGTGCTTTAGCTGTGTGGATTGCCGACTGCCGGAAGAAGAACATAGCCTTGGATACGAACACCATCCGAACAAAGGCTTTGAGCTTGTATGAGAATTTTGCTGCAAAGGAACCTCAAGACGACGACGGAAACCATGCTGAAGAAGATGATGATGCAGATGAACCTCAACCAGGGACATCCACTGATTCCCAGCCTCAGAAACAACGTTTTTCCGCCAGCAAAGGATGGTTCGCGAAGTTTCAGAAACTCTTTGCCCTGAAAAGCGTTTCCCTGCATGGCGAGGCTGCTTCGGCTGACACTGCCGCTGCTGAAACTTACCTGAACCAGACGTTCAAGAATATTATCGCTGAAGGTGGATACAAGCCGGAACAAGTGTTTAATATAGATGAGACCGGCTCGTTTTGGAAGAGAATGCCATCGCAAACTTTCCTGTTCAAAGAGGAAGCCAAAGCCTCTGGCTTTAAAGCATTCAAGGATCGCGTTACCCTCGTGATGTGTGGCAATGCTGCTGGATTTTTGCTAAAGCCGGGGCTTATTTATAAGTCGAAAAATCCTCGCGCTTTGAAAATAAGAATAAGAATCTCCTTCCCGTGTACTGGATGCATAATCCTAAAGCATGGATTACAAAGATGCTGACCTCCAACTGGTTCCACCAGTGTTTCATCCCGCAAGTCAATGAATATCTCGTAGAGAAGGGCTTGCCATTCAAGATCCTTCTCCTTATGGATAACGCTGGTGGACACGCAACTGACCTGTCGCGTGAGGGCATTCAGGTTGAGTTCCTGCCACCCAACACCACGTCATTAATTCAACCGATGGACCAGGGGGTTATCAGGGCGTTTAAGGCCCTCTACACGAAGAATACCTTGGCGGACCTCGTTGCGTGTGTGGATGCTGCCCAAGATGATGAGGATGAAGATTTTAACTTGAAGGCGTACTGGCGACAGTACACCATAGCCACGTGCCTGAAGAATATCCAGATGGCACTTTAAGAGATGAAACCTGCAACTGTGAATGCGAGCTGGAAGAAGTTGTGGCCCCAGATTGTATACGACGACGAGGGATTTACTCCGTCGGAAATCCAACACACTGCAATACGCAAATCTGTGCAGTTGGCTGCCATAATTGGAGGTGACGGGTTTGGCGACATGACGACTGAAGACGTCGACGAGTTGTTGGACTACTATTCCTAGCCGCTAACTGACGCAGACCTCGAAGACCTGACGAAATCGGCAAGCGAAGAAGAGAGTGAAACCCAGGAAGAGACCCAAGAAAATGTCGAAGAAACGGGCTTAACACTAGAACAGCTTGCCAAGGTCTGCAACCATATAAAGGAGGTGAAAGAAATGTTGCAAGAGTGGGACGAGGATATGGTTCGGTCTATGCAATTCTCCAACAAGGTCGATGACATCATGACTCCCTACAGGATGCTCTTAGATCGAAAAAAGAAGCAGCGGCAACAACTTCCGATCACAATGTTCTTCCAGCCTCGCAAAAAAGAGCCAGTTCCTCCTGCTAGTACGCCTTCGGAAGAAATTGAAGAAGTTGAAGAGGTGTCCCAGGAAAAGACACCTCCGTCTGAAGAGACGTAAAATACTATCATTGGCTGCACAGTAGAAGACATCATCAGCTTCATCATCATCATTTCTACTGTGCAGCAAATTCATCGCCATCATCATTCAAGTTTTTCTTGAACTTCTTTCTTGGTGAGTACAGTAACAATCTTTATTTTTTACTTTAATATTCTAACATTTTAATATTTGGGCCTGTTTTATAGTTTAGTACTGTATGCATTAAGTTAAAGGGAAGGTTTTAAAAGTCTACATGTTGTAACCTATCATATTTTTTTTGTTTAAAATTTACATTTACGTACGTAAAACAATCTCTCTCTCTCTCTCTCTCTCTCTCTCTCTCTCTCTCTCTCTCTCTCTCTCTCTCTCTCTCTCTCTCTCTCTCTCTCTCTCTCTCTCTCTCTCGTAAATTGATTTTTTTTGTTTAAAATTTACATTTACAGTACGTACGTAAAACAATCTCTCTCTCTCTCTCTCTCTCCTCCTCTCTCTCTCTCTCTCTCTCTCTCCTCTCTCTCTCTCTCTCTCTCTCTCTCTCTCTCCTCTCTCTCTCTCTCTCTCTCGTAAATTGTTTTCCTGCTTTGCTACGTACAATATGTACTGTACAGTACTGTATGATTTTATATCGATACGGTAAATTATATTTGTAAGGTAACATATTTTGTAAATGCTTTTACTGTAAATACTGTATCATTATTTATCACTTTCATCATGCGCGTTAAATGCCTTGTTTGTTCTGAGCGTGGTTGTTTACTGAGTGTACAGTACTTTATGACGCCGTCGTTTCAGGCGGCGTCATAAAGAAAAACATTTCATTTGGAAGTCCTAAGAAAAATTAAGTAAAACATTGGTAATAACAAAATCAACATACTGTATAATCAATATAATCGATGCAAAAACTAACCTATACATATATGTGTACACTAAATGAGTTTGTTTCTTCATTATGATCAGAGATGAACGTAAACAAAACATTGGTTGCCATTTTTTATCGTGCTTTTTAGCGTGTTTAGGAAACGCATGATATAAAATCGCCTTTAATATTTGTGCCTGTTTTAGTTTAGGGTACTGTAGTACATGCATTAAGTGTTCTGTACATTAAAGGGTAGTTTGTTAACAGTACTACGTACAAGGGAAGGTTTTAAAAGTCCAAATATACATGTTAAATAAATAGGTAAATATGATGTCACTACTTCGCGGATTTTCACCTATCGCGGCCGGGTCTGGAACCTATCTACCGCGATAAACGAGGGTTCACTGTACATTTTATTGAGCATCATAACCAGTTCAGAGGTATTTGTTTTTGTGAGCGTAGAATGTTAATTAGAACAATTAAAAACATGTTTTTCCACTGTTATATACTGTTTTTAGTTTTTTCAGAGGGTGGGAACGGATTAGGATTAATTATTTTTTTAGTTATTTTATATGGGAAAAATTCATCTGAGATACGAGCAAATTGACACACGAGCCTGGTCCTGGAACGCATTAAATTCGTATCTCAAGGTATTGCTGTACTTTTATGGATAGAATCATACATAAAATGGAAAACCTCAAATCGATGCAATAAATGAAAATTAAATTCCTTTAACTGTGGTAAGGAAAGTAGATAGCTTAAGCAGAGGTCTGCCTAGCCTGATCAAACACCAGCACACCACTCTCTGACTTTTAAATTACAGTACCCTATGTCTTTTTCTTAATTCTGTCATGTTTCTCATAACTTTACTTTTTGGCTTATTACTACCTGTATCACTTAATGTCTTGTGCCCATTGTGTTTATACAGTATGTACCGTAAACCAAAAAAAAAAAAAAAAAAAAAGAATACTAGTCAACAAAACAGATCGAAAGTGGGGATTTGCAGTTATGCAATAGGAGATAGCTTTGGTTACTCATGAGTCTGGAGTGCTGTAACCGCCTTTGTTTGATCAGCATTTATATAATTTTAATTCATCCAAATTGTTTGATCCCTGAAACTTTTTTCAATGACCAGTTCTTGAAAACCTTGTTCAGAGACTAATTTGTATAAGAAACTTTTGACCTCTGATGTTCAACTCTAGGAATTTTGAATTTACTTTAGTGTTATTGTAAAAGCTACTTTATTATGTGAATTAATTTTCCTTTCAGTTTGGGAATCCTGGATAGTGGAATTGATGCCATCATAACGCAGGTTGTGAATCCCAAAATAAAGCCCCTTATTTTGCCTTATGTTGAAGATACTGTATATGCCTTCTTGCAGATTGATAAACCTAAGAGGGAAAGGAAGACTTCAGGTATGCCTATCAATTTCAGCAACAAATTTCATGTTGCCTTTTGTATTCGTATGAATTAAATCATTGAAGTAAATATAATAATATTGATTCCTACGTCGATACAAACGTCCGAGTCATATGTATGGGGTTACTACTAATCATGTTTTCTGTGACTGGCCAATCAAAATTTTGGTTGATTGTGTCATGTTTCGTGTTGGGTAAACGCACATGCAAGGACCAAGCAGGAGGTTGCTCACTCTCTCTCCTCACAACACTGCTGGTCGGGAATTGAAGAGGTTGTTTTCTCACTTCCTCTCTATGATCGAGCCTTTCGCACTCATTTTTTTACCTTTTTAGTGTTTAGCTCTCTCAAATTGTGTTTTTTCTTAATTCACAATCAATTGAGTAACTATTCAATATGAGAGAGGGCTTATGTCCAGTAAATCTGTTTGTTCCAACACTAGATACAAACCCTTCCGCTATTTATAGGGATTATAATTTCGGTGAAGCTGGAAGACTAGCTATAAGACTTTTAGTGAGGTGTAACTACCCGCGCGCTAGTTGGGGGGGGTTACGCGGTAGCCCGCTACCCTGCGCACTCGCTAGTGTTGTCTTGTCACCTTTGCTTTTGGTTGGACGTTATCTCTCTCAGCCTCCCAACTCTTAAGCTTGCCATTTGACTACAGTAATTTTTTTTGCTTTTTTCTTTACAGGTATTATTATTTCTCTTGTTGCTGTCCATCATGCAGACATGTCCTGGACCTGAAGTGTGCTCCTGCGGGACCCTTATGTCCTCCACTGAGACTGACCCCCTCCCATTCGTTGTGTCTGTTCTGCCGAGGACGGCGTTGTGATCAGTCTAACACCTGCAATGAATGCCGGGAAGGGTCTTCCTCCCAGTGGGAGATATCTAGGTGATGGCACAAGCAGAAAATCTAAGAGATTCTTCGCCTTCGGGTCTTTCTCGAAATTAAAGAAATTTAGACTTCTTCCTTGATCCCCCGGTCTCTTTCCGAAGCTCCTGCTCGATTGGTCTCTTCTGGATAACGATCAAACAGGAGTGTAGACCAATTAACACCAGGTCAACCCTGGGCTCAAGGGACACTGCTGCTTCCTGTAGAGAACCAGCTTTGCCCCTACCCTCGGGTGGAACTTTCTTATTTTCTGATGTTTTGCTGATTTCACCTTCGCAGGGTGTGACGGGCCCCCCTTCGAAGGCAGCGCTGATGGAGCATCTACTGTTGGGTGCTAAGAGGAAGAGGTAGATGCTTCTTCCCCGAGGATTACTGATCTTCACGCCCCCGGAGTGTCTTCCACCCCTGCCGCTGACGTGATCAACCTTTCGCCGTTGCCTGCAGCTGCTGCTGCCGCCAAAGACTTAGTTCTCCCCATGCTGAGCCGACTCTTCCTTTGAGGGAGGAGCAAAGTCCGACGCACGTCTCTTCTGTGGGTGGTCACCTCTCTCGTTCTCAAGTGAGGCCCTCCCAATAGACACTGTTGCAGAGACTTCTAGACGTCTAGCCCTTCGAAGCATCTCCCCTACTGAGGAATCTCACCAGCGTGCTGTTGATGACAGGACCTCGTCGAGGGAACATAATCCTCGCTGCCCTTCATCAGGAGACACCACTTCGATGATCTTAGGGACCAAAACTATCGACGCTCACCTGTTCGTGATCACCACTTGCCAGCGCATGATCGCCACTCTTCAGCTTGTGATTGCCATTCTTCAGCTCGTGATCGCCACCCTACAGATCGTGATTGCCCCTCTTTTTGCGATTATCACTCCTCTTCTCACGATAGTCACTCGCCAGCTGCTCATCGCTTAGTGACTGTCGCTCGTCACTTTGTGTTGTCACTCTCCTCCTGGTGATCGTCACTCATAACCGCATGAGCATCACTTGCATCCCCGTGATTGTAACTTGCCACCTCGTCATCATCACTCCCTACTTCTTGACCATTACTCGCCACCTCATGACTGTTACTTGCCAGCTCTTCGCTGTTCTCCAGCTCATGACAGCCATGTGCCGGCTCCTTGTCGTTTGCTTCTCGTGATCGTCACGCGTCATTTCAGGATTCGTCATCTCCGCGTCGTTTGCCAGCTCCTCGTCATTCGCCAGCTCCCCGTAGTTCGTCAGCTCCTCATCGTACGCTAGCTCCCCGTCGTTCACTAGCTTTGGAGCGTCACTTGCTAGCTTGTGATTATCACCCGTCAGCTCATAATCGCCTCTTGCCGGCTCGTGATCGTCACTCACCAACTCATGATCATCATCAGCCAGCGTGTGATCATTACTTGCCAGGGCGTAATCGGTACTCGCCAACTCATGACCGTCACTCACCAGCTTGTGTTCGCTGTTTCTCGTCCAGGGTCTCTTCTCCGGCCATGCGTTGTTCTCCAGCTCGTGATCGATGCAAGGGCGTCATCTTCTCTCCTTGCAAGAACTCGCTAGCCAGTTTCTCACACTCAACTAGCAATCATCGCTTGCGCTCTCATTCTAAAGATGCTTTTCCTGCTGCTCAAGTTTTCCAGTCTTCTTGTCACCTGCAACCTCTGCGTAAACGCTCTCTGTACCATTCCTCCGAGTCTTCCAGACTTGAGAAAAAGCCCTGCCCCAACTCATGCGCGTGAAGCACTCTCACCCAGATCTAGGGCAGATTCTAGTCTGGCCCATCCAGGACCTTCCCGAGCCTCTTCTTGTCCTAGGGGATCGTTACCTTCCAGATGAGTCCCATCACAACAGACGCCCAATACCTTTTCCGGCTATCCAGAAGGAGTTGTCGAGGGTCCAGGTATCGTCCTGTTCTAAGACTACAGCTTGCTCTTACAAGCCAGAGCAAGAGGCCATGCTAGTGCCCATTGTCCCCGGTAAGAGACCTCACTCCCCTTCGTTACAGGTTACAAGGCTTCTAGGAAGCATTCTCCATCGCTTAGCCTGCCTAGCGAGATTCCTGTCCTTCCAACGTCGAAGAGAGAACCTGCCCTGCAAGTCTTTGACCTGGTGAATATTATGAGGTGATGCGATGGGCGACCTCCCGCTTGCTTTCTGCGCATGATTTAAGTTTACTGTCTAAACAGTGAAGGTATATTTCAGTGATAGCTGAAACTAGCCGTTAAGCTTTTTATGAGGTGTAATTTCCCTCAGCTAGTTAGTGGAGGTGGAGCAGTGGGTAGACCAGCCACCCTGCTCACACCTGCTCTAGTATCAAACTGTCACTTTTTATTTCAGCTCGGTGCAGCACAGACATTGTCTTACACTCCCGTTGAAAAACCCTAATCAATACCAATACGATTAGACTAGCCGTAAAGCTAATATCATTCCTTACTTTTTCTTCCAGGTGTGTCTGCCCATGGGAATCGTAACCTTGAGGGTTTGTCCCGGCGTTGAAGGGCACCTATGCAGCACTTTATGTTGGCTGTGGAGACCGTTACTTGCAGTCTCAGCCCTACATGTAGGGGTCACTCTTTTATGCAGGAGTCTCCTTGCAATGGGTGTTGGGAGTGGTCGCCCTCCCAGTGAATGAAGTTTGGCAGGCAACAGAAGAAGGCTAAAAGCAATACTTCCCCTTTGAGTTCATCCTCATAAGGGAAGAAAACTTGCCCTTCTGACTGCTCGGTTGGCTTCCCCTGGGATTCGGTGGAGAACGAGTAGCAGCCGGCTGACTCCTGGGCAACCCTGCGCTCCAGCAGCCTCGATTGCATCCACTAGCGAAGGGGCACCTGCTGCCTTTGTAAGGAAGCTGCTCTTTGCTGACACAGTTCATCAGCTGTTGCCTTGCTTGGGGCTCATGGGTTCCTGTGTAAGGAAAGGCTTCTCAAGATCTTGTGGTTGGATACGCAGCGGAAGCGTTGAGGCTCTGTAGGTCGTGGACCAAAAGTTTCTCTTGCATGTCCGACTGTCTCGACCTCAGCACATGCTCGCCCAAACATTCGTTCTACTCCAGTGGGCGGCATGAGCAGTTTCCAACAAGCACTCCTCGGAGTTACTTGTCTGGGGATCCCTCCAGGGTGTAACTTGAGACTAGTTTCGATTATGTCCCAAGGATAGAATTTTAGGAAACTTATTGTACTTTTTTTTCTTTATTTTGTATTTTCAAAATTCAACTACGTATTTTCTTCATCACTGCCTCTTTTCTTTCTTTTTGGATCTCTTTGACCTTTCTCTTGGCCTACTAGTACCAAAGGCCTCTTTTTAAAAAACTATCCAAGGAAGCTTGTTCTGCCTGCTTCTTAAAATTTTTCTGAAATGACTCGGCCAAACGTCATTACAGTATTCAGGAGCATGGCCTGTTAAGATTTTTTTGGGGTGTCTTTTCTACAAGAGCCCAGATTTTATGGTGGCCAGTTAGACCCTCCTTAATTTCTGCCGTTGTCAGTGGGTCATTCTCCTCCTCCTTATTAGAGAACTGTTCCTGAACTTTGCTCAGTTGCATGACCTCCAACTTCTCCAGGTCATCCGTCGTAAGTTCCTCTTGGTGCTCCTTGGTAAGCTCATTGATGTTGGCCTCCTCAACTTCCAGACCCATGGACGTCCTGAGTGTAACTACCTCGGCAACCTCGGATTTAGCAACAGGCTCAGGATCGGCAACTTTTTCGTAACTGGGTTTGTCTTCTGCTTGGCCTACGTGGAAGCCTTCGAAATCTCTTGCAGAGATGGCATCAGACCACAGCTTCTTCCACTCAGAGTTCAAGGTGCGCCTGGAAACATCCTGCCAAGCTGTATCAATGATTTTAAGGCATAACACAACATGGAAATGCTCCTTCCAAAACCACGAAGGTTGAGGTTTGTGCTCTCATTGATTTCGAAACATCTCGTGAAGAGATATTTCGTGTAGAGATTCTTAAAGTTAGAAATCACTTGCTGGTCCATGGGGTAGTGTTAGACGGAAGATAGAAAACCTTGATAAATGAAAAATCCCCTAGGATAAAATCCTCGAAGCCAGGAAGGTGAGCAGGGGCGTTGTCCAACACCAACTGGCATTTCAGGAGGAGGCGCTTCTCTTTCAAATATTTCTTGACAGTCGGGCCGAAACAAAGGTTTACCCACTGGGTGAACAAGGTTCTTTTTATCCAGGATTTAGCATCGGACCTCCATATCACGAGAAAGTTCTCCTTAATCACTTTGTGGGTTTTAAGGTCTTGAGGAGAGTCAAAGTGATACACCAGCAGGGGTTTGCACAGAGAGCAAGGGTAAGTCTGTCCTTCATAGGCTTATGCCCAGGTACCATTTTTTCTTACGCCGTAATGAACGTCCAACGAGGAATTTTCCTCCAGAAAAGCCCAGTTTCATTGCAGTTGAAGACTTGCTGTGGACTGTAGCTTTCCTGGACAGTCAACTTGTCGAACGTCTTAACAAAGGCTTTGGCCACTTTTGTGTCAGAGCTTGCAGCCTCTCCATGACGCACTACCGAATGAACGCCGGACCATCTCTAAAATTTTTCAAGCAGCAGTCTCTCCATCTCAGCGTGGACGTGGCTTCTTTTGCTGAAGAAAACAATCATGCCCTCAGAAGGTGTTGCTGCTTTGATGTCTTCATTCTGTTTCAGGATCATTCCTATCATAGATTTGGCCATATTCCTTCGCGATCACACTTAACCGCATGCCAGCTTTGTATGTCTTGATTATTTCCATCTTCATCTCCATAGAAAGCATCATCCTCTTTCCCTGCACATCAGCAACTCTATTGGGACCCATGGCTAATAAAGTAATTTAATATCGCAACACGATGCAGTACAATAGTCACAAAAGTGAAATCATAAACACAAAGTCAGTGCATATGATACCGCTGCCGAAATTAGATGAGCGAGAGACTCCAATGTGTAGATGCAGGATGGGATACAGTACAGTAGGTGCTGACCAATACAAGAGCAGGATCTAATGGCAGTAACTAGCAGCTGAGCAGGGAGATAACCAATGGGAGCACGGGAAGATGGTGGCGAGTTTATGGGCTGGCAGTGTGCGAATTTTAAATCGGTCTCGAAGACAGTCGGGTTCTTGTACCGGACCTCCTTTCATTGCACGAAACATTTTTTGCAATGTGTAGTAAAATCCTTCATCTCTTTTTGTAAGCAGATTCTTTAGTGTCGAGAGAGACGACTATATCATTGAGGATCTTTTCTCCAAAGTAAATTTATGTATTGTTGTACTCCACTTTGTGTCATAATTTTGGCAATTCAAGAGAAACAACTGTTATCTATGGTGATCGTTGATAAAACAGGTGTTTTTTTGTTCTGTTGCTATGGTAGCTGTATGCCTTCTCTCCCACCTGTTGCTTAAGTGCTCGTTAAACGATTTAACGGCCATCGAGCTTCGCACTGAAAACATACTCTCTATATGAATAACTCAGGTTTGTATAGTTAGGAAATATAAGATTACTTTAAAAATTTGTGATATATTCATACAGTATTTTGGGTGGAATATAAAACTTAGTAAGTATTTTGTGATTGCTTTAATAATTTGAACAGCTTGCTTTCTATCATTATTTATGTTAAGTTTTATTAAGGTGTATATATTTGCAATTTTATTAGTTTATTTTGGGTGGAATATAAAACTTAATAAGAATTTGGTGATTGCGTTGATAATTTGAACAGTTTACTTTCCATCATTGCTTATGCTAAGTTTTATTAACCCTTTTACCCCCAATGCTATTTGGAACTTTCCAACCCTTAACCCCCAGGCGTTTTTCTTTTTCAAGCACGTTTTGCAATATTTTTTTATTAGATTGCGCTGACATCCTTAATTTTCGTCAGAGAGAGAGAGGTCAGGTTGGTCTCATTATTTTGGAAAATGCCTGAAGTTTTTCATAAAGTTATCAAAAATATGCAAAAAAATGCAAATAGCAGTTTTTTGCAAGAACGTACCAGTTCGTCCATGGGGGTTAGGGGATGAGTTTTGTGAAACGTACCAGTACGTCCATTGGGGGTAGAAAGGTTAAGGTGTATATATTAGCAATTTTATTACTATATGTTTATTGTTAAAACTTCTGAACAAATAATCTAGTTGATTATTAAAGTTGATAAATGTAAGTTTTGCCTGCGGACTTGTAATTAGTTTCTAAAGTGTTACCGCCCCATTTCCAGAGCCTCCCATAAACCCAATGCTTCAAGAGGAAGAACAACTGCCAACTCCACTGGAACCCATGGATGTGAAAAAACCAAGCCTTCTTCCAATGGAAACTGATGTCATTTCTTCCGAAGAGGATGATATACTTGCTAGAGAGTCTCCCGATGGAGATTCTAAATCATCATGTAGCTTAGAAGCGGAGGAAGTAAAAGTATGAAGTTGTCGTCTTTGTTATGATGGGTTAGCGTAAGCCTTTGTAGAATTGTCAAAAATGTTATCTTCAAGTATGTTTTTGTGCTTCCTCTCTCACTTTAGGGTCATTAGTGCTGTCGGGACACCTCACAGGAGGGCCACTGTATGCATTGCTGAAGGGTCTTTGCAGTATTCCTTAGGCCCTTAGCTGCACCCACTTTTCAGTCTTCTACATTACCTCTGTTCCAGATAAATTTCTTCCCTCATGCTGTCTAATCTCAAGTTTCATTTCCCAGACCCAATGGAGGGTCATATGACCCAAATTCATGATGTTCCCACGTGAATACTAACCTCATCCTGTAATAGGAATATGTGATCAGGGAAGCTGGATACGGCAGTCAAAACTTATAGCAAGGTTGCTGTAGTTTGCTAGAAGGGGGTAGATAAGCCTAACCTACCCAACAGAACTCTTAAAGAGTTCCCACTTTGTTTACAGCTGTCAGATAGTACAGACATACTTTCAATGTACTTGTGGATGTTTTAATGTTTTGCTTTTTCTTTGTTATAGATGTGTTAGCAAAGTGTTGTGTGTGAGGGATATTTAGGAAGGAAGGATTTGCAGATGTTTCCCAATAAGTGTAGCTGTGTGACAATTGTGTAAACCTACCAGTATCAACATTTTTGTTTTTGCTAGACAGCATTCCTGTTTGCTGTTTATTCCCTCAACGAGTATGACCTTTTGATGACGACAACAACGTAATCCTTAGGAGGTTGGCATTCCTTGGACATCTGCGTTGTAGGAAGGATTGCTCTAAGGTTGTAGGAAGTGACACTGGTCAGCAGCCAGCGATTTCCCTACCTTCTGGTTCCAGTAGAATAGAAAACATGTGATGATCAGACCTGGTGGCTTATTGACGAAATTGTTAGGGGAGTTCACTCAACTCTCAACTCTCCTACTGTTCACAAACATATACAAAGAAGGGTGGCGCACACCTGGAGTACCACAACACCTCAAGCATGTGATCCACGAAAGTAAACACTTGCATGTCAACCTTCTGGAAGTCCTAGCAACTGTTAGCATTGCAAACTTTCCATCAGTTTGATAGGATACTCGGTAGCGTTGAAGGACAACTCCACCATCGTGCCTTACATCTGCAAGCAAAGGAGTATAGTCATCCCCAACTTTTTCCGAGGGTTACATTCCAGGACCCCCAAAGAAAAGTGGGGAAACCTAATTTTTAACTATTTAAGGTCATTTTAAACCTTTATAAATCCTCCCCATACTTTTACAGATCTTCCCACACTTACAACACTTTCTCACACTCCTATAAACACTTCGTTATGCACGATTTATGCTGTACTATACGTATAAGGGATCTTCTGAATACAGTACGTAAGGTTAGGCTAGTCTATCTTAGCTGACTGGAGTCAATTTTTCTATTGTATACACAATCACTAACGTACATGTATGATACTTCGTGGAATATTTTAAGGCTACAGGATATAGAGAATTTCTCTAAAAATTGCTATGTAATTAATGCTGTGGGACATGAAACATTTCTTTCAAATTATTTTATTTAAAAAAAATGATTGGGTCATTCATATGAAGAGAATAAGAAGTAGTTTTGGAAAGAAGTGAAGAGAGTAAGGAAGGCTGGCTCAAGAATTGAAGAGACAGTGAAAGATGGAAATGGAAGGTTGTTAAAAGGAGAGGAGGCAAGGAAAAGATGGGCGGAATATTTTGAAAGTTTACTGAATGTTGAGGATAATAGGGAGGCAGATATAATTGCTGTTGCGGGTGTTGAGGTGCCAGTGATGGGAGATGAGAATGAGAGAGAGATTACAATAGATGAAGTGAGGAGAGCACTAGATGAAACGAGAGTAGGAAAAGCATCTGATATGAATGGGGTGAGAGCTGAGATGTTGAAGGAGGGGGGTGTGACTACTTGAATGGTTGGTGAGATTGTTTAATATGTGTTTTGTGTTGTCAATGGTACCAGTAGATTGGGTTTGTGCATGTATTGTACCACTATATAAGGGTAAGGGAGATGTGCATGAGTGTTGTAATTCAAGAGGTATTAGTTTAAGCGTAGTTGGAAAAGTGTATGGTAGAGTAATGATTAATAGGATCAAGGATAAAACAGAGAATGCAATCTTAGAAATACAGGGTGGTTTTAGAAGAGGTAGGGGTTGTATGAATCAGATTTTTACAGTTAGGCAGATATGCGAGAAATATTTAGCAAAAAGTAAGGAGGTGTATGTTGCGTTTATGGATCTGGAGAAAGCGTATGATAGAGTTGATAGGGAAGCAATGTGGAATGTGATGAGGTTATATGGAGTTGGTGGAAGGTTGTTGCAAGCAGTGAAAAGTTTCTACAAAGGTAGTAAAGCATGTGTTAGGATAAGAAATGAAGTGAGTGATTGGTTTCCGGTGAGAGTGGGGCTGAGACAGGGATGTGTGATGTCGCCGTGGTTGTTTAACTTGTATGTTGATGGAGTGGTGAGAAAGGTGAATGCTCGAGTGCTTGGACGAGGATTAAAACTGGTAGACGAGAATGACCATGAATGGGAAGTAAATCAGTTTTTGTTTGCGGATGATACTGTACTGGTTGCAGACACAGAAGAGAAGCTTGGACGATTAGTGAAAGAATTTGGAAGTGTGTGTGAGAGAAGGAAGTTGAGAGTTAATGTGGGTAAGAGTAAGGTTATGAGATGTACGAGAAGGGAAGGTGGTGCAAGGTTGAATGTCATGTTGAATGGAGAGTTACTTGGGGGGGTGGATCAGTTTAAGTACTTGGGGTCTGTTGTTGCAGCAAATGGTGGAGTGGAAGCAGATGTACGTCAGAGAGTGAATGAAGGTTGCAAAGTGTTGGGGGCAGTTAAGGGAGTAGTAAAAAATAGAGGGTTGAGCATGAATGTAAAGAGAGTTCTATATGAGAAAGTGATTGTACCAACTGTGATGTATGGATCGGAGTTGTGGGGAATGAAAGTGATGGAGAGACAGAAATTGAGTGTGTTTGAGATGAAGTGTCTAAGGAGTATGGCTGGTGTATCTCGAGTAGATAGGGTTAGGAACGAAGTAGTGAGAGTTAGAACGGGTGTAAGAAATGAGTTAGCAGCTAGAGTGGATATGAATGTGTTGAGGTGGTTTGGCCATGTTGAGAGAATGGAAAATGGCTGTCTGCTAAAGAAGGTGATGAATGCAAGAGTTGATGGGAGAAGTATGAGAGGAAGGCCAAGGTTTGGGTGGATGGTTGGAGTGAAGGAAGCTCTGGGTGATAGGAGGATAGATGTGAGCGAGGCAAGAGAGCGTGCTAGAAATAGGAATGAATGGCGAGCGATTGTGACGCAGTTCCAGTAGGCCCTGCTGCTGCCTCCGATGCCTTAGATGACCGCGGAGGTAGCAGCAGTAGGGGATTCAGCATTATGAAGCTTCATCTGTGGTGGATAATGTGGAAGGGTGGGCTGTGACACCCTAGCAGTACCAGCTGAACTCGTTTGAGTCCCTTGTTAGGCTGGGAGGAACGTAGAGAGTAGAGGTCCCCTTTTTGTTATTGTTTCTTTGTTGATGTCGGCTACCCCCCAAAATTGGGGGAAGTGCCTTGGTATATGTATGTATGTAAAAAAAATCATTTTGCTACTCAAATACTTAATCTTATTCCTGAATAATTTTGATTAATTCTGTATAGGGTACTCACATAAGATACTGTACACACTAATGAAACTTGAAAGGTGACGATGACAATGAATTGTTGTAGCTGTGCAGTAAATGACGAAGTAGACAATGATATTTACTATACAGTCAATCTTAGACACTACCTTAGGGTTTGATTAAATGTAATAAGTAAAATCCTTAATGAAAGTATCACAAAGCACACAAGTACAAAGTAACACATAAGGCTTGCAAATGCAAAGTGGAATGCAATACGGGGAGATGCTGCCTGGCCTAGCATCACTTGCTTGTGTGATGCTGCGCTCCGTAGGCCAATCAGTGGCCAGGACACAGATTACCTTGTCCTGATTGGCCAACTCTCATCGGTCAGCCAATAGTGTGTGGTACTGTATACAATCTTGCGTAAAGAACACAGTCTTAGCTCAGTGTCAGCAGACACAAGCCAAGGGTATTTACAGTCGTGCTCTTGTTCAACCATGCTTTCTTTGTTTGTGATATTTTTACAATGTATTCTAATCTATATTTTATCATATTTTCATTGTTTGTTATTTTGCTCAGTTTGTAATTATTTTATCGGGGAAAAAATGAAGATAATGAATTTTTAAAAAATTTTATTTTCGGTGAAATTCGGTACATTTCAAGGATTGCCATTAAATTTTGGACCACAAAGTAAATTTTAGAAATGTGGGGGCTGACTGTACTCCAGTTGGACAAGCAAGTACACATCTGAGCTGCTGATAATATGATAGAGCTGTCAGCAAGGTCCATTCCAAACAAGAGGACACAGACTAGGACCAGAGGAGTCTCCACATTCATGCGTGGTATAAAAGCTTTTTGCTCTTCAGGAATTACATCGAAGGACCCATTTGCCTCTTGGTCAATCCAGAACTTCTAGTACACTGCTCTCCAGTTTGAGAACATCTTCCAGTCAACTGCTTTAGAATTCCAGGAACGTTGACAGCTTTCAGGACACGTTCCACCAGTTACTTCTGGATGTCTTAGCCCTTCCACCCATTTACCAGGGTTACAGTAAGTAGTACTCGTCAGTCTCAGGATAACCCTAGCGACTCTCATATGCCACACACCAGGTGTTTTCTAGATTTGCTACCCATCTGTTTTGGATTGTAAAAGGGATTCTTCTCTGGTTGGAGCCTCTCGTCTATGGATTGCTGTTCTCATCTTCCTTTGTTGAGGGAGCTCCTCTTGGTATCTGTGGGAGAACACTGTCACTCATCCTTTAATCGGTTCTCAAATTGAAGAGCTCAGACCCTTCCCCTTCAGAGGATTAACCAAGGCTCAGGGGTAGCTCCAAATGGTTTTTTCTCTCCAGGAGATCAAGCCCTTTTTTGGGATGTTGCTCGAGACCTCAGGACTACTCACAAGCCTTGTTTCGGCATTGCAAATAGGCATACCACATGACATTTCTTATCTCACAAGTCATTCTCAAACGGAAGGTCTTTCTCTGCTTTGATCCGGAGTATGTGTCCAAAATTCAAAATTCAAAATTTAGCTGTGAACAACTCCAAATTAAAGTCTTCCTTCCTCTCCTCTTTATAAATGTGAAGACACCACAATGCTACCTAGAGTATTCAGTCCCCCTTGCGAAGTACCAGAGACTTTACTTTGCCGAAAAGGTAAAGATGATGATACCCAAGAACATTGCTTCTTCTGACTTGTGTACCATCAAACATGCTGATCCACTGAGAAGACAGAAGGTTCATCCTGGTTCAAGCACACTAAGTCAGGGATATTGAGCCTGTCCTAACCTTCAAGAAGAACCTGTCAGTGGAACTAATTCTGAAGACCAAAGGCTGGTACAATAGACAACCTTTGCTGCCCACTACCTATGTAAGTTTACCCTCAGGTCAATGGATAACCTTATCCTTAGTCCTATGGTAGTTACTTAACTAGTTGTGTTGCGAACCTAGCTTCCTCAGGACAAGAAGCTTCTTGTCCAAGATAGCGGTCGCAACATAAGCTGAGAGGGAGAGGCAGGAATATCTGGCTCCCTCTTAAGATTGTGTCTCCTATTAAAGGTCAATGGTTTGTATTTGTGTAGAAATAAGTTAAATGTTGTAAAGTTATTTGTATTTTACCCAACTATTACACTGTCTGCCTCAACCACCCCGCAAATTCTAGTTTAAGGTCAAGGTTGAGATTATGCTACCTGGCGATTGGTGAGGGCCTACCGTCCATCCGCTAGCAATTATAAGTTTATAACTGCCTCCTTAAAATTTTAAACAGCCATTCCAACTTTACTGAAATCTTATTCCTATTAAAAAAACTTAGATTTGTATCCTTAAGAAACTTATAAATTTTTAAATTTTGATTTTAGGTGATATTCCTTTTGATTGACAAATTTAGGTATGACTTGCTTTAGATGGTTTTTTGTTGTTACATTTCTCTTATAGGTATATTTTCATTCCAGACTGTAGATGAAAATGCTCAAGATGGTTTTGAGAATTGTCCTCCTGGTCCAGTTGATAGCCCAGATGCTATAGCAGCAAACGTTGAGCGTCTTCAGTTGAGCGAAGATGACAGCAAGTCTGTACAAGCTACCAAGCAACCCCTTCCATTATTTGATGATCAGTCTCTTGATAGTATCTCCTCTAATTCTTCAGGGCTTACTTTCTCTCCACTGACTGTGAAGGGATCTCCTGAGAGTAAAAAGTCTGATGATGTTGGCCAAGCAGATGGGAGTCCAAGAGCAGAGATGAGATCTGCAACATCCACTCCTCTAGTAGATGAAAAACCTGTTGATGAGAGCTCACAGTCCTCAGCAGGATCCAACCATGGTAAAGAAATTGAGGCATCTGAAAAACATCAGGGGGATAATGTACCACCTGAGGATCCTGAAATTTCCCCTCCATCTTTGTCAGCTCTGCAATCAGGTGCAAGATCAGGTAAAGAAGGAACAAGTTTAATGAGCTTTGATGAAGACTCTCTTGAAAGCAAAGGATCATCCAAAGCCAGCCTGATATCTGGAAAGTCAGAAATTGAAGAAAAAATAAAGTCAGATAAATCTGAAGGTGAAATAACCTCATCCAGCTCAGACTTCAGTGATGGAGACATTAAGGGTAAGCAAGACCACACTACTAGTGAGGGAAAGCAGCCTTCAGACCATGATTCGTCACATAAATCGAGTAAGAGTAAGAGTGATCACAAAAGACGGGGAGATTCTCATAGCCGTGACCGAGATCGTGAGAGAGAGAAAGAGAAGGAATCAAGACACCATAGAGAGAAGGAGAGAAAACACTCCAAGTCTCGAGATGATCATCATTCTCACAGGGACAAGGACAAGAAACATCATCGAAGGGATAAGGATCATGATGGAGATAGGGAACGGTCCCGAAGTCACCACCATCAGTCATCAAGCTCTTCTTCCCACAAGGAGAGCTCAGGAACAAAAGATAAGGAACGTTCTAGCCACCACTCAGGAGGAAAATCCTCAGAGGGCAAGAATAGGAGCAATCATTCAAGTGATAAAGTAGAGAAATCCAGCAGCAAATTAAAGAAATCAGATGAAAAAATTGATGGGAAGACTCACCGTAAGGATGACAAACCTTCTCAGAGCTCTGGCAAGAAGCACGAAGTTAAGTTGGAAAATAAGTCTGAGGAGAGATCCGATAAAAGAATGGAGAAGGTTGATAAGAAATCGGAGAAGAAGGAACGTTCAGTAGAAAGACAACGATCGAAAGAGGAGAAACCTGAAGGAAAGAAAGAAAAATCAAAGGAAAAGGTAGATTTAAAACTGGAGAGCAGGGGGAATTCAAGTAGTTCAGGAAGTGAGTCCTCATCAAAGGAAAATCGTGAAAATAACTCTGACAAAGATTCAAAAAAGCACAAGAAACGTAACAATAGCATTACCTTTGACATTCATCCAGGTAATGACAAGACAGATGAAAATGATAAGTCATGCCTCAAGAATAATGGGGTTTGTGAAAGTTTAGATGAGAATTGCACCATTGATCCTCATGTGCTTGGACTTAATGGGGATAATATCATAGTGGCTGATGATGAAGGCAATTTCATGGTACTGACATATGACACTGATTCAGATTCCATGACATCTGAGAACCAAGTGGCAGCGAAAGTGGATCTTGACACTATATTAGAAGAGGCTCCTGAATCTGTTCATGAAGAAAATATCAATCATTTTGAGGGATTTGAGAATGAAAAGCCCAAAACATACCTTGCAGATTATCTTCTAAATACTGTCATTGTCCCTGATGAGATGGATATGGAATGTAATGATTGGTTCGATGAATCTGATTTACACATCACAGTCTATGAAAATGCCTGGGATGGAAAAGTACCGTTAAGTGATTTCCTAAGTTGCATGCATCGTTTGGGTGCTGTCATCAGGAATGATCAAGGCGAAGTTGAGGATCACAGCTCAAGTGCCACAACATACATGCCAATGCCTGATATAAAGGAAAACAACAATATCCAGCCCATTGGCAAGAAACGAAGAGTATCTAATTCAAGCTCCATATCATCTAGCAGTAGCTCAACGGGTTCACCTAAACACAAACGATTCAGGCGAGAAAGCTCTACGACTAGTGAGACAAGCCAGACTTTGGAACAGGGTGCTGTTATTGTGAGTGGATATGCTCTCCTGACTCCTGAAGATGATGGAAATAGATCCATGAGCAGAGAATATGGTGAGTATATGGAAACTGTAATAGAGTAAAGTATAGGGCAAAAATACTGGAATTGATTTTTTGTGTAGGATAATATGAACAATTTATGTATCTTCTAAAGGGATAAGAAATTTAAGCTGTAAATAACTAATGTGAACAGTTCAGTTTACTGTTAGCAACATTGTGTTCATATTGTATCTTTAATTAAAAACTATCCTAACTAATATTAACAGTGTTGAAATTAGGAAATTATTGTTTATTCTTTTAAAGTATGTTAGGATATTGAAAGATGTCTGCAACATGCTTGCAAAGATTCCATTAAAATTTGCCTTTTGTTAAGGATAAACCCATGGTGTTGACTTCCTTATACTGTAGTACTGTATTTGATCTTAATTTGAATGGTTCAACAGAATCAGTACATAGTTGACTACACCTTACAGTAGTTTTATCACAATACCAAGCCTTAGTTTGTAATTCCAATAAGGCTAGGCTAGAATCACTACAGTTTGAGATATTTGTCAATTCCAGTATTATATGCAAGGTTTGTAATTTTGTGATATATGGTGTTCCTATGTTATTGTATGGAAAAATTAGGTGTATGATGGCTAAAATATTAGTTGTATTGTTTATCCCAAGAAGGAATAGCAGCAGATACAGGCAATAGTGCTATTAAGAGCCAAGTAAATTTACTAAATGCCAATCAATGGAAAATAAAATGAGGGAGTTTAAAAAAAGATACATTCTGTGCACAGTGCAAAGTTCACCCTCACACCTTTTCACAACAACAAAATGGCTACTTTCTGGATAGTAATTTTTCATTTGCTTCCTTTCCAGTTATCATGGCTTTGTTTTGCCTAAGTTAATTTTCACTCCTCTCATCTGCATACCACTCTCCCACCTTTAAAGGAGCCGGCCGGCTGATGCCGTTTTTTAAGGACAGGACTTTGACATTCATACCACTTTATAAGGGGACTTAGGCCATCTCCAAACTGCATAGGATTTATGCACCGGACCTTTGGTTTTGCGATGCCAGGCTGATTTATCCTGAAAATTAGTGTTTTACAAATCCTATCTCCTTTCTTGATACTTGATATTAAGACCTGTGATTAGTACCCAACATAGACCTGATGAAGACCTCCAATGAAATAGTTGTTTTTCTAAAAGTAATTTTTTTTTTTGCTAGATATGAATTTTTTCATTATGGTAGAAAAATAAACCTTAAAAATCAGGAAAAAAAATAGGAAACAAAAATGGGAAAAAGGGGCTCTATTTTATTGTTTTGTAATGGATCTCTAAGTTATATACCAAATTTCAGTGCTATATCTTTAAAACTTAAGGATAAGATAGAATTTGAAGGTCAATAAGTGTAGTTTTGAGATACAGGCATTTAAAGTTTTTTATTTTTTTTATTTTTACAAAGATGATAATAGTAAATCATTATTATTAGGAATTTTATGTTCTTTTTTTGGTTATTGATAAACCAAAATAAATGTTATTTATTATAATTTAATCATAAATTAAGATCCCTTAACTCAATATCTTGCTTCTTTAGGCAAGACGGTCGCTCCTTCATCTTCTCTCTCCTGTGCTAACTCTGCTAATATCACCGATATTACCCACTTCTGAACTCTATTAGAGCAAATTTTCTTCTTTATATTAGTGACATGTTGAAACTGTCTTTTCCTCTTTGATATATCTTTAAAACGAAGGAAGAAGATAGAATTTGAAGGCCAATAAGTATAGTTTTGAGATACGGGCATTCAAAGTTTTTCTTTGTATTTTTACAAAGACAATATTAATAAATCATGATTATTATGAATTTTATGTTCTTTTTTGGATATTAATATTCCAAAACAATGTTATCTTAATTTAATCATAAATTAAGATCTATTTGCTCAATATGTGGCTTCTTTAGGCGAGACGGTCGCTCTTTCATATTCTCTCTTCTTCACTAACTCTGCTAATATCACCGATATTACCCACTTCTGAATATTAGAGCAAATTTTCTTCTTCCTTATGTTAGCGAGATATTGGAATTGTCTTTTCCTCTTTGGCATGATGAAATTTTTGGCAAAACCAAGAAAAACATGTAAAAACAAATGAATGTCAGAGATCAAAATCAAACGTGTACTCTATATGAGGTTTGTGCTAGCACTGAAGGCCGAAGGGTGTAATTACTGTGTCAAACTTCGTCTTGTGACTTATGGAATCTTTACAGATGCCATTACTCACAATTTGTTTTATATTAAAACGTAATAATTATAAAAATTTACGATTAATAGAAGAAATACTGCATTTTCGTGTACGGATCAATGTTTTTGGTTTGCTGATTTACTTTTACTAATTACCCTGTAGCTATGAAAGTAAGAGGAATTTTGACAAAATATTTTTAAACACTAGACTTACCCGGTAGTTATATATATAGCTTACGTCCCCGACGTCAACGGCAGAAAATTCGAAACTCGCGCCAACCGTCAGTTGGATAGCCAGGTGTACCACCCCTGCACCCTTGCGAGGTACAGTGAACCCTCGTTTATCGCGGTAGATAGGTTCCAGACGCGGCCGCGATAGGTGAAAATCCGCGAAGTAGTGACACCATATTTACCTATTTATTCAACATGTATATTCAGACTTAAAACCTTCCCTTGTACGTAGTACTGTTAACAAACTACCCTTTAATGTACAGAACACTTAATGCATGTACTACAGTACCCTAAACTAAAACAGGCACAAATATTAAAGGCAATTTTATATCATGCGTTTCCTAAACACGCTAAAAAGCACGTTAAAAAATGGCAACCAATGTTTTGTTTACATTTATCTCTGATCATAATGAAGAAACAAACTGGAGGTAGAGCTTTGCTTATTACCCAGACATATTTCCCATACTATTCCCTTAGAACTACATCACATCTTCCTACTTTAGATATATATATATATATATATATATATATATATGTATGTATATATATATATATATATATATGTGTGTGTGTGTGTGTGTATATATATATATATATATATATATATATATATATATATATATATATATATATATATATATATATATATATATATATATATATATATATATATATATGTATGTATACACATATACATACCTACATATATACATACATACATATATACATAAATACTTGCATACATATATATATATATATATATATATATATATATATATATATATATATATATATATATATATATATATATATATATATATATATGTTACTGTATATATATATATATATATATATATATATATATATATATATATATATATATATATATATATATATATATATATATATATATATATATATATGTTACTGTATATATATATGTTACTGTATATATATGGGTTATGGAAAAAATCCGCGAAGTGGTGAATCCGCGATGGTTGAACCACGAAGTAGCGAGGGTTCACTGTACCTGGGAACCATTCCAGTGACCCTCATATTCCCTGCCGTCGCCGCATGTGAATTCTACTCTGTCATTACTGATCGTTTTTTTTTGGGGTGAAGTACAAATCTTAGGTTATTGACTCCCGCTTGTTATTGATCTCGCTTTGGATATTTCTTGATTTTGTTTGGATTAGAAGACTTTTGACCTTTGCTTGTCTGAATTCTCTTTAAAATTTCAAAATGGCCACCCCCCCTATAACTTTTAGGTTATGTGTGACTAGTGGGTGTAAGACCCGAATGGTTAAAGCCTCTCTTGACCCCCATTCTCTCTGTGTTGCATGTAGAGGTAAAGAGTGTGATTTAGGTGATCACTGTGATGAATGTGTTTTACTGGCAGAGCATAAATGGATTGAGTTTGATAGATACAGACGTAAACTCAAAATGGATAGATTGAGGCGTAGTTCTTCTCACTCATCTAGAGATATTTCCTCTTCCCATGTCATTAATCTTATTCCTTCACCTGTAGTGGTAGATCCCGATCCCACTATTGCAATTGCTAATGAACCTTCACTAAAAGATATGTTAGTGGTGATTCAAGCTCTTGGCACTAAAGTTGAATCTTTGGCTGCGGACAGGACACAGTTGATGTCCGATGTGCAACAATTAAAAGGTGAAAGTGCAAGTGCAAGTGCAGTGAAGTTAAATGCAGTGGAGGGTGCGCCTGCTCGTGTCTGTCGTCCTCCTAGTCCTAGACTTCTTCCAAGATCCCCAACCCCTGGGAGAAGGAATGTCGAAAGGCGAAAGTAGACGAGAGGCTTTAACAAACGAGCAGACATCCCCTCGAACGTACCTGTGGGCGCCTACCAGGACGTTCGCCCTCACCATTGAAAAGGTGAGGTTGTGTTTTTCGTCGTCTTCGGATGACCCCTTGCCTAAAAGAGGCTGGAAGCTTGCTTCCAGACCTCTTAAGAGGACCTATGATAAGGCCTATCGGCGTCCTGCTAGTTCAAAACCTGGATGTAGTCACTGGGATACTCCAGAGCCATTTGAAAGTCCCCCAATAAAACATCCTTATAGAACGCTGGACGTTTCCAAGGATCCTTCTGTGCACTCAGGACCAGGCTTAACCTCATTCCAAGCTCCTAAGCAGCCTTCAGACTGGTTTTCGCCCTCTAGGCGCTCTGTTCCATTTAGCGATAAGGAGAACGTTGTGATTTCATCACCGATTTCACAACGTTCGGATCCTAGCTTTGTCATACTTCAAGTCATGCAAAGCAGGCTCTCGTCCTTTATGCAATCATACCAGCGTAGCAACAAACCTCATATCAGCACACGTGACAGTTTTGGTCGTGATTGGAACAGCGAACTAGGACGTGTTCTCGAACGCCCTCGTAATCGGGGATCTAAGATTCCTGCTAGCCGTTATGAACGTCCTTTAGGAAGTGATCGTGATCGTTCTCCCAAGTCCGCAGTCGACAGTTCTTTTATTGAATGCGAACGTTCTTTCAAGAGTGAGGAGTTCCTTCTTTCAGACAGTGTGCTCGTGCGTTCTTCTAAGAAAGACGTTGGACGTCCTGTTAAACAGGTTATTGAACGTCCTTGCAAACGTGTTACCGAACGTCCTGTTAAACAGGCTAATGTTCGTTCTTTGGAAAAGTCTTTCGAGCGTCCTTCGATACAGGATCCTGGACTTCCTACAAAACAGGCTGCTGATCCTCCTTCAGAACAGGCTGCCGAACTTCCTTACAAACAGGCTACCGAACATCCTTACAAACAGGCTGCCAAACGTCCTATAATTCAGGAAGTTTCTCTCTCCGCCAATTATTTTAGTGAACGTCCTTCAGGTCGTGTTTCCGGAAGGATAACAGTTGAACGAGTCGTTGAACAACAAGCGGATCGTAGTACCGAACGCTTGTCAGGAGCTGATGGCAAGCGTTTTTCCGAATATGATCCTGAACGTCCTATCCCTTATCATATTTCGGAAGTTAGTTTGGATTACGATGATGAGGCTCATTCTTTTCAAGACATCGATACAGTTCATGTACAGGAACTTCTTGTCTCCAATCGAGCTGATCGTGAGCGTTCGGATGAGCCGCAAACGACTCTGCCGCCTGATTCTATTCGCAATGAGCCTATTTCTATTGCTGTTGGCACTCAGGATATTTCTGAAAAAGAAACTGCTCTTAACCCTACTGCTCCCGAAGGAACGTTGCAAGAGAAGGAAGTAGAAGGCCAGCTCTCTCCTATGGAGTTCGATGATGTTTCAGAAGACGAGGACTCAGTTTCTTTCCGTTATTCTGCTGATCTGAAGAAACTAATGAAAGTTTTTACGGAAGAGATTTCAGACTTTTTTTGTGCCTGTGGCTCCGCGTTTGCCTCTTGAGTTTACTCTTGGGAAAGCCTCTAAGAAAGCCCGCTTTACTAAGATGGTATTATCGCGCTCGTCTAAGAGAGCTCTTAAATTGATGGGTGACTGGTTACTGTACAGTCTAAGAAAGCCTTAGGAAAGACAGCTTTTTCCTTTCCTCCAGCTAGACTGGCTTCGAGGTCGAGTATCTGGTACGAGACAGGAGAAGTTCTCGGCTTGGGGATTCCTGCCTTTGCCCAGGGAGATTTCTGAAGCCTCGTAGACGCTCCTCGTCGGTCGGCCATGAGAAAGACCAAGATTTTTTGGTCTACTTCAGAGATAGTCCACCTTCTCAAGGGAATTTTTCGAGCCTTTGAAGTTTTTAACTTTTTAGACTGGACACTTGGGGCTTTGGGTAAAAAAGTTGAGACTTTTAAAAAGGGGGATACCTATGCCCTGGTCCATTTGATGTCGTGCATGGACAAAGCTTTGAGGGATGGTTCTAATGAACTTGCAGCTCTATTTTCTGCAGGCATTCTTAAGAAAAGAGATCAACTTTGCTCTTTTCTTTCGCCGGGGGTTACTCCCTTCCAGAAGTCTGAGCTTTTGTATGTGCCTCTTTCTCCATTGCTGTTCCCACAAGAACTTATCAGGGAGATATCTGCAGCCTTAGCTCAAAAGGCTACTCAAGATCTTGTCTTCAAGACTGCTAGAAAGGCTCTTCCTCCCTCTTTTACTAGTCGCAAGCCTAAGGAAGAAACTTTTCCCAAGTTTTCCCAGCCCTTTCGAGGGAGATCTTCCAGCCGGGGTAGTTCCAGACCTGATGCTAGAAGGAGTAAGAGATGAGGCTTCAGAGCAGGGCAAAACAGTGGCTGACTGCTTTCGCCTTCAGGCAGTAGGTGCCAGACTACTTAAATTCTGGCAAGCGTGGGAGAAGAGAGGAACAGATCAGTGGTCTATCCAGATCTTGAAGGAGGGTTACAAGATCCCCTTTCTAGGGAGCCCTCCTCTGGTCTTAGTTCCTGTGGATCTCTCTCCCAGATACAGAGAGGAGGCAAAGAGACAACCTCTATCGAACCAAGTGTCTCTTATGTTAGAAAAGGGAGCCATAGAGAAGGTACAGGATATTTGTTCACCGGGTTTCTACAACAGTCTATTCCTGGTACCCAAGAACTCGAGGGGATGGTGTCCAGTTCTTGACGTGAGTGCGCTGAACAAGTTCATCATGAAAACGAAGTTCTCCATGGAAACTTCGAAGTCATTGCTGGCAGCAGAAAGGAGGAGCGACTGGATGGTCTCATTAGACCTTCAGGACGCCTACTTCCACATCCCTATCCATCCGAGCTTCAGACCCTACCTAAGGTTCGTTTTCATGGGAGATGTCTTCCAATTCAGAGCCCTATGCTTCGGCCTTTGCACAGCACCTCAGATCTTTACGAAGCTCATGCTGAATGTGGCAAAGATCCTCCATTCAAAGGGCATAAGAGCCTCCCTGTATCTCGACGACTGACTTCTTAGAGCGCACTCTTACGATCACTGCCTGAAGGACATTCAGACATCCTTGGACCTTGCGAAAGAACTGGGTCTCCTTGAAAACAAGGAAAAGTCTCTCTTGGTTCCATCTCAAGAGATTTTATATTTGGGGATGACGATACGGAGTCAGATTTTTCGGGCTTTTCCGTCTCCCTTAAGGATAGAGCAAGCCAAGTTGAAACTAAGATCGTTTCAAAGCAAGAAAGTATGTTCAGCAAGGAAATGGATGAGTCTTGTAGGAACCCTCTCCTCCTTGGAACAATTTGTTCCACTAGGAAGACTGAATCTTCGTCCTCTCCAGTTTCATCTCAACAGCCATTGGGACAAGGAGAGGGATTTAGAAACGATGTCCATTCCTATCACAAACCCCATCAAAGACTGCCTTCGGTGGTGGGAAGAACCAAACAAGTTCCAGGAAGGTCTCGACTTATCAATAAAGAGCCCAGACCTTGTGTTATGCTCCGACGCCTCGGACACAGGATGGGGAGCAACCCTAAACAAGTTGAAGTCTCAGAACTATGGTCAGAGACCCAAGAATCCTTGCATATAAACCACAAGGAGTTGTTGGCAGTTCTTTTAGCCCTCAAAAGTTTCGAGGAATTTAGTCACCAACAAAGTGGTTCAGGTCAATGCAGACAACACGACAGCATTGGCGTACATCTCAAAGCAAGGGGGAACACACTCGATATCTCTGTACGAGACGTCAAAGAATCTCCTGGTGTGGGCAAGAGAGAGGAACGTTATACTTTTGACAAGATTCATTCAAGGGGAGAAAAACGTAATGGCAGACAGCCTCAGCAGACGAAATCAGATCCTTCCAACAGAGTGGACCCTCAACCTTCATGTGTGCAAGAGCCTGTGGCGTCTTTGGGAACGCCCATGCATAGATCTTTTCGCAACCTCGAAGAGGTTAGAGGCGTATTGCTCCCCTGTTCCAGTTCCAGAAGCAGTCCACATAGACATTTTTCTGTTGGACTGGTCCAATCTGGATCTGTACGCCTTCCCACCTTACAAGATCCTGTACAAAGTAGTACAGAAATTTGTGACATCCAAAGGAACCAGGATGACCCTAGTGGCTCCCTATTGGCCATCAAGAGAATGGTTCACAGAGGTACTGGAATGGGTAATAGACACCCCAAGAATTCTTCCATTAAGAGTAGATCTACTCAGACAACCCCACTTGGAAAGATTACATCAAAATCTCCACGCTCTTCAGCTGACTGCCTTCAGACTATCGAAAGACTCGCTAGATCTAGAGGCTTTTTGAAGGAGGCAGCTCAAGCTATTGCAAGAGCAAGAAGGACTTCGACTATCAAAGTCTATCAATCTAAGTGGCAGGTTTTTAGAGAGTGGTGTAAAATCAACTCTCTTTCCTCATCTAGTATCTCTGTAGCTTAAATTGCGGATTTCCTGCTATATCTTCGAAGGAAGTGCAATTTCTCCTCCTCTACTATTAAAGGCTATAGGAGTATGTTAGCTACTGTGTTTAGGCATAGAAACCTTGACCTTTCTAGCAAAAAGGATCTGCAAGAACTTCTCAAGTCTTTCGAGACTTCAAAACAACAGAACCAAGATTCTCCAGCCTGGAATTTGGATATTGTTTAGAAGTATCTTATGAGCGACAGGTTTGAGCCACTGGTTTCAACTTCTTTGAAAGACCTTACTATGAAGACTTTATTTTTGGTCAGTCTTGCAACAGCCAAAAGAGTGAGTGAAATTCATGCGTTTAGCAAAAACGTTGGATTTCGTGATGGTAAAGCTGTCTGTTCCTTACAATTAGGCTTTCTTGCCAAAAATGAACGCCTTGGCCCAAAGCATTCGAGATTCCAAATCTTACGGATCTGGTTGGAGAAGAGGTAGAAAGAGTCTTATGCCCAGTAAGAGCTCTGAGATGCTACAAAAGATTTACGAGGAAAGTCTGAATCTTTGTGGTGTTCAGTCAAAAAGCCCTCTTTACAGATGTCTAAAATGCCTTGTCATATTTTGTCAGGCTTTTGATTAAGGAAGCTCATATTCATTGTAATGAATCAGACCTGGGGCTTTTAAAGGTCAAGACTCATGAAGTCAGAGCGGTGGCAATGTCGGCAGCATTCAGGCAGAACAGATCTCTACAGAGCATAATGGACACAACCTTCTGGAGGAGCAAATCTGTGTTCGCATCATATTATTTGAAAGGTGTTCAGACTTGTTACGAGGACTGTTACACTCTGGGTCCATTTGTAGCAGCGAGTGCAATAGTGGGTGAAGGATCCACCACTATGTTCCCATAATCCCAATAACCTTTTCTTCTCTTGGTTCTTTTAATTGTTTTTTATGGTTGTTTGTGGAGATTGTGTCAGTCTTCCACAATCATTGATTTTGTCAGGTGGTCAAATTTGTTCCTTGAGAGCACCCGGAACTGGTTATTGGAGGAGGTTCTGTCATGATGAGGTTTTGACACCGGTTTGACAGTCTCTTCGAGATCTTCAGCCCCCTGGGAGGATCGCTGGATCTCATAAGGCTAGCAGACATAATGAGGCAGAGTATCATTGAAATCCGCTTCCTTATCAGGTACGAACCCTTAAGTTTGTTTTAATTAATTCTTAAGTAGAATTCCAGATATGCTAGCTGTCTCTAACCCTCCACCAAAGGTGTTAATCAGCAATATATATAACTACTGGGTAAGTCTTGTTTAAAAATGATATTTTCATTAATAAAATAAATTTTTGAACATACTTACCCAGTAGTTATATATAATTTTAGTCCCACCCTCCTCCCCTCTAAGAGACTAGAGGCATGGAATATATGAGGGTCACTGGAATGGTTCCCAGGTACCTCGCTAGGGTGCAGGGGTGGTACACCTGGCTATCCAACTGGCGGTTGGCACGAGTTTCGAATTTTCTGCCGTTGACGTCGGGGACGTAAGCTAGATATATAACTACCGGGTAAGTATGTTCAAAAATTTATTTTATTAATGAAAATATAATTTTTCATACACAAGAGAAGGTGTGGCTTTATTGCTGAGTGAATGGATGACAGGAAAAGTAGTGGAATGGAAGGAAATATCATCTAGGTTAATGTGGGTAAGGGTTAGGTTGGGTAGGGAATGTTGGGCTTTTGTCAGTGTGTATGGGCCAGGTTGTGAGAAAAGTGAAGAAGAGCGGAATGAGTTCTGGAATGAATTAACTAGGTGTGTAGAAGGACTGGGTAGAAGGAATTATATAGTTGTCATGGGTGACTTAAATGCAGGAGAGGTAGAAGGTGTCATTGGGAAGTACTGTATGTCATACCAGGTGAAAATGAGAGTGGTGGGAGACTGGTAGTTATGTGTGTTGAGCAAGAGATGGTGATAAGTTCTAACTTTTTCAAAAATCAAGATAAAAACAAGTATACACGGGTAAGAGTGGCAAATGGAAGAGTGGTAGAAAGGCCGTTAATGGATTATGTGTTGATAACTAAAGGAATGTTTGGAAGATTGAAAGACGTGCATGCGTTTAGGGGTATGGCTAACGGTATGTCTGATCATTTTTTGGTGGAAGGAAAATTAGTTGTAGCAAAAGAGTGGGGGAATAGAGTAGGTGGATGTAAAAGGGAGCTAGTGAGGGTTGAAGAGCTAATAAAACCCGGGGGGGTAAAAATTAAATATCAAGAAAGGCTGAAAATGGCATATGACGAAGTGAAAGTAAGAGAAACTGGTAATTTAAAGGAGTGGAAGTTAGTAAAAGAAAATTTTGTTGGGATTGCAAGTGATGTGTGTGGCAAGAAGTTTGTTGGAGGCAGCATGAGGAAGGGCAGTGAATGGTGGATTGAAGGAGTGAAGGTAAAAATTGAAGAGAAAAAGAAGAGGGCTTTTGAAGAATGGCTGCAGAGTAATAGTGTAGAGAAGTATGAAAGATATAGAGAGAAAAATGTGGAAGTAAAGCGCAAGGTAAGTGAGGCAAAGAGGGCAGCTGACCTGAGGTGGGGTCAGGGATTGGGTTCTTCATATGAAGAGAATAAGAAGTTTTGGAAAGAAGTGAAGAGAGTAAGGAAGGCTGGTTCAAGAATTGAAGAGACGGTGAAAGATGAAAATGGAAGGTTGTTAAAAGGAAAGGAGGCAAGGAAAAGGTGGGTGGAATATTTTGAAAGTTTACTGAATGTTAAGGATAATACAGAGGCAGATATAATTGCTGTTGCAGGTGTTCAGGTGCCGGTGATGGGAGATGAGAATGAGAAAGAGATTACAAGAGAGGAAGTGAGGAGAGCACTAGATGAAACGAGAGTAGGAAAAGCATCTGGTATGGATGGTGTGAGAGCTGAGATGTTGAAGGAAGGGGGTGTGACTGTACTTGAATGGTTGGTGAGATTGTTTAATATGTGTTTTGTATTGTCAATGGTACCAGTAGATTGGGTTTGTGCGTGTATTGTACCACTATATAAGGGTAAGGGAGATGTGCATGAGGGTTGTAATTCAAGGGGTATTAGTTTGTTGAGTGTAGTTGGAAAAGTGTATGGTAGAGTACTGATTAATAGGATTAAGAATAAAACAGAGAATGCAATCTTAGAAGTACAGGGTGGTTTTAGAAGAGGTAGGGGTTGTATGAATCAAATTAGCCAGATATGCAAGAAATATTTAGCAAAAGGTAAGAAGGTGTATGTTGTGTTTATGGATCTGGAGAAAGCGTATAATAGGGTTGATAGGGAAGCAATGTGAAATGTGATGACGTTATATAGAGTTGGTGGAAGGTTGTTGCAAGCAGTGAAAAGTTTCTACAAAGGTAGTAAAGCATGTGTTAGGATAGGAAATGAAGTGAGCGATTGGGGCTGAGACAGGGATGTGTGATGTCGCCATGGTTGTTTAACTTTTATGTTGATAGATTGGTGAGAAAGGTGAATGCTCGAGTGCTTGGATGAGGATTGAAACTGGTAGACAAGAATGACCATGAATGGGAGGTAAATCAGTTGTTGTTTGCGGATGATACTGTACTGGTTGCAGATGAGAAAGAGAAGCTTGTCCGATTAGTGACAGAATTTGGAAGGGTGTGTGAGAGAAGGAAGTTGAGAGTTAATGTGGGTAAGAGTAAGGTTATGAGATGTACAAGAAGGGAAGGTGGTGTGAGGTTAAATTTCATGTTGAATGGAGAGTTACTTGAGGAGGTGGATCAATTTAAGTACTTGGGGTCTGTTGTTGCAGCAAATGGTGGAGTGGAAGCTGATGTACGTTAGAGAGTGAATGAAGGATGCAAAGTGTAGGGGGAAGTTAAGGAGTAGTAAAAAATAGAGGGTTGGGCATGAATGTAAAAAGACTTCTGTATGAGAAAGTGATTGTACCAACTGTGATGTATATGTATCGGAGTTGTGGGGAATGAAAGTGACATAAAGACAGAAATTGAATGTGTTTGAGATGAAGTGTCTAAGGAGTATGGCTGGTGTATCTCAAGTAGATAGTGTTAGGAACGAAGTAGTGAGGGTGAGAACGGGTGTAAGAAATGAGTTAGCAGCTAGAGTGGATATGAATGTGTTGAGGTGGTTTGGCCATGTTGAGAGAATGGAAAATGGCTGTCTGCTAAAGAAGGTGATGAATGCAAGAGTTGATGGGAGAAGTACAAGAGGAAGGGCAAGGTTTGGATGGATGGATGGAGTGAAGAAAGCTCTGGGTGATAGGAGAATAGATGTGAGAGAGGCAAGAGAGCGTGCTAGAAATACAGTGGAACCTCTACATACGATTGTCCTAACATACGAATTTTCCAACATACGAATTAAATTCGACCAAATTTCTGTCAACGAAGTGTTGCTCCAACATACGACGTAAATTATACGCTTACCCGTGGAATTTTCTCGAAAGCGTCCAGCGTAGTTTGTTGTTGACGCCGCTAGACGGCAGCACATCGGAGGGACGCCAATCGAGCGTCACCTTGACCAGTCCTTTCATCGCGTGCACATCGTGTGGTTGTCCTCTATTTGCTCAGTTTTAACAGTTTTTTATCTTGCCTTTTCACGTGTTGTTTTCTGTGTTCCGCAATCATGGGTCCTAAAAAGCTTAGTTTCGGTTCAGGAAGTAGTAGCAGTGGTGAGAAAAAGAGGAAGTCTATGCTTTCATTAGAATTAAAGCAGGAAATCATAGAAAAGCATGAGCGAGGTGTACGTGTTAGCGTTCTGGCTAAACAATATGGCGGGAATATGTCTACGATCTCGACGATCATAAAACAGAAGTCGGCCAATAAATCAGTGAAACCTTCGAAGGGGATCACTATTATTTCTAAATGTCGTAGCCCTACTGTGGAAGAGATGGAACGCCTTTTGTTGATCTGGATAAAGGACAAGGAGATTGTTGGCGATACGATCACGGAAACGATCATTTGTGAGAAGGCCAGCGCTATCTACAGTGACTTGAAGGCGGCACGCTCTTGGGGAGTAGCGGGGGAGAGTTCAGCCGATCCTACGACGGAGAAATTCAAGGCGTCTTGGGATTGGTTCGAGAAATTTAGGAAACGGACCGGGATTCATTCAGTTGTTCGTCATGGAGAAGCTTCGAGTTTGGACACGAAGGCTGCTAAGACTTTGTTAAAAAGTTCGAAAGCATCGTGGCGGAGGAAGGTTACGTAGAGCAGCAGGTTTTCAACTGTGATGAAACCGGTCTGTTTTGGAAAAAGATGCCTAGTCGAACGTACATTACCGCTGAAGAGAAGAAATTGCCTGGACATAAGCCAATGAAGGATCGGTTGACTCTTGCGCTTTGTGCCAATGCCAGCGGGGACTGCAAAATTAAGCCTTTGTTAGTTTACCATTCCGAAAAACCCTAGGGCATTTAAAGCACATAGAATTAATAACGACCTGCTACATGTTCTATGGCGTTCTAATTCTAAGGCTTGGGTTACTAGGCATATCTTTGTGGAATGGGTAAACGTAGTTTTCGGCCCTGCTGTCAAGAAGTATCTTCAGGAGAGGAATTTGCCTTTGAAGTGCTTGCTTTGTTTGGACAATGCACCCGCTCCCCCCCCGGACTCGAAGATGATATCATTGACGAATACAAATTCATCAAGGTGTTGTATCTTCCACCGAATACCACCCCTATCCTCCAGCCCATGGACCAGCAAGTCATCTCTAATTTTAAGAAGCTGTACACCAAGCACTTATTTAAGTAGTGCTTTAATGTCACGCAAAGCACCAACTTAACTTTGCGTGAATTTTGGAGGAGCCACTTCAATATCGTGCACTGCTTAAAGATCATTGATCAGGCTTGGGAGGGAGTAACTCGTCGGACCCTGAATTCCGCTTGGAAGAAGCTTTGGCCTGATGCTGTTGCTCCCAGAGATTTTGAAGGTTTTGGCCCCGAGAATGAACCTGTGCTTGCCGCCGAGGAAGACGTCAAAGAGATTGTATCCCTTGGCAAGTCCATGGGTCTGGAGGTGGATGATGACATCACCGAACTCGTCGATGAGCATCACAAAGATCTTACCACCGAGGAACTCAAGGAGCTGCAAGCCATGCAGCATGATGAGTTCCAAGCGCAGTTGAGCGAGTCGGAGGAGATCGAGGAGGTAGGCGAAATCTTAGGTACGGCGGAAATAAAACAGATGTTGGCATATCATCAACACGTTGTTGATTTCATCGACAAGCATCACCCACAGAAACTTCAGGTTTGCCGTGTTGTTGCGCAGTTCGATGATGTTTGCTTAACGCATTTTAGAAAAATCCTCAAAAGCCGTACAAAGCAACTTTCACTCGATAGTTTCTTTGAAAAATCTTTAAAACGGTCTAGTGATCATGATGAAAAGAAAGAAAGTGAAGCAAAGCAAAGGAAGACCGAATCGAGTGAAAGTGATGAAAATTAAAAATAAGAAAAGAAAAAATGTAAAAAAAAAATATAAAATTATAAAAATGAAAAAAAAAAATAAGCTAAGTTAAGTTAAAGTTCACGTAGTAGTGTAAGTTATCGTACACGTTATCATACAAAGTCACCGTCCCTACCTCCTCGCTGATCTTCCGTCTCCTCCTGCGTAGAAGTCCCTACACCTGCGCTGACCTGTCGCTAAGGTAAAGTGTTACATTACAACCCGTTTTTTATTTATTATTTCATTATTATTTTTCTTTTTTTTGGTTTGTAATATGTATTTATTATACAGTTATTGTATTAATGTCACGTGTAATTATGTGTAGCCATTTATTAAGGATTTATTATGGGTTTTTAGGCTGAGGAACGAATTAAATCAATTACCATGTATTCTTATGGGAATATTTGTTCCAACATACGATCGTTTTAACATACGAAGTAGTTTCTGGAACGAATTAAGATCGTATGTAGAGGTATCACTGTAGGAATGAATGGCGAGCGATTGTGACGCACTTCCGGTAGGCCCTGCTGCTTCCTCCGGTACCTTGGATGACCGCAGAGGTAGAAGCAGTAGGGGATTCAGCGTTATGAAGCTTCATCTGTGGTGGATAACGGGGGAGGGTGGGCTGTTGCACCCTAACAGTACCAGCCGAACTCGGTTGAGTCCCTTGTCAGGCTGGGAGGAATGTAGAGAGGAGAGGTCCCCCCCCTTTTTTTTTTTATTTGTTTGATGTTGGCTACCCCCAAAATTGGGGGAAGTGCCTTTGTATATGTATGTATGTATTTTCCATTGCCATACGAAGCTCAGTGAATTTTTACAGGATTTTGTGTTTTTCGTCCTATACCCCCATATATTGGCATATCAGCTGGGCCCTAAAATGTGTCCACCAATTCTTCCTTGGATTCTGCCATTACCCCCTAGGTCATTACCATAAAGCAGTTCCCAATTCCCCCTCCCTTTGTTGCACTCCTTTATACTTAGTTATTGGTCTGTACTCTGATAAGCAGCAAAGGACTTAGCACTAATGAACTCCATCCTTCATCTGTAAGTTTTCTGATACCCTACCACTGCCTTCACCTAGAGCTAGTGTAATTGTTGGGTAACATCACTAACTTGATTAGTCTTTTTAGTATGCCCCTACCTTTGTAAGACCAATTTAATTACCTACCTCAACACACTGTCAAGTTCTTTTTCAATATCTACCAGTATTTTGTATAATCTTTCCTTCTTTTCATGGTATTGGACAAATTTCTCATTAAAGAGACTGCCTCTGTTGTTTATCCGTCAAGGCTGAAGCCAAACTGACATTTATTGATCTTTACAGTGTCTCTCTAACTTTATTCTAGCATGTTTTCTAATATTTTTGTGTCATGTTCAGAAAGTTTTATTTCCATGTAATTTTCACACTGCCCTGCACTCTCTTTGACTTATACCATTACAGTAAGACACTTTTGATTCTGTGTATTCCTTTACGAGGTTTTCATATACTGTACAGTACTGTTCTCTAGTAAGCTTGTGGATGATAGGTTATACTGCTGATCTTGATAAGTCACTCGTTATTCCAGATGGTCCTTTGACTTCTCAATATATCATTATCCTTAGGGCCCTTTTCATCCCTTTAGCTGCTATATTCTCTATTGGTCTCTCTGTTATGCCAACATATTCCAATTTATTTTTATTCTCTTCATTTTGAAGTTTTTCACAATACTGCCTTAAATTTCTCCATTTTTTCTTTTATATGTGGTATGTTTCTCCATTTCTATCGCTATCATCTTTTGTAAACCAGTTTGAAATCCTGAGTATTGTTGTATATTTTAAGAGTTTATCTAGGGTTTTTGAGAGATTACTATCCAGAGGAAATATGTTTTCTCTCTTATTTGGTTATCATTCTCTGTTTTGGTCGTCTGCACCTAACTTTCATCTTATGTTGTTGGAAAAGAGCTTGTGGTTTATTAAATGCCTTATTCTGATCTTGATATTAGATTTTGGGTATTAGCTATTGTGCTTGTTCTATAGGATTAATAATTTTGACCATCAGTTGTACAGTATTCAGATCTCAGACTTTACCAGCTATCATATAGATCAGCTGTATTATGAATCTAAAAAGTCTTCCATTTTCTTGTATGAGGCTCAATGCCTCACAGTATTCTAGAAGTTTATTCACATTGAGAACAAATAGTTGAGTGACCGTTTAATCATGCAGTTTAATTATTCAAACTGCTTAAGTTCAAACTTTTTGCAAATGCTTTGCTGCTGAGTAGGTTAACATAAGTTTTGTTCCATAGTTTATCTGGTATTTATCTTGTTTATTTTACTATCTAATTACTGTATATCTTGATTTTTTTTTCATTAATTTCTCTTTTGTAGCTTAAGATTTACTTCACTTTTTCCTTAGTAGACTGCATTCCCTATTGAACCTCTTGGATTTGTTGTATGTGTAATCTGCCTCTCCAACTGGGAGTTCAGGTTGTAAAAATAATTATAATAATAATAATAATCATGGTAATAGTAGTGATAATATTAAACAAAGAATTTTTGAGAAGTAGTAAGAAAAGAGTCAAGCCATACATAAATGTATGCTGAGTATTTGGTAAAAGGTTAGGGTGTATTGTACTTTGGTGTTGGTAATCTTCTGTAGACTACTGTATGTGTGATAACGATTATAGAAAATAAGAAATGGAATGAAAAATTCTTCTTTTGATCATTGCACATATCATTTGCATGTATTCTGTGCCTTTTCTTTTACAAATTCAAGTTAGAAGTAACCCACTTCATAAAGAATTTGTCATGCTTAAATTTATTTTCATGTTATTGAATTATGAGTTGGGTTAGAATCTAGCATGCATATTTCAAAGTATATAGTTCCAAATGCAAGATTTATTTTCTACAGGATTAATTATACCACTCAAATAAAGCTTACCTTCTTTGGAATTGTCAGATCTGGACTACAGTCAGAAAATTGCAAATTACAGCCCTCTTTCCCCTGCAAGTGATTCGTCAGCCGATGAAGGGAAATTGAAGAGTAGAGGTAAGTGAAATTCACTTCAGTATTGCTGGGATTATCTTGAGTCATGGTTGCTGCCTGAGGATATTTTGTTTCTCTAGTAAAGGGTAGTAGTAGTAGTTGTAGTTGTAGTAGCAGCAGCAGCAGCATCAGCATCAGTAATAGTGGTAGTAGTAGCAGGGGTTGATGATGAAAAGTGAGTGTAAGATTTAATATTTTTATTATTATTATATCTATCATCATTCACAAATGCCCATACTCTTTGAACAAGTCAGAAGGTAATGAAGTAGCATTTTAAGCTTCCATAGAATGTTGTGTAATAAGAATTTTTAAAACTAGTTCACCGAGTCATATTCCAACACTTATAGGGCTCTCTCAAAACAATTTTTTTATCCAATGCAAAATAAAAGTTAAGTTAAAGTAGTTTGTCAACCAAACAAAGAGAGATTGAAGGAAAGGGATGAAAAAGGCAGATAGAAAGCAGTGCTGCTGGGGTGAGAAAGGCTACAAAGAACATTTAATAAAATTTACATAAGTCCCTCTGGGGTGACAGTGGTATTCATGTACACATGTACAAACACAGATGGTTTGATAGGGTTGCTTGAGAGCTTGCTCATAATCGCCTTTCTCCTTTTGCTTCCTGAAATTTGAAGATCGCTGACGTCCTTCGAGTTTGCGCTTGGTATATATGCGCTTATTCCCTGGAATGATCCCCACTGTGACATTCATCTGAGTATTGCTGGGAAGTATAGTATGAGGTGCACTCTTCCCTTGGGTGGAGAATACTGTGTTTGGTACCTCTTCCTTTTTTGTATGCCTGATTGTGTATGTGGATACTTTCTTGGATATTCTTTTAGTCCAACCTCAAATGAACTGAAAGAATTGCCTAGTTTATTTGTTAGGGTCAAAATTGTTTGTGATCTTCCCCCACATTAGCTCACAAGTGTGCGCTTATACTGCATTGGTTCTTGACATCAAATGTGCATATTGTGTGACATGAAGCATTCACCACTGTTACCTTTTGTGTATTTCCCCTTCTAAGGGCTAAGTCTTCTCAAGTAGTACAGGATATGTTGGGGCCTGACATTACAGGGCCCTCAGAACCCATCCAAGTTAAGCTGGAGAAACACTTTTTAGAGAATATTAAACTCATTCATATATAATATTAGACCCTTTAGAAGGGGAATCTGTTCTTTAGACTGGCAAGATAGGGGCTTACTAGTTGATTTTTTGGGAATGGGAATTCAATGATCTCCTGGTCAGACAATTTACATACCTTCATTTAATCTAAGAAGCTCCTGCCTCCAATTCTGCCATGAAAGCAGTGTCTGCTTTCCAGAGCTGAGCAAGGCATCACCCTTTCAGGTTCACTCGTCATCAGTTTCTGGGCTTACTAAGAATCTTCCCCAGGAGAGATTTAGAGCAGAAAACACATACTTTTCTCTCTGTAAATTAGGGAACACTGAGTCAGTAGCTGTGGCCTCCCTTTGGTTGATCACAACTACTGACTTTGCAAGTACAGTACTGAGTTAGCTTCTTCAGAAGACTGGATGGTGTTTTGGAGATGGACATCTGATGATAATTGGTGTTAGGAATTGTCAGATCTTGTTGACAGTCAGGAAAGTGCAAAATACAGCCCTCTTTCCCCTGGAAGTGATGAAGGGAAATAGAAGACCAGAAGTAAGAACGGGTGACCCCAGTCCCTCTTTTCAAGGAAGGTTGCTGCAAAAGTTTTTCACTCAGGAATAGATCAATGCCGTTATTTTCCTTGCTCTTCTGCAGAATAAGGTTGAGGAAGCAGTGGAGAAAAGGAGAACTGATGGTTGGAACTCCTTTATCCACCTTGCAGTTTTCTTCAAGTCGTCTTGGACTTAAGGGAACTGATGCCATCCCTTCGTTTTCGTGGATAGGAAAGTTTAAAGTACTGTCACGTTCTTCTCTTTCTTTGCAACTGATCAAATTCCAGGCCTACCTTCCAGTGTTGCAGAAAGCTGTGGCCGTGTTGGCAGAGGTGAAAGTGACGTTGTAGATAGCTCTGGAGGTCATAAATGAAAACTCTTCCAGGCTTACATAGTACAATCAACTATTTTTAGTGGAAAAGTTGACTTAAGGTTTTAGACCAGTCATCATTCTCCCTTTGAACTAGTTCAGCCTTTAGACTAGTTTCTCAATGGAGGCCAAATGTTCTTTATTGAGCTCCATCAGAAAGAGTGGATTTGAAGGATAGGTATTTCCAAATAAACTGCTCATTCATCAGTTGTACTAAAGGTACAGTACCTCCTTTTGTCTTCGAGGGAGTTGTTTATCAGTACAAAGCTGTACTTCAGGCTGTCAACAGCTCCATAGAAGTTGACTTTTGTGTTCACCTTGGAGTCAGCCTTTGCCTGCTAACATGGGATATCTTGACTTGTGGCTGATCATGTCAGTTTTGGAGGTGCAGCTGCTCTGAAATTGAGGCTGTCGCCTCATCTTTTGCTATGTTCCTAGAATCATACCAGGGTATGCTAATGGATTCAGCAGAAGGGTGAGTTTTTCAATCATATTTACCTCAGAAAGTTCAAGGAAATCACAGCTTAGCTTTATCATGTCATTTGTTGTACATGGAAAAGTTTGTTTTACAAGTGCTTCCACTAAGATTTACTTCAGTGGTGTCTTAAGCAACACTGGATAACCTTAAAGATGCACCTTGTCATTCTGTGCCCTTGAGTTAGCAATTAAGGGATTTTTTTTTGTGACTCCACAACAAAAACTTCTCATTGGAGTTATGCTAAACTCTCTTCCTCTAGAGATGCTTCTGTTCTTTGACAATTCAGTGGAAGCATTGGGAAGAACCTAGTTCCCTTGGATGTGTGGACAGTAGATGACCTTCATTCGCATGTTAACTTCCTGGAAATATGCGTGGTGTTACTAGACATGTAAGTACTCTGGGATTGATTGATGGGCCATCCTGATCTGATGATGAGGGTTAAGGACAGGGTGGTCACTGCATCTTTGGCTGGTTAAAAGACTTCAAATAGTGGTCTTTACCAATGGTTGACCTGTTCACCACCCAGTTATAGAAGGAATCTCCCTGAAGGTCACCTTCCAGCTCCCTTGAGATCATCTCAACATCTATGCCTTTCATTTGTTTGGTGCTCAATTTAGTGTGGTTTCTCCAAATTCCAGGATGGTTCTGGTGGCTTTTTTATGACCTCAAACTGAGAGCTATGCCAATATGCTGTCTGTTAGTTGAGGTGCTAAGAGAGTTTTCCCCATGGACCAAACTTCTTTGCAAACCCAACATGCTGAAGTACCATCGATCTGTGAAGTAGTTACCACTTCACAGATGGAGACTATCCACGACCTGTAGTTAGAGAGATGTCAGAATACCTCTGAAGATTATCAGTATCTGTGACCATGGAAAATTGGTTGGTGTCATGGAAAAGGACTCTGCTAGGAACTTTTCATGAGTAGATAGCACACAGCCTCATCAAAACCAAGGAAAGCATTTATCAATGTCTTAAAAGGCTACCACTCAGTTTTAAGCCAAATCTTCAGATTGAACAGCATGGCTCTCTGCCTCTGGAGAGCTTTCTATCTTGTGAGGAGCTTTGAACATTCTTGCCTACCTCAAACTTAGGTCTCCAGGGTGGGATGCCATTCTCATTCTCTGTAGTCTAACTTGGGCATGTTTTGAGGCACTGAGAGCCTTTGAAAACAGAAGGTAGTTTCCAAGAACATTTTTTAACTTGGCAAAATTATCAGATGGGTGTATTACTCATCATGCAACTGTGGAAAGCATTCACGATGTTAGGGATATCTCCCCTACCTTGGCTTTTAGTAGCTGTATTTACTCAGGTAATAAGGTCTGGGGTCAGCATTAGCAGACCACCTTAACCTTATTCTACCTCAGGAACATCACCGAAAAGTCCTTTGATTTTTACTCCTTAGAATCTTTTTTGTGGCTGCTCAACATGTGTAGCATGAGAAGCTATTTTGAGACAAGAAATCATCTCATCTAAGGATGGCTTAAATCTTGGAATGAAAGTCTGAGTGACTGGCACTTCTCTCCCTATTCTTTAGCCAACAGCCAGGCCTGCGGTTAAGCTACAAATCAAATCATTTTTTTTTCTGAGGTTTGTCTTATAAAGCAGCTATTTTCTCTACTTCCTTTTAACAAGGGATTGAGGCCCATAGGGACAATAAGCTGCTTCAGTGCTGTCTCCATTTCTTTAGAGGAAGATTGGTACTCATAATTTTTATAGTAAAAGTAGTTCCATCCAAACTAGTACTGGCTCAGACCCCAACAATTTCAATATCTCCATGCACTGCTGATTATAACATTACAAGATCCGTTTCTTCCTGACTCCACTTCCTGACTCCAATATGGTCCTAGAATAAAAAGACAATACAAGGTGGAGATGAACTGTGTTTCTTTGGTCATGAGTTGTTTTGTTTATCGTATATACATACATATACCAAAGCACTTCCCCCAATTTTGGGGGTTAGCCGACATCAAACAAATGAAACAGAAAAGGGGACCTCTCCTCTCTACGTTCCTCCCAGCCTGACAAGGGACTCAACCGAATTTGGCTGGTACCGCTAGGGTTGCCACAGCCCACCCTCCCCCGTTATCCACCACAGATGAAGCTTCATAACGCTGAATCCCCCTACTGCTGCTACCTCCGCGGTCTTCCAAGGCACCGGAGGAAGCAGCAGAGCCTACCGGAACTGCGTCACAATCACTCGCCATTCATTCCTATTTCTAGCACGCTCTCTTGCCTCTCTCACACCTATCCTCTTATCACCCAGAGCTTCCTTCACTCCATATATCCACCCAAACCTTGTCCTTCCTCTTGTACTTCTCCCATCAACTCTTACATTCATCACCTTCTTTAGCAGACAGCCATTTTCCATTCTCTTAACCTGGCCAAACCACCTCAACACATTCATATCCACTCTAGCTGCTAACTCATTTCTTACACCTGTTCTCACCCTCACTACTTCATTCCTAACCCTATCTACTTGAGATGCACCAGCCATACTCCTTAGACACTTCATCTCAAACACATTCAATTTCTGTTTCTCCGTCACTTTCATTCCCCCACAACTCCGATCCATACATCACAGTTGGTACAATCACTTTCTCATACAGAACTCTCTTTACATTCATGGCCAACCCTCTATTTTTTATTGTATACCTTATAAATTAAACATTATACAATACTTTTTGTGTCAAAGGAAACAAATCGATATTTTTATTACATTTCTGTTTAACAAAGTTCATTATTACTGACGAAACGTTTTATATCTTTCAACGGCTATATATCATGAAATTATTATGGAATAAGTCACTTCAATGCATATAGTTTTTTTTTTTTTTATACAGTCATTTCTTTACCATTATTTAGAGAAAATTACATGAAACCAATTTCTGAAAAAATTATTCTATAATTACTAAACAATGAATGTAGAAAATATTTTTGTTCTTTAGAGTGAAATATAACAGAAAATAAAGCAAAATTTGAAAAAAATTATTTAGTAATACTGTACAGCAGTAAAACAAATAAACATAGAAACATAGGTTATTATAGAGTAAGTGAGCATGTATATCCGATCATGACAAATCTTGTATATAGCTTGAGTAGCAGGTCTGCTACCTCGTAGTGAAGGGGTGATAGGTTATTTGAATATTGGCTTTCCAAACTAGTCTTGTTTTGCTTCTAGTTTAGCGTTAAGTTTGCATCAATTGTATTCCACGAATATTTTTTATGAGTTGTAATCATTATGAGGCTAGTAAGTTCTTGTTAGTTCGCAAACAGCAAGCTAAGCAAACAACAAATTTCTGGTATAAGAATTAACAGAAATGGCATTAATTTGTTGTCCACTCAAGGATTCTCCTATTATTGGCCATTTTTACACAAGTTTACAACATTAGAATACAGTGCAGTACATGAAAGCATGCCAAAACAAGAACAATATTTATGATTAATAGAATAAATGAATAAATATGAAACAAGTAAAACACCAAACATCACTTTCTCTGTAGTAAGAAGAGAGGATGGATTAAGTGGAAGGTGGTAAGGAGGGCAGAAGGTGTCAGCGTTTGTTGGAAGGGAAGTCTCCCTCCATAGTTGAATCAGTAGAACTTCAAAAGTTCAAAATTGCAGCAAATGTTTTTGTTGAACAAGCTGACAGAAGTCTTTTTATAGTTTATATATGACAAATCTGTTGACGTTAGTTTGTAGAATGATATATAGTTAATTTGTTCTCATCATTTAATTATTTCCTTACTGGGCTATTTTTCCCTGTTGGAGCCCTTGGGCTTATAGCATCTTGCTTTTCCAAGTAGGGTTGTAGCTTGGCTAGTAATAATGATAATAATAACAATAGAAATGTTTAGGTAACTACCTTTTTTTTATGGTACTAGCTGTGATTCACTTAAGGATCTTTTGACCAAAAATTGATCAAGAGAAGGCTGTTTCTACCTATGTTACAAGATGTTTTTGATATGACTCATTGCTTTATCATTATAAAAATTGCCTTGCTGATCTGACTACTGCCTTATCTGGAGGATATTTTTTTTTTTACAAATTTCTGTGACAGCCCCTTTTGCCATCTTCTCCTTTATCAGTGAATTAGGGGCAGAATCTCTTCCTCCTCCTCTTCATCTGAAGATATGTCCTCTTTTGCCATTGTGTATAAATAAACACAAAACACAATAAAGAAAAAAATACCAAATGGTGTTTTGCAGATCTAAACTGAATAATAGGTACATGTAAACTACCCAAGCTAGGACCAAGGAGGGCCAGGCAATGGCTGCTGATGACTCAGCAGATAGACCTATATAAGTGTTGGTATGTTTTTTGTGAGAGTAAACCTGAAGTGAAGTGGATTTTGTTCCTACTGTAAGTGGATACAAACCTTTATTGTTGTTTCCAATGTTATGATCAGATAGATGGTGTACTTGGTAGTTTCTCTGCCTCAGAGGGAGTAATCTGATTCTTATTGAGTGTTGCATGTACCTGGGTGTCCTATAGCGAAAATTATTTATCTGTTAAACTCACCTGGCACCAACAGTGTTCCTCTGGATGGTGATCCCTGTGCACTAGTGTCAATGAGTGTTCCTAGTGGTGCTCTTGCAGTTCTAACAAAATCCCAAGTGTAATGGTTTGTGTTGCAGCAGTGGAAGCTTTTGTAGCATCCTTTTTATGGGGAAAGCAGTCATTATCGGTTGTTCAGACCATAACTCCATTGTGACTACAATGGGAAGGAGAGCTCATCCTCTTATCTTCCTCTACCAATCTCTTCCCTTCCTTCATTCCTTTTGTCAGACATATTTTCTCAAAGAAATTGAGAAGATAGATATGTGGGAAGGGCATTTGCTAAAAGGTCCTTGGGACTTATTGTTATTGCTCTCCTCCTCCATGACGGAATGACGGTACTTGCCCACTAACCGGTACCTTCGGTGTCAGTCAAGCGACCATGTCACTGTTACAGTTAGGGCTGTTGCACCAGGAGCAGGTGAGCCGTCTTACCAGGACTAAACATCAGCACCATAGGCCAAGAGAATGTTAGAGTATGCACTCATCTTCCCTGTTCGTATCATGTTATTGTTAATTGTTCATCAGCTGTAGATGAATAGCTCTACTTAGACCAATATCCAACATCCTAGTGTAGGCCAATAGGGGTATTGTTCACTTTACCACCACCTTCTGATACAGAGTTCTCACACATTATAGGTAGCTTCAGGGTTATATAGTGATTGTGAGTCTGGTTTGACTGCCACTGCTGTTCCATATGCTGCAAGGGAATGGTACTAATTGGACTGATATCCATTATTGTATGTAGACTGATAGGGGGTTTCGTTCACGTTACTCCTCGTGCTGTAATGAAGCTCTGCATATGCTGGTACCTTTGGAATTGGTTTACGATCAGGAGCCTGGTGTGTCGGCCACCCTTGTTTCATCAGTTACAAGTGAATTGTCCTATCTTGTACCGATCTCCAGTACTGTACAGTTGGCCGTTATGTGTACAGTATTGTTTATGCTACTTCTTGTACTGTAATGGAACATAGCCGATGAAACTCTAACCCCCAACTGGTACCTTTGGTGTTGGTTAGCAATTGTGAGCTTGGTGTAACAGCTAACTGTATTCACCTTCAAGTCGCCACAGAATTTTCTCTATGACCAATGCCTTCGGGGTCAGTCAGTAAAATGAGACCTGTGCAACAGTGACCTCTGTTTGCACTGTTAACAGTTGGTCAGTTCTTCTGGACCAAACACCAATTCATAGGCAATTGAGGGTAAGAGTTCTGATGATTTTCTCTGAAGAAGGAAAAGTCAAAAAAGTCCAGGAAGGCCTATCAAGAAATCCCACAGAACTTCTAGCAGTCTCTCCTCTCTTATGAGAGAGAGAGGTTCCCACTTTATACCCAATCACATGCCTATTATATTTTAGCACCAGTCTGTGGGTCGAGTACAATTGCCCTTGAAGCTGTTCCAGTCTGTTACCAAATATCCGTACCAACTGTCATCAGTCTTGCGAGGGGCTGATCACCCGTGCTGTAGCTGACTGATTCTGTATGACAGCTGACCACATGGGGTCAATCATCCCAGGCACTGATCATGGCAATAGTTTCTTTTCTTTCACTAAATACTTTGTTACCTTCAAAAGACAAGGTGCCACCACTCTGTACCGGTTCTGCTAACTGTTGTATATGCCAAGCTGATCAGTGACTGGTCTCCACTATGGCCTGAGATTCAAGCCGGGCCAACTACACGACCACACATTCATGAGAGGGAGGGTACACTATGCTGCTCTTGCTCTCTAGCAGCAGGATCCAATAGGTACTGGACTCCTCATCTATCTATTAGTGCATTATGAGTAACGATGAGAGTGTTTGAATTGAATGTCTTGTATCGGTACAGTATTCCTTCATTTTCTGTGTGGTATCCCTCAAGGGCTGTGGTCTTTTGATGGAGACCATGGTCAAGCCTTTGGAGACGCTTAGGACATTTGGCTCGGATTCCAGGCGGTTCCTGGTGTATTCGGGTTTATTTGCTTTATTAATTTTCCTTGCCCAGCAAGAAGTGTGCTACTTCACTAGGTAAGATTTGCATCACAAAGATATATGTTGAAAGAACCACTCCTTTTTTTTAATAGCTATTGAGGTTAGGTTTGTATGCCTGCACTCACTGTCCTTTCTTGCTGTGAGTGGTTTGCAAAGAATTATGATTTGTATTATTAAATAAGTGTTATAGATGTACTGTAAGAACATTTCTACTTGTGTTAATTGCTCTACAGCTTATGAATCTACAGCCTCAGTCTCATGCATGCTCTATCTCTGTGATTGGCTTTTTATTCTTCTTTGGAACAGGCATCAGCCAGTTGTCTAGGGTTTTTCCTAGCACAACCTAGTTCCATTCCTGCTCCTTCTGTAGCTCAGTGCCTCTTCCAATGCCCCGTTCTTTCCATTCGCACTTTTTGAGGTCGTATGTACCTGCACTTTTGCAACCATGTTAATATTTCAAGAATCTTATGTTGATTCATGAAAGCTTCTTATACAGCTTTAAATCAGGCATTTTTTGTTGACCTAATGCTTTTTTTTTGCAATTTTGAGGCAAGTGAGCAAGTTTCATGCTCTTTAGTAAGGTAACATGTACCTATAAGGGGAAATTGAAAGGCCTGTCTTATGTAGCTGATTTTGTTGTTCGGTTTAATTCCTTGGTAGGGGAGACCAAGCTACAGCACACTTTGCCATTTCATTATTAATTTTCAATTCTCATTTACCCTGCCAAAGCCATATGTATGTATTTTTAGAAAACAAGGTGGTTTGGGAAAGATACTTGCACTTCCAGACTTTTCTTCTCCATAGACCATATGAAGAATGTGTTAACTAGTAACACACTTGTGCTTATCCAGGCAGACTTTTTTTGAAAGAATAAAAGTATTTGAACATTTATAAAGTAGTAGAAGTTATGATGACTGTCAGCAAAATGGGAGCTGTGGTTATTACTTCACTTTTACAACATAAACTTGCTATCAGTTGGCATTAATGGCTCTTATATTTTTTTTATTTAAGAGGGACTGATGTGTATGGGATGAGTTTTTGACACATGAAAGGACTAATTATTAATCCTAAGTAAGGACTTTGTACACAAAATTATTTAGTTTTCTGAAAAATTTTCATATTTTCTCCTTATTTTACATTTTTTTTTTTTATGGATGTCTTTTTTTTTCAAATAAATTGCAGATTAAAAAGTAAACTTGGAGTGATTTTACTAACATGCTACTGCAATATTTAATGTGGATTAATGCTATATAGTGAAATTAAGTTTCAATTGAGGTCCTGTCCTTTTCTTTTTGTATTAAAAAACCTTCATGTAAGTCTCCACTCTTTACCACCTATATTTCTTTGTTAAGGGGAAAGAAAATAAAAAGAGGGTCTTCTCCATTGATAGTGATGGTACTTATCTTTTTCATTCTTTTTTAAGTCAAGAGTCAAGTCCTTAGTTTTAGAAATGCAACTCATTGTATTTTATATAAATACCAGTATCTATAGGATTGCTTCTCATTATTGATGGCTCCATAATTAAAGTGCAATTTTCTTTTCAGGTGCCATTGTTGATTCCAGCAACAACATTGTCAAGGCCACAAAAAAGATGAATCAGAAAACAGACACATCTTGGCCTAGTAAAGAAGTAAAATTTTCTGCCTAGAAAGCAGAATTATTTCTCAAATTTCTATTCAAGAATGTTTTATATTGTATGCCTGGTATGTGAGAATGAGGAAATAATCATATAAGGTATGGTTTTTTTTTATATTTATAAATTATGTTGAATATGTTAATTGAAAATATTTATTTAGTGTAGTTTTGTATATTTTGGTGTTACCTGTCAGCAGTTTGATTAGATTGTCAGCTTAAATTGGAGTTGCAGTATTAAAGTAGCTCAAAAAGAAGAAAGGATATTGTTGTTTTCAGGAAGGGGGTAAGTCTCTGCTATTTCACTATGTACAGTATAATATTTTGAAGTGGTAAGATATATCCTATAACATAAATAGGGAGACTTTATATAGCACTATTTTGTGATGTAAAAAAAAAAAAACCTTGAGAATGATATCTGGTTATTATATTTCAAAAATATCTTTTCTTTTGATATTAATGCATTTTTTCATTTTTTCTTGGAAGTACTTATCTTTTCTGATTCACATTGAAATGTTAGAATTTGGAATAAATGTTTAAGTTACAATGATCTGTTATCTGCTGGTGGTGGTATGCTATTGTGAGTGTACTGTATGATGATAAGTAAAAGAGTGGAAGCTTGACTGTAAGTTGTATTTTCTCTTACACATGATGTTACTCCCTTTCTTTCCCAGGAAGTGCTGCCATTTGCTCTATATATATATTCTACATAGTGCACTAAAGGAACAATTATAGTTAATCTGTTGTGTCCCCCAGGAAATTGGCCATGTTATTATGCTAAAATTTGCATAAAATTTGTCCCTTCACTTTAGTGTGGAGATGCATTTATAGCCTGTTATTGGCTTTCAACAGCTGGAGAAGTTAATGGTGGCCGAATCTGTATTTTTTCATGATTTTCAATAATCCCTGAATTGCTGTTTCATCCTCAAGGAAATAGAAGATTAAAAATTTTCACTGGGTAAGAAGTTTTCTTGAGTTATAGATAATTTGGGACAAAATTTACCGTGATTTTTATGAAAGTTTCTTTTTGAAATTGGCACGTCAATTTAGTGCTGGTAACATCTAATCAGAAATTGGGACCTTTGTCATTTTTTATTTGATAGTTTGAAAAAGGTTCTATGCCAATTGATTACCTAAAATTCAGTTGCATTTAAAAAAAATTTTGATTAGAGATCTTATTCTTGTCAAAGATAGCAGATCTATAAAAGGGATTTTGACGAAGGAAAAATCTATTTCTGGGCGAGAGACCTTTCTATAAAGTACAGTAATCAATTATTCGTGATTGCAGAGCTACAGTATTAAGTTTGAAATTGAAGTGTTTTTCATTGTTTTCAAGTACAGTACCTGTTAATTTTCTAGGAATAGGAAGATTTTTTTTAAAAGGAATTAATTATGCGACAAATACTCTCAAGCTATCCCAGGTTTTTAATGTTTTCCTAATAATAGCCAATTGTTATTTTTTTTTTAATTTCATCCAAATTAAAAGTACATTATAAAGGAAGGCCAAAATATTATGGATGAAATATATTTTCGACACAGTTACCAGCGATTGAATGGCTTTAACATATGTTTCCACTTAAAATCTCCATTACCTTCTAAGTAAAGTTGAAATGCCAGAGATGCAGGTCTTCATTTCCTTTAATTATACAGATAATTTAATTTACATTTAAGAAAAGTAAATCTCTATCTATATTTGGAGGTATGGATCTTTGTATAGAAAATAATTATAATTTACTCCATCTTACATTTCTCTTATTTTTATGGAAAGATGTTATTTGTACAGTAGATTTAGGATTTATAGTATTTTTATTTGTAGCTATACTTCAGATTCAGTAGTATGGAACTCTTATTCATGATAACAATTTTGAGTGCAGGTAAGAAATAAAACTTTGTATTTTAAGTAGTCTGTTGATTTTTTCTCCCACGTTTACTATAAGTTTATATAATTCATAGATAAGATACAGTACTGGTATTCAATTGAATTATTGCTTAATATATATGCAAGTGGTTTTAGAGAAAAGTCTTAAAGCTGTAACGGTATATTATTGTTTAGAGATGTTTTCCCTATTTTTTGTAAGAATATGTTCGATGAAAATCATGCTTGGATTAACTCATACACCATTTATTGTCTTGGTAATTATTTCATTAATTCTCCAGTGGTAGCAGGAATCAGGGTACCTGATATTCAGCATTCTTCTTGTCATGAGAACTTTGGAGCTTACTTTTCACTGCTGCATCGCCGCATGTTTAGTGATCCTTCTTCTATGGTCAGCGGACAACAGGGATCTGGTTAGAAGTGACTTGCTTCTGACTTCACTGCCAATGCTTATTTAATGTTTAAAGGCCACTCATGAATGGCAAAGGCCAAGGGACAGTAACAATGCCTTAAAGACTGTCTGTATATGCATTGATCAGTACCTAAGCCCCTCTCTACCCAAGCTAAGGCCAGGGACGGCCAAGCAACGGCTGCTGACAACTCAGAGAATAGCTCTATAGGCTCCCCCATCCTTAGCTCACAAGTATGATGAGATTGCAGATACTATAAGAAACTATCGAAATTAAGTGGGACTCAAACCACAGTCCAGTAGATCAGCAGGCGGGGACATTTCCAATACTGTATGCTGAACAATCCAGTTTGCCAGACTATTATAGTTTCTATATGTAGAGGTTCTCCTTTACTTAGTGAGAGCTTATCACACTTAATTTTATGTTGAAGGACAAGCACTGAAACCAGTGATGTCATTCATCAGTCATAAATATAAGTAAATAGATTAAAATTTTTTTTTAGTTTTGTAGTGCTATCTGAAGAAGACACAACAACTCGGACCTGAGTGTCGGCAACTCTTCCTTTGCACTGGCAGAACCAAGAAAGGTGTCTAGGAACACAATCTCTTTCTGACTGGGTGAAAAGTTCCTTAATGCATTGCTTCGACTGCTGAGAGGGTCAAGATACCAGCTACAACCATAACTTGCAAAGTCAGGGATTAGGCCCCTCCCTTGCCCTCAAGAGGAATCTTGCAGTCAGCCAGGTATTGAAGGTTGGGGTGTGTTAACACCAGAACACCTTCACAGCTTTTAATCTACAGAAGTACCCATAAGTCCCTGAATGTCTTTGCCTTTGGTCTTGTGGTGGCTGCTGAAGCAGTTGTGTAGCAAGCCAATTTCCCATGAGGGACAGTAAGCATCCTGTCCATGGTAATGTATAGATGTAGGTCTCAAATTAAGGCAGAATGACTGTCTCTTCCTCATTCTTTCTGCCCCTCTCTTGGGACGAAGCGGTGGAAGTGTTACTTGCTGAATCTGCATTTGTTCCAACACGAATACTTACCTCGAACTACTTTCTTAGGAGTTACCTGTAATCTCCTCTCTACCGACCAGAGTTTTGTGTAGTATACCCTAAACCCGTTTTCTATGGAGGGCTAACCCGGGAGTAAGAGAACGTGCCCCGAGGGTAGCCTTTGCGCTAGGTCGAGGTCCGCTTGGGTCGTGAGCGCCAGTAAGTTCTCTGGTCGCGACGTGATACCACGTCGCTCTCATCTCTCTCGACCCTTTGTGTCCGCCTCGTGTGTCCCGCGTGTTTACCGCGTGGTAACTTTGTGCTTATCCCTTGTGTTCCTGTGCGTTCACTACCCTTCCTTGTGCTTCCCAAGTGTATCCCTTTGATTCCCTGCGTTCCTGTGTCTGGTGGTTGTGCGCTATGGAGCAAATCCGCCGTTGTCCTGGGCCTAGAGCCGCAAAATCGTGTGGAGTGTTCCTCTCCAAACCTGAAGTGGATCCTCACTACCTTTGCTCTTCCTGTAGGGGCAAGATTTGCTCTCCTTCAGATACGTGCTTTGAGTGTGTTGGTTGGAGTGAGATTCAGTGGGTGCGATACGGCACGAAGAAAAAGAAGTCGTCGAAACGTTCGCCCAGAAAATCTAGCGTCTCTTCGCCGCTACCGTCACCCAGTGGACGGTCCGACGGGGCTTCTGTCTCTCCTTCCCCTTCCCAGAGTAGGGGACGAGGTAAGTCCGTTGCGGGGAAAGAGCCAGGGGTTCTTCCCCAGGAGTCTGGTGTGTGTGAAGTGGGAGTTGCGGGGCCTTCTCGGGCTAGTGGGGAGCCTGGTAGTGCTGTGTCGGGGGGTTCTGGAGACTCGGCCCTTGTGCTTGGGGGGCACGTTTCCTCCGATGACCCCTTATGGTGTAGTACAGTAATGTTGTTCCTGTGTCTTCGCCCCCTTCGTGGGCCTGTGTTTCAGGTTCTTCGGCAGGCGGTGACACCCAAGGTAAGTTAGACTCCACAGTAAGTGATACCTGCGGGTGGAAGCTCCCTAAAACGCCAGGTAGGTCCCCTATACGGATGGAAGAGGGCCTGGATACCTGGTTCCCTAGTGTTGGGCGCCAACCCTCGTTCCCAGCTCCTCTGACGGCGGTTCCAGAAACCTTCCTGCAACCCTCTACCTCGGGTACGCAACGAGTCGCGAAGCCCTCTGCGGCCCCCGCTTCTGCCCACCGTGCGGGTGGTACGGTGTCATCGGGCTCTTCGGATGGTGGGGAGTCATTCTCTTCGGAAGAAGAAGCCAGGAGGAGACATCGGCGATGGAGGGAGCGGTCCAGGAGCAGGCGTTCCCGCTCAAGATCCCGTTCGAGGTTCAGCAGGAGACGGTCCTGCTCTCCACGGAGGAAACACAGGAGGAGTAGGTCCCCCGATGGTGATTGGGTATTCGTTCCCCGTAAGTCAGAGTTACAGTGTTCCCCAGACCGGCGGTCCAGGGATTTCTCGCCACGGAGACCACCCTCCAGACGTAGGTATGACCCTCGCAGGGAGAAATGCAAGAAGGCCTCTGCAGGCAGGCGTAAGACCGCGAAGCCTCCGGTTCACCCCGCCCAGCGGGGGGAACCGTGCTTCCTTACGGGCAGCCTGGCCGAATCAGTCCAGCTGGTGCGGCCCTCGGACTTTAAGGAACGGTTCCCGCCGTCGGGTCAGCCCACGGGATCCGCGTCCTCGTCCCCCAGAGAGCATGATCGGACGGTAGTCCTCGCCGGCTCGGCGATGCCAGTCCTAACCCCCGTACCTGGTACGGAGGTCTCCGCCGGGGAAGACCAGTACCTCCGCAGGGGAGTGCCTGTTGTGCCAGAACCAAGGCGCCCGGTGGGAGTGCCCGGTGACCCGGCTCCCCGGGACCAGGTCGAGGGTTCGGTCGACGGTAGGGAAGGTTCCCCGACCGAGGACTCGGCCTATCGAAAAGTTATAAGCCTGATCAGGAGACATCACAGGATTGAAGAGCCAGTTGCTACTGATGAGGACTACTGGAGGTCCAGCCTTACCCGGTTGATGCAAGCGCCTGTCCAACAAAAATCCTCCCTGGCACTTCCTGTGGCCCGAGATCTCGTCCTGGGCCAAAAGCACGTTGATAGAGTGGTAGCAGGCAATGCCGAAGCTCCCAAGACGCAGAGCTCTTCGAAGTTGCTCCAAGGGCTCAAAACACAGAGCAGGGTCTATGTGCCAGAGGGACAACGACCGGGACCCTGCAAAGTGGAACCTGCTCTCGACATTCTGGGACAGGGCGCCTCGGAGGACAGAGCCTCTTCAGCCCCGATTTGTTTTTCACAATCGGAGGCTGCGATGATGGAGGAGATGTCTAAGGACCTAGTTCACGTCTCCTCTTGGTTAGACTGGTGGGCTTCCACACTAGTAGGTGTGCAAGCAACATATGACCTGACAGACCCAGAACAGCAAAGCCTCCTGAGGGAGCTTATCATCTCCGGGGGCAAGACCCTTAAATTCCTCACCTACCAGTCCCTCGCCCTGTCAGCGAATTGGGTGCTTCGCAAAAGGGACACCATCCTGGCGAAGCTTTCCCGGAAGGTCCCAGACAGAGAGGCGAGGGCCATGAGGAGCCTTCCTGTGTGGGGTGACTCCTTGTTCCCCTTGAAGGAGTTAGAGGAGATCATGGAGAAGGTGGCTAAGAGAAAAGAAGTAAACGTGCCCAGGCCTCCACCGGTAAGGAGGCCCCCCCTACAAGAGGTCAGCCTCAGACGGTTCCTCGGCTCCTCAGGCCCCCCCTAGCCTGACGAGGAGAGAAGCCCCTTCTTCCTCTTGGGCCTCAGCACCTCAGCCCCCCCGTAGAGGAGCCCCAGCAGCGTCGGCCTCGTTTAGGACAGGTTATTCTGCCTCCAGGAGAGGCCGTTCAGGCCGCTCCTCCAGGAGGAGATAGAGTGGGAGGCCCCCTACTCCTGCCCAAGCCTCAGGTTGGGGGATGCCTCAGACTACATAGGCAAGCATGGAAGGCTCACGGAGCAGAGCCCTGGACAGTGTCCGTACTGAAGGAGGGCTACAGGTTACCGTTCTTAGCAGAACCTCCCCCTCTAATTCCGGCCTGCCCGTCGGAGTGGTTGGTACCCAAGGACCCGTTGAAGAGGGCTGCCCTTCAAGAGGAGGTGTCCACCATGTTGGAGAAGGGCGCCATGGAGGAGATCCTACACCCAGGGCCAGGTTTCTACAGCCGCCTGTTCCTGGTCGAAAAGGCGACGGGGGGGTGGAGACCGGTGATAGATCTGTCGGCTCTCCACAAGTTTATAAGAAAGACAGAGTTCAAAATGGACACTCCGAAGTCGGTCCTGCTGTCCTTGAGGGAGAAAGACTATATGATGACCATAGACCTCAAGGACGATTACTTCCAAATTCCAGTCCACCCCTCGAGTCAGAAGTTTCTCCGGGTGAAATGGGGTACCCAGATCCTGCAATTCAAGACCCTTTGCTTCGGATTGTCGACAGCTCCCCAGGTATTCACGAGAGTCTTCACGACAGTCTCGGTGTGGGCTCACGAGCGAGGCATTCGCCTCATCCGGTACCTGGACGACTGGTTGTTTCTTTCCTCCTCGAAGGACGTTTTGAAGGAGCAAGGTATGAAACTTCTCCAGTTTTGCAAGGGTCTGGGTATCATGATCAACCCAGAAAAATCGAACCTATCTCCCTCCACCAGAATGACCTATTTGGGGATGACACTGGATTCCCTACTAGTGAAAGCTTTTCCGTCGGAGGAGAGGATAAGCAATCTGATGAAGATCCTTCGTCCATTCCTGTCGGGGCAACCCAGGAGGGCGAAGGACTGGCAAAGACTAATAGGTCATCTGGTGTCGTTGGAAAAACTGGTTCCCCAGGGGAGACTCAGACTCAGAGCCGTCCAATGGAACCTGAAGAACTTCTGGTGCCAACTGGACTCGCACCAGAAATTAATCCCAGTCCTACCAAACACAATACCCTCCCTGGAATGGTGGCATTGCCGGTCGAACTCGCTCAAGGGGATGCCCTTCGCGAACGACCCTCCCGAGTTACTTCTATTCACAGATGCCTCCAACCAGGGATGGGGAGCCCATCTCCTCAACGGGACGGCGAGAGGAACCTGGATGGACGGGGAGAAGGACCTACACATCAATGTCCTAGAGTTGAAGGCAGTCCAGAAAGCTTGCCTGCACTTCGTCGATCTACTAAGGGGAAACACTGTGGCGTTGATGTGCGACAACGCCACAGTGGTAGCGTACATAAAGAAGCAAGGAGGCTTGAAATCAAGGGAATTGTGCGATCTCGCCCTAGAGATCCTAGATTGGGCAGAAACGAACCAGGTTGTGTTATTGGCAAGGTTCATCCCCGGGAAAAAGAACATTCTAGCCGACGGTCTCAGCAGGATGGGTCAAATAGTAGGGACAGAATGGTCCCTCCTTCCAGAAGTAGCCAAGCTCATCATTCAACGTTGGGGTTCCCCGGTGATGGACCTCTTTGCAACCAAACTGAACGCGCAACTTCCCGTGTATTGTTCTCCTGTCCCAGACCCAAGGGCAGCCTTGGAGGATGCCTTTCAGCACAAGTGGGACAACCTAGACGTGTACGCTTTTCCCCCTTTCACGTTGATCAGGCAAGTACTCAACAGGGTAAGGACTGCCCGAAACTTAAAGATGACTTTGGTAGCGCCCTGGTGGCCGGAGAGAGAGTGTGGTTCGCAGACCTAAAAGACCTGGCGAGTCATCCTCCGGGGCCACTCCTCGACAGGTCAGATCTTCTACAACAGCCTCACTTTCTCAGGTTTCACGACAACCCACAGTCTCTACGCCTTCACGCCTGGAGACTATCGAGCGGCTCCTGAAGAAGGAAGGATATTCAGCAGCAACAGCTAAGAGGACGTCGCTATACCTGAGAAGGTCGTCGGCAGCGGTCTACCAAGCGAAGTGGGCCTCTTTCACGAAGTGGTGCGCTTCGAGGCGCATAAAGCCCCTCAAAGCCTCGGTCCCAGACATAGCAGACTTTCTGGTAAATCTCAGGGACGAGATAGGGATGTCAATCCCAGCTATAAAAGGAGTGCGAGCTGCCTTGGGTCAAGTCTTCCTTCTGAAGGGCATCGACCTGGGTTCCTCTAGACACATCTCTATGCTTGTCAGGAGTTTTGAGCAGTCCTGGGCCCCCCCCCCCCCCCCCCCCTAGGACGGGGAATCCTGAGGATTTGAGGTTATGCCCTGTCCGTGCCATTAGAAAATACCTTGAAAGGACTGCACATCTCCGGCCAGGCATCAAGAGCCTTTTCGTCTCCACAGGTGTTACTAAGAAACAGGTATCGAAGAATACCATTTCCTTCTGGTTGAGACAAGTTATTGCCAGGGCCTACAAGGAGGAGGGACTGGCCTTACCAGGCACTCCCAAACCCCATGACATCAGAGGTCTGAGCACTTCCTTAGCCTTTGAGAAAAACATGGCAGTGGGTCAGATCCTTCGTGCGGGTACCTGGTCGAACCAGTCAACCTTTACTGCCCATTACCTCAAGGACTACTCAAGGAGGTCCTTAGACGGGTTCTCCATTGGAACAGTCATCTCCGCGCTCCAAGTGATTTAATGGTAAAGCCCCAGGCTCAATCGTGGATAGCAAAACCAGGAGACACAGGTTCGTTCCCTTTCACCCTAATCCCCGTTTCCTATCCCTATCGGAGATAACCCTCTTGTAACCATTGGATAACACGTCTCTGCAACTGCATTACTGGACTCAACATCAGAAGAAGTTTTTCAAAGGGTGAGTACTTAGACACTAACGTGAGCTCTTTATGTAGTTACCCTATCGTCCGTTTTCCCAGTATGTTTTTTATACCTAGGCCTCTTGGCGTCAGCTTGCTGGGTCTGAGGGTCAGGAAGGCACTCCCACCTCCTAAAGTGTAAGTCTCCTAAGAAAGTACTGTAGTTCGAGGTAAGTATTCGTGTTGGAACAAATCAAAAATTTTAAGTAATTTTTATTTTTCCTAACAGACTTACCGAGAACTACTTTCGGGTAATGGCCCTCCCTACCTTCCCCGAGTGCCTCTCTGCCCTTGCAAGAATTTCTGCAACATCCGAGGAACTAACTGGCGCTCACGACCCAAGCGGACCTCGACCTAGCGCAAAGGCTACCCTCGGGGCACGTTCTCTTACTCCCGGGTTAGCCCTCCATAGAAAACGGGTTTAGGGTATACTACACAAAACTCTGGTCGGTAGAGAGGAGATTACAGGTAACTCCTAAGAAAGTAGTTCTCGGTAAGTATGTTAGGAAAAATAAAAATTACTTAAAATTTTTTATTTTTTCTGGTAAACTACACTTCTGAACTCCATTCTTTGGAATGTAGACAAAGATAGGAAAGTTTCTTCCCCAATCTCCCTAGACGAGGAGGATGATATTGGAATATATGCCAACCTGTTGGTTATCTTACAACAGTTATATTATTCCGGACTGCTATCCCCAAACAATACCATGTAGCAGTCTTTTTATTTTACCTTGAAAAGGCCTATGATACTTCTTGGAGATATAGTATACTTAAAACCATTCATGATATGGGATGTGGTGATCAATCTATTCTGAAGAAGTGTTTTAATTCTTTCATTCTACCTTGTTTTGAGTATTGTTCTCCTGTCTGGTGTTCAGCTGCTGATTCTCATCTTAATTTGTTGGACAGTCACTTACAGTCTATTAAATTTCTTATTCCTGATCTAGATATTAATCTTTGGCACCGTCGTTCAATTAGTTCATTATGCATGTTGCATAAGATTTTTCCTAACTCTGACCATCCTTTACATTCAGATCTCCCTGGACAATTCTATCTTGGTCGTAATACTAGGCAGGCAGTTAATTCTAATAGCCAGGCCTTCTCCATCATGAAGCTCAATGTTACACAGTATTCTAGAAGTTTTATTCCAGCTGTTACCAAGTTGTGGAATGATCTTCCTAATCGGGTAGTTGAATCTGTAAAACTTCAAAAGTTCAAAGTTGGAGCAAATGTTTTTATGTTGACCAGGCTGACATGAGTCTTTTTATAGTTTATATATGACATACTGTACCTGTTTTTGATGTTGTTAATAGTTTATATAGGACATATCTGTTCTGACATTGATACTGTTTTAGAATGATTTATTGTTAACTTGTTCTCATCATTTATTTATTTCCTTATTTCCTATCATTTATTTATTTCCTTATTTCCTTTCCTCACTGGGCTATTTTTCCCTATTGGAGCCCTCGGGCTTATAGCATCTTGCTTTTCCAACTAGGGTTGTAGCTTGACTAGTAATAATAATAATAATAATAATAGAAAGGAGAGCTACCATTGTCCATTCAAGCATTTGTTTCACATAGATTTTTTCAAGTTAGAGTAGGTGAAATTATCAGAGAGGAGTTCCCCAGACTAGTGTGCTAAGTGTAACTTTATTTCTGTTAGTCATTAATGGGATATTCTCTGTCATTCCCCAAGATATTCTCTCAACACTCTTTGTAGATGATCTCTCCATATCATTTTCTGGAGCTAGAATGGCAAAGTTTGAGAGAAAACTACAACTCTCAATTGACATTATTCAATTGGTTGATATGAACGGATTTAAGTTTTCGACAAGCAAAACCACCGTTGTCCATTTCTGTCATATTCAGGGAGTACATCCTGACCCTGATATGTACAGCAAAGGTCAGCGGATCCCATGTGTAAGTGAAGCTAGAATTTTAGGATCGATATTTGATAGCAACCTGATATGGGTCCCTCACTTAAAAGCATCAAAAGTAAAATGTTTTGAGGCTCTGAAACTTTTTAAAAGCGTTGTTCCATACATCATGTGGGGCTGACTGCAAAACTGTTTTAAAGTAATACGAGGCCTTAATGTTTTAAAAAATTAGTTATGGGTGTGAAAGATACTTAGCCACCCTGAGCTGCTTAAACATCTTAAATTCTAGACACCATTCTGGTATCAGATTGGCCACACGAGCCTTTAGAACCTCACCTATACCAAGCCATCTTGTTGATGCTGGAGAATCACCTTTAGACATTTACCGAAAGTCGTCTATTGTTCGGTATTTATTTAGGTAGCAAAGGCTTCCTAGTTCTTTAGCCTATCAGACTGAATACCTTGTAAGGCATTGCAGATATTTTGAGTTGCACCCAAAATCTCCTCAACCTTATGGTTTTTGGGTTAAACAATTAAATTTCGTAAAGAGTCTTGAAATAAGGTGCTTCCATTTAAGATAACCCTTCCATAGAAATAACCAGAGACATCTTTCTGTAAGTATTTTATTGGTATAACAAAGAATAGGACTGACTTAGAAGCCAGATCTCTTTATAGAACATGTTGCGGAACATAGGGAATCAACTTTTATATATAATGATGGCTCCATATCTGATGCTGGCATTGGATTTGGAGTATATTGTAATGCTTTTAATTGTAAAGGTGCACTTCCTCTAGTATCTTCTATATTTACTGCCAAACTATATGGCACTATAAACGCTATTGAAAAAATAGCGTTAAAAGAGAGGGCAATTTTACCTTTTTAGTGATGCAAGAAGTGTCTTACAAGCTTTAGAAGTTTTTAATTCCAGTAACCCTTTACAGTGAACCCTCGCTACTTCGCGGTTCGACCATCGCGGATTCACCACTTCGCGGATTTTTTCCATAACCCATATATATACAGTAATATATATATATATATATATATATATATATATATATATATATATATATATATATATATATATATATATATATATATATATATATATATATATATATATATATATAATATATATATATATATATATATGTATGCATGTATTTATGTATATATGTATGTATGTATATATGTAGGTATGTATATGTGTATACATATACTGTAAATATATATATATATATATATATATATATATATATATATATATATATATATATATATATATATATATATATATATATATATATATATATATATATATATATATCTAAAGTAGGAAGATGTGATGTAGTTCTAAGGGAAAAGTATGGGAAATATGTCTGGGTAATAAGCAAAGCTCTACCTCCAGTTTGTTTCTTCATTATGATCAGAGATAAACGTAAACAAAACATTGGTTGCCATTTTTTATCGTGCTTTTTAGCGTGTTTAGGAAACGCATGATATAAAATCGCCTTTAATATTTGTGCCTGTTTTAGTTTAGGGTACTGTAGTACATGCATTAAGTGTTCTGTACATTAAAGGGTAGTTTGTTAACAGTACTACGTACAAGGGAAGGTTTTAAAAGTCTGAATATACATGTTGAATAAATAGGTAAATATGGTGTCACTACTTCGCGGATTTTCACCTATCGCGGCCGGGTCTGGAACCTATCTACCGCGATAAACGAGGGTTCACTGTTTTAAAGATTTTAGAGAGGCTCTTCACTATTGTGTTGAGGGGTATAGCAGTTCGATTTTGTTGGGTTCCGGCACACGTAGGTGTGTCTGGGAATTAGAAGGCAGATTTATTGCAAAGAATGCTGCAGCTGAATTGCTACCAAGAAGGTATCCCATCCTCTGTAATGATTTGTCACCTAGCATTAAGAATTTTATTTTATAATAATTGGCAACAGCACTGGATTACTTTAGATGGAAATAAGATTAGAGAAATAACAAATGTTATATATTCTTGGAGGTATAACTTGATGCCCCTACAAATGGGAGACTACTCTTTGTTGTCTACGCATTGGTCTTACTCGGTTGACACACGAGCTTCTGACGAATGGGCAACACCAGCCATATTGCGACAACTGCTTGGTACCCTTAACATAGGCACTTATTGATTGAATGCCCCACTTTTAACATCTTAGAAAATAGATATCAGTTTGAGGCTCAAGGTGAGGATGGCAGGTTCATCCTTTCAAGATTCTTGAACATGATGTGTCTCTATGCTAGATGTATTTTTAGATTTATTTCAGAAGCAGGTCTTCTGAAAGGTATTTATATTTTATAAGGAAATTTTTGCTCTAATTGTTTTAAATTTAATTTCCTTCTATTCTTTTATAAATGATATTAGTGTCATTGACCTTATAAGTCAGGTTGCCAGAAAACCAAATCAATCAGCCATTCTGAAAGTGAAGCCTTCATTCCTCAGGTGTTCACCAGAGGGAAATAGTTTTTCTGTGTTAGTACTAGCTTTCTTTTCAATTAGTGCTTTCCACAGCCTTAACATCATATACACCTGTATGATTAGCTTTTAGGAGGTTGTTAGCATTGCCTTCCTTGCTCCTGTACAGGATCCGTAAGGTTGAAATGTCCAAGTTCCAGATCCTGTGGCGTGAAATGGGGATGCAATTTTGCAGGAGTTGTTGAACTTGGACCTTTATGCATTTACCCCATTCTCTATGATTCGGACTGTCTTTAAGCAGCGGCCAGATTCTGGTGGCTCCCCATTGGCCTTAGAAGGAGTGGATTACATATCTATGGTCTATATTATAAGATTGCAGAAAACTTTCTCACAGACAACATACTGTATTTCACAAGTGGCTCAACCAATCCTCCACATGTTTTATCCAACCACAATCACTATCCTTGGATAAAAAGGGTATTCTAGGTTTTCTAGTTATTCTATTTTAGCTTTCTAAAGGCAGTCTACCAATAGTTTGTATCAGAGTCAGTGACATGTGTTTTTTGACTAGTATAAGTCCAAGAATGTTTGGGTGACTAGAACTAGTTTTTGTGTTTCTGTTTTATGAAAAGACTTTATTTCTTCTAGTAAGGTTTATAGGTCCATGCTTGATACAGTCCTCAAGCATCTTGGATTGGATTTATCCTTGTAGGTATCACAGGTGTTCAGATCTTTCACCATCGAGAAACCTCTGGTTGTCAGATCAGCTCATGTAATGTAGATGTGGTATTACTGTATTTGAAAAGTCCCTGTTTTGAGCCTTTGAGATGCCTTTCCTTCAAGGATCTTATGAACAAACTGCTTTTTATGTTAGCTTTGGCTTCTGCTAAACACATTTGTGAATTGCAAAGTTCTTTCCAAGAAGGTGGGGTTTGCTATTGATGAAATTTTTTTTCACCAAGTTTTCGGGCAAAGAATAATTTCAAGATGAAAAGTTTTCCTTATTCTTTTCCATACCATTAGGCAGTATGACTGGTAGTGCTTCAGAGAATAGATTCCTCTGTCCAATTATGATAGTTAAGGTGTATTTGGAGGTAGTAGGTAGGCCAGGGCACCAGCCACCTGTTGAGATACTACCGCTAGAGAATTACAGGGTCCTTTGATTAGGCAGATAGTTATACATTGGATCCCCCTCTAGTTACGGTTCATTTTTCATTTTACTACACATACTTTGAATAGTATATTCTTTACACATTCCCTTTCCTCATACACTTGACAACAAAAAAAACCAAAAATTATTCTTCACGCAAGGAGAACAGAATTACTGCACAGTTTAGTGGCTACTTTCCACTTGGTAAGGGTATAATAGACATTCTAGCTATGGTAAAAAGGACACTCCAAAATCAAACCATTTGTTCTTTAGTCTTGGATAGTGCCATGGTTTTCCACTGTTATGGGTTAGAGTTTTCTTGCCTGAGAGTTTACTCGGGCACACCATTCCATCTGTTTTATTTTTTCATTTTCTCACAAGGCTATTTTGCCCTTGCTCTTATAGCATCCTGTTTTTCCCATTAATGTTGTAGCCTAGCTAGAAATAATAATAGACAAGACGGGTAGTATTACAAAGAATGAGAGGTTAGAGTCCATCAGTGCATGAAGCTCACATCAAATTGGATTCCAGTTAGGTGAGGAACATTGAAAGTTCAGGTTCATATTATGAGTGTGGTTATTTCTCTTATTTTTTTTTTTTTTTTTTAGGGATCTTTCTTTGGAAAGGGTTTTGTCAGAAGGTCAGGGAGATACCAAATCTTTTTTGTTGTGGCACCAAATACAAACCTTTCAGCTCTTCATTATGGAGATACATTTTGGCGACAGCTGAAACTAGCCGTAAAACTTCTAAAGAGGTGTTACTCCCCTCCACTGTTAGGGAGAGGTAGACCTACCACCCCACTTACATAAGCAGTAGCCAACACAAGTCGATGCATTTCAGCTCGAAACAGAACAGACGTTTTCTGATCTGTGCTCTACTCGGTTTTCAAAACCTATTAAAAGAACAACTGGCCTAAAATTTTAACTTTTCCTTTTTCTAGTATGATAAAGAGTGCAGTCTGATAGAATGCGGATTTGTCCAGGCAGGCATCGTTGAAGCACCTCCATGTCTTCCTTGGAGACAAATCCCCACTCACTTTGTTCTGCGTGCAGAAGGCACGCCTGTTTGCTGGAGTCTCCATGTGATGTGTGCAGGGAGTGGTCTCCCTCCTAGTGGCTGTGTTTTGGTAAGCGTAGGAAGAAGGCTAAGAGGAATTCTTCCCCTTCGGATTCATCTTCGAAGGTGAAAGAACCTCTCCATCTTACTTCTACATCTCGATCCCACCACCCTGATTCTGCCCGATCAGCCTCCTTAGGGGACCGGTCGGGTAAGAGTGGAGGCACCTTCACGTTAGGACAACTTTGTGGTTCGTAAGTCCTGGTTGCTTCCCCTAGGTAACTAGAGAAGTGACTCAGACTTCCTCTACAAGGGAATCTCTGTCCGCTGACCCTGAACGTTTGCTGTGGTCTTCTTTAGGGTTTCCAGGTTCTCCTTTGAGAGAACATTTGCTATTCCAACAATAGCAGCTCTTGTTATACCTCATGGAGGAAAAACTGTTCAGTGTCAGCCGTGAAAGGCTATCGCTCAGCCTTAAGCCTCGCCTTTAAACTAAACAGAGTTGACATTTCATCTTGGACAGAATTATCTATCCTAATATTTAGTTTTGAGTTATCTTGTCCCTAATCGTAAATTTAGCATGAATACAGTACTGTAATCCCCGAAAGGAGCACCTTATGAACCTCTAGTTAGGCTTCAGAATATGACCTGACTCTAGAGACTGTATTCCTCTTAGCCCTGGACTCTTCGAAGATAGTCAGCATGCTACATGGTCTGTCCTGTGACATCGCCCATTCAAGAGGATGGGGGCAAGTGACACTCGGCTTTGTTCCTAAGTTTTTTGCCAAGACCCAAAATCCAGCTTTAGCGGATCCTAGATTCGGGCCCTTCCAGATTGATTCTCCGTACTATAACAAATGACCCAGTTCAACTGTTATTTTTATCTGTAAGGTTGCTGAAGAAATGCCTTAAACGAATTGCTTGAGCTCGATCATAGATCAACATGCTGTTTATCAGTACAAGTAGAGTCAAGAGGAGAGTTACCAGAAATTCAATTTCTTCCTGGATCAGGAAAGTCATCGAATGACCCCTCCAAACAGACTCTTCCCCTCACGTAGACCTCGAGCTCATGAAATTAGGGGAATTAGTACGCCCCTGACATTAAAAAAACTTGAATGTGACGCAGGTATTACAAGCAGGCGTGTGGAAAAGTCTGTCTACTTTCACTGGCCACTGCCTGCAAGATGTAACCAACAGGATCCTTGACACATTCTCCATGGCTCCTATGGTGGTTGCACAAAACACTATCAGTAACACCTCAGCTCCCTCGTAGGACAGGTAGCAGTTGGTTGAGGGCAGATGTTACCCAGTTGTAAGTGTAGTATGAATGAGCATATGACTGGCCTTTTCATCCTTTAATCCTTCATTCTCCCTTCTCTTGGGGCTTGAGCGAGCCGAGCCCCTAATCCTGCAAGGTGACCTCTTCTGACTGTAGGTGGGTACCATTGTTCCTTGTATCCTAATATGTGCATATATATTATTATGTCCCCAATCTCTTAGCGAAGGGAGACTTGGTAAATTTCAGGTAAGCAAGCATGGCCCCTCAGGTCATACCTGATGAGTCACATTGCTTAGTCCTGAAACCTTCGCAAAATGGTTCAGGCTATTATCTTATTGGGAATTAGCTTGGTGATAGGGTGTGCTCTTCCACAGCTCATACAAAGCATAATAGTCATCCACCTCTCCTGGTCTGGGATTAGCCACTTGGTCTTGGATATCCACCCCCTTAACCCCGAGTCTCCATAGTAAAGAGATTAAAGGTTTGTATTTGGTGCCAGAACAAATGACAAATTTGGAAGTAATTCATATTTTTCCTAACCATACAAACCTCAAGCTCTTTACACACACTGGCCTGCTGTCACCTATCCCCAAGAAGTCCTGCCTGCAATTGCAAAGTGGCTTGTGTTGGCTACTGCGAGTGAGAGCAAGGTCTACCTCCCGCTAACCAGTGGAGGGCAGTAACACCTTGCTAAAAATTTTATGGATAGTTTCAGCTGTTTCTGAATTGTATCTCCATAGTAAAGAGCTTCAGGTTTGTATGATTAGGAAAAGTACAGATTATTTCCAAATTTGCAAAGAACAGTTTAAGGGAAGTCTGATTTTCTGATAAAATTGCAAGACATTAAGTCCTATGGTATTTGCAGGGGATGTTCTAGTTTTACATAATTTTTATCGATGAGTGCCTCTATGTTTTGGTAGCAGTGCAATCCTTACGATAATGAAAATCTAAGGTGAGCCTTGTCAGGTTAGTCGGGCCAATTTTTATATGTTGTTTAATTAAAATTTTTCCCTTTTTTACCCACCTTCTTCAGTGTTGGAGTCAGCCAGGTGAACCTCAGGTGAGCTTCATGGAAATAAATTTAATTTTTCTTAGAAAAAGCTATTTCAATACTCACTTGAGATAAATTTAATTCCCCTCATCTCCCCCACTGATTAGTGATGTCAAGAGGTTGTCGAGTTTGATTTGACTTTGCTTACTAAAAGCATACCCACACCACACTACTTGCCATACAATGCCATATACTCAGCAATAGTGTGCTAGGGATCTGAGGAAATAGGAGGGAAAAGTGATACTTTAGAGAGGAAGCCAGAGGAAGTACATTACAGGTAAGTGTTAAACAATTAAATTTTTTGAAAGATGACTAATAACAAATATTGTACAGTATTTCCAAGTGCAGTCAGGGACTGTGATTTGTGTGAACTTTGGTTAAAGTTACAATAAACCAAAAGAGAAAAGGGAAACATTGCATTTTTTATGGTAGCCAGTGACATGAAACACACAATCCAATTGTAATCCCAGGATAAATATCTCAAGTACCCAATCTCCCTATTTGTTCCAACACGAAGTACTTACCTCAAACTACTTTCTTAGGAGTATCTGGGATCTCCTCCCATCCGACCAGAGTTTTGTGTAGTTTACCCTAAACCCATTTTCTATGAGGGGTGACCTCAGGCGGAGTGATACGCGCCCTGAGGCTAACCCCGGGTCAGAGAGCATGCTTGCTCAGGTCTCAACCTCCAGTAAGTTCTCTGGTCGCGTCGCGATATCATCTCGCCGCTCTCCTTATCCCAGTGTGACTTGTGTGTCCCCGACCCTTTGTGTCCCACGCGCTTCCCACGTGGTCCCTTTGTGCTTTCTCTGTGCGCTCTTGTGTCTCGTAGTGCTTCTCCTTCATCATGGAGCATCCTTGCCGTTGTCCTGGGCCTATGGCCGGCAAATCGTGTGGAGCGTTCCTTTCGAAATCAGAAGTTGACCCGCAATCCTTGTGTTCATCGTTCCGGGGCAGCGTGTGTTCTCCTTCCGACACGTGTCCGGAGTGCGCGTCTTGGAACGAGGTGCAGTGGGTACGTTATAGCACCAAGAAGAAGGCGGCGGCGAAGAAGTCGCCTAAGAAGACCAACGTCCCTTTCCCCCTTGCTTCGAAGAGCGCCTCGGCGGCCCGAGCTTCTCTACCAGCCTCCCCTACCTAGAGTAGGGGACGAGGTAAGTCCGTTGCAGGGAAGAGGCCCGCGGCCCTTCCCCAGGAGTCTGAGCTTCATGACAGTGGGGTTGTGGCGTCTTTTCAGGCGAGGGAGGGGCGGGAGTGTTTTCGGGAGATGGTGACCTGGTGCCTGCTGGTCACATCTCCTATGATGACCCCATGTGGGGTAATAATGCTACTAATTTCTCCCCAGCCTCTTGGGCGTGTATTTCAGGTGGTTCAGCAGCCGAGGGCGACGTCGAGAAGGAGCATTTCCCGTCGTTGGATCCCACTGCTTGGGTTCCCCCTAAGACGCCCTTCAGGTCCCCGATGAGGATGGAAGATGACTTCGGGACCTGGGCTCCCACGGAACAGCCTCCTCGCTCCCCCCCAGCGCCGTCGGCTGTCTTCCCAGAGGTGTTTCTGCAGGCGTCGTCGTCCGCGGAGCGTCGTAGGAATCCTCCTACATCACCGCGGGAGCCGAGGCCTTCAAAGAGGGCCTATAAGTCGTCGGTCTCATCGGTGGAGGATCCTTCCTGCTCTTCGGAGGATGAGGCGCTGAGGAACCTCAGAGGCGAAAAGGCAAGTCCCGCAGGAAGTTGTTGCGTTCCCGCTCCCCCTCGAGGTCGCGCCACGAGAGTCGGCGCCCAAGATCCCCCAAGAACAACGAATGGGTGATGGTTCACCGAGACAGACTTCTGGAACTAGCTGCGGCGCCGGGCCCCTCAGGTTGGCATCCGAGGATGGCCTCTCCAGATAGGTACTCCTCCGGCAGCAGCGGCACCCGACGGAGGGATTCCTCATGGCAGGTTCCAGTTGACAGGCATAAGACCGCGAAGGTTCCGTCTCCATCCACCCAGCGGAGAGAGTCGCCCCTTCGGTCTGGCAGCCGAGTCCTGACCTCCAAGGGCCACCTAGCTCGGCACGAGCGCAGCCCTCAGCCTTCCTCAACGAGCAGGCCCGTAGATTCGAGGACCTCCAGGAGAGACGTTAGGCCCAGGATGGAGACCCCCCGTTCCGACGGAGATGCCCGTCCTTTGTCGGGAGCCCCCGCGGGAGCGTCGGTCCAGGACTCCCCCACGTGCGAGGTCCTCCGTCGGGGTACCCTCGTCACTCGCACCAGCACCTCCGTCGGAGGAGCTCGACGACCATGGAGAGGGGTCAGCAGTGGAGGTATCGGCCTATTGGAGGGTGATATGCCTCATCAGAAGTCATCACAGGCTGGACGTACCGGAACCCTCCTCCGAAGAGGCTTGGCGTTCCAGCCTAAATAGAATTGTGGACGCCCCAGTCCAGCAGCGCCCCTCCTTGGCCCTCCCTTTGGCGAGGGACGTTTATTTGGGCAAGGCTCACGTGGACAGGATAGTGGCCAACCATGCTGAGGCGCCCAAGAGCCAGAGCTCCTCCAAGCTGCTCCAGGGCCTGAAGTCCCAAAGCAGGTTCTACCTTCCAGAGGGACAGCGAGCGGGTGCCTGTGCACTGGAGCCAGCACTCACCATACTAGGGCAAGGAGCCTCAGAAGAAAAGGGCGTCCACGGCTCCGATCTGCTTCTCTCCTTCGGAGGCGGTCATGATGGAGGAGATGTTGAAGGACCTTGTCAACGTCTCCTCCTGGTTAGACTGGTGGGCCGCCACCCTGGTGGGCGTTCAGTCGTCATACGACCTGTCAATTTCGGAGACCCAGGCCTTGCTCAAGGAACTCATCAGCTCAGGAGGCAAGGCCCTAAAATTCTTGTCTTACCAGTCGTTAGCCATGTCCGCCAACTCGGTCCTACGAAGGAGGGACACTGTTCTGAGCAAGATACCCAAGAGGCTGCCAGACAGAGAGGCCAGATCTCTGAGGAACCTGACCCTGTGGGACGACTCAATCTTTCCCCCGAACGCAGCGGAGGAAGCTATGGAGAGAATTCGGAGGATGAAGGAGCCGTTTGAGACCAGGCCCCACCCGGTCAGGAGGCCGGCGTTTAGAAGACCCTCCGTCGACTCGCCTCGCCCTTCTCGGGCCGCTCCTAACCACCCTAGGAGAGAGAACTCGGCAACAACATGGTCCCAGTCGTCTCAGCCCTCCCGTAGATGATCAGCCCCGAATCAAGCCGCCTATAGACAGTCCTTCTCCGCATCCAGAAGAGGTCATTCAGGCCGCTCATCGAGGAGGAGATAGGGAGGGAGGCCCCCTACTCCTGCCGGAGCCTCAGGTGGGGGATGCCTCAAACTTTTTTGGCAAGCATGGGAAAAACACGGAGCAGACCCGTGGACAGTGACAGTTCTGAAAGAAGGGTACAGATTGCCCTTCCTAGCGGACTTTCCTCCTCTTGATACCAGATCAGCAGGCGGAGTGGCTAGCCCCCAAGGAACCCTTGAAACAGATAGCTCTGCAGGGAGAGGTCTCAGCGATGTTGGCGAAAGGAGCAATGGAACCTGTTCGGGACCCAGGTCCGGGGTTCTACAGCAGGCTGTTCCTGGTGGAGAAAGCAACAGGAGGCTGGAGACCGGTCATAGACATCTCGGCCCTCAACAAGCCGGACTTCAAAATGGACACTCCAAAATCAGTATTGGCTTCCTTGAGAGAAGGGGACTTCATGATGTCAGTAGATCTCAAGGATGCCTACTTCCAGATCCCGGTTCATCCCTACAGCAGGAAGTACCTACAGGTGAAATGGAAGAACCAGACGTTGCAGTTCAAAACCCTCTGCTTCGGGCTGTCCACTGCCCCCCAAGTCTTCACGAGGGTCTTCACAACGGTCTCAGTCTGGGCACACGAACAGGGCATCCGCCTGATTCGTTACCTGGACGACTGGTTGCTACTTTCAGCCTCAGAGGAAGTACTGAAGGAGCAAGGCGCGATGCTACTGCAGTTCTGCAACGCTCTGGGGATCACCATCAACCTAAAGAAGTTTCAACTGATTCCCTCCACCAGGACGACCTACCTCGGGATGGTTCTGGACTCCCGGTTAGTGAAAGCCTTCCCTTCCGCGGACAGACTGGACAACTTAGACCAGGTCCTCCGCCCCTTCCTGACGGACCAACCCAGGAGGGCAAAGAACTGGCAGAGACTAATAGGTCACCTTGTGTCCCTGGAGAAACTGGTCCCCCAGGGCAGGCTAAGGCTCAGGGAGCTCCAATGGAACCTGAAGGAGAACTGAAACCAAACAGATTCCCCCACAGAGTGGTTCCGGTGTCTCCGAACACGAAATGGGTCCTGGAATGGTGGAGCTGCAGGACGAACACTCTCAAAGGGATGCCCTTTGCAGCCGACCCTCCGGCGATGCTCCTGTTCACGGAAGCGTCGAAGGAGGGGTGGGGTGCTCATCTCTTAAGGAAATCAGCAAGAGGAAACTGGACAACCCTAGAGAAGTCCAAAGCACATCAACGTTCTAGAGTTGAGGGCAGTGCAAAGAGCGTGCCTGGAGTTTGTACACCTACTCCGGGGAAACACCAAAGAAGCAGGGAGGCCTACGGTCGAAAGAGCTGTGCGTCCTCACGTTACAACTTCTGGAATGGGCCGAAGTAGAGCAGATAAGAATATCAGCGAGGTTCATCCCAGGGAAGAAGAACGTCCTCGCCGACGGCCTCAGCAGGATGGGGCAAGTGGTAAGATCCGAATGGTCTCTACAACCAGAAGTAGCCAGGTCCGTCATTCAGAAATGGGGTTCGCCGGTGATGGACCTCTTCGCAACAAGGCTGAACACACAGCTCCCCGTGTTCTGTTCTGTTCTGTTTCAGACCCAAAGGCGGCGTTCGAGGACGCCTTCCAACATCCGTGGGACAATCTCGACGTGTACGCTTTTCCCCCCTTCGGGATGCTCAGGCAGGTCCTCAACAGGGTGAGAAGGACAAGCAACCAACAGATGACTTTGGTAGCGCCCTGGTGGCCGGAGAGAGAGTGGTTCGTGGACCTAAGGGAACTAACACAACAGCCGCCTTGGCCCCTACCGGACAGGCCAGATCTTCTTCGGCAACCACACTTCCAAAGGTTCCACGAGAATCCTCGGTCCCTCCGCCTTCACACGTGGAGGTTATCGAGTGTCTCCTGAGGAGGGAAGGCTATTCGTCGAGTACAGCAACGAGGATGTCGGGCTACCCGAGACGATCATCGACAGCTGTATACCAGGCTAAGTGGGCCACCTTTACCAAATGGTGCGCCACTAAGAACATCAGGCCCCTGAAGGCCTCCATCCCGCAAGTAGCGGACTTCCTAGTTTACCTCAGGGATGTGGTCAACATGTCCATTCCAGCCATCAAGGGAGTCCTTGCGGCTTTGGGCCAAGTTTTTCTCCTGAAGGGCATAGATCTGGGTAACTCCAGACATATCTCAATGCTCATTAAAACCTTTGAGCAATCATGACCCCCGCAATATGTGAAGGTGCCACAATGGGACGTGGCAAGGGTCCTGAAAATGTTGTCCGAGCCTCCATTCGAGCCCCGGAAAGACATCGTGGACAAGGATCTCACTCTCAAGACAGTTTTCTTGCTGGCGTTGGCTTCAGCTAAACGGGTAGGCGAGATTCATGGTCTGTCCTACGAAGTTGCTCACTTGAAAGGTTGGCGGGAAATCACGTTCAAGTTCGTCCCTTCCTTCGTAACTAAGACCCAGAACCCTGCCGTACGGGACCCCAGGTTTGAGGGTTTCTCTATTCCGGCAATCCCCCGGTCGGACGACATGAAGGATTTGCGCCTATGCCCTGTCAGGGCAGTGAGGAAATACTTGGAAAGAACAGCAAGACTCCGACCCGGGATCAAGAGTCTTTTTGTTTCCACTGGCCTCGTGAAGAAGCCAGTCTCGAAGAATACCATCTCCTTCTGGTTACGGCAGGTCATCATCAGGGCCTACAGTAAGGCGGGAATCCTCCTGCCGGGGAAACCCAAGCCCCATGACATTAGGGGCCTGAGTACTATGTTGGCCTTCGAGAAAAATATGGCAGTGGGCCAGATCCTAAGGGCAGGCACCTGGGCCAATCAGTCTACCTTCACGGCTCACAATTTGAAGGACTATTCAAGAAGATCCCTGGACGGGTTGTCAATAGGTACCATCATTTCAGCGCTCCAAACGGTTTAAAGGCATAGCCTCAGTGATAACCGCGGGTAACAAGCACAAGAGACAGGTTCGTTCCTTAAACCCCCTTGTACTTCCTTACCCCCTTTTTTCCGCTTCAAGTGGGCTCTGTGAGGGCCTTGAGCCAGAGACGAGTACCTCGACAAGAGGAAGACATGTCCCCTAGGATTTCTTGCACAGGTGAGTTTCTTAAGACCCTAAGATGGGTTTGTGTGTAGTTTCCTCTCAATCGTTTTCTATGGGGTCAACACGACCTAGCCACTTTCTAGGTCTCTGGATATCCCTCAGCACGGTCTTTAGAACTTTTTAGGGCCACGCCCACCTCCTAAAGTATAAGTCTCCTAAGAAAGTAGTTCGAGGTAAGTACTTCGTGTTGGAACAAATCACAAATTTTAGGTAATTTGTATTTTTCCTAACAGTACTTACCTCGAACTACTTTCGGGTAATGGCCCACCCTGCCTTCCCCGAGTGTCCCCTGGTTTTCTGAGAGACCTTAGCAACCAGAACTTACTGGAGGTCGAGACCTGAGCAAGCATGCTCTCTGACCTGGGGTTAGCCTCAGGGCGCGTATCAATCCGCCTGAGGTTACCCCTCATAGAAAATGGGTTTAGGGTAAACTACACAAAACTCTGGTCGGATGGGAGGAGATCCCAGATACTCCTAAGAAAGTAGTTCGAGGTAAGTAGTTAGGAAAAATAAAAATTACCTAAAATTTGTGATTTTGTTAAGAAAAATTAGATTTTGTTAAGAAAAATTAAAGTATTTGTTATTGTATCCTTTGCAGTTGGGGTTTATTTGCGACCATGGTAAAAATACTAAGGTGGTACTTGTGCTAATCTTTATTATCCATTTAGTTGTTAGTATATTTTAATGATTTTATCATTGGAACATGGAATTTTTTCATAAAATAAGTTGAAATTTATTGTAATAAAAAAATTAGAGTACAGGGTCCAAATTCTTGTTAACAGTAATTAGCATAAATGATATTTTTCCTGTATAACTTAAAAAACTTCATGCCTTTGTTGAAATTGAATAAATTAAAAAATTTCTTTGTTACCACTGAAAGTAGTAATTTTTAAAATTATATTTGTGAAACCAATTATGAAACCAATAACAGTAAATCAATTTGTACAAAACTTAAGGTAGTTCAGAAAAAACAAATCACAAAACAAGTGTTAAAAATAACATAACTTACAATATACATTAGGTAGATAGGTTGGCACATTTAAATCTATATATATACAGTATAGCATAATTTTGTATAGTGTACTGTATGTTTCAGTGTAATCAGAATAGCTCATTTTTAAGCAGAATAAACTTAAATTTCTGTAGGAGTTTTATGTTTTTTTGGATGTTTACATTTATAAAAAAAAAAAAATTTTAGTAATTTTTCCTTTTCTGTAATTTTCATTTCATTATAATAATTACAGTACTATACTCAAGATATTTCTCTTTGTAAAACACTACATAGGGTTTTTCCAAAAATATTTTTAAATTGTATGTAGTATAGGTCTTCTTTACATTACCAAAATGTTTTGCTTTTTCCCTTCGAAATCATCACTTAAGATAAATAAGTAGGCCTAAGTACTGTTAAAAGGGCCCAAGCTTCAATAATACATTTATATTATAATGTAACCTACTAAAAATTGCTGATGAAAAGATAAAATGACATTGCAAAACAGTATTAGCCTTTGGGTACAAACCAAAAATTAAAAATGTTAGAGATTTCACTTATGCCAAATGGAAAGCTATGTTTTATTTTTTGCACATTTTGATCCACAGCATTGGATGTCAAAGGAAATTTGTTAAAACTCGGTTTCTTTATATTTTACGGTTGATATGTAAGTGTAGAAAAAAGCATTAGTTTCAAATACTGTTTAACTTTGAATTCTATTTGGTTAATTGTGCTTACTGAGCTATTCATAATCAATTGTAAGGTGAATGTAATGTGTAGACCTACAGAAATGTATAGATACTTTACATATAACCTTGTATACTGTACTGTATATACATATCAATACATACTGTACATGTTATAAGGGGTATATATATATAATTTATATTAACATGAATACAAACATTTTGACAATTGTGCTCACACCATAGAAGTTGAAACATTGAGGATATAAAAAAACAATCTACTTTATTACTTACATCAAGCACAAATTGCTCCCCCTCATTGTGAGTATTGGTCTCTACGTAATTCCTGCACTACTTAATATTCTCTTTAATCAGAATTGAGAGTATCTTTTATATTCATTTAATGCTAATTTTATCTTTTCCAAATCAGTATTTTATATTAATAGGTGATCATACTGCAACATTCAAAATCAACTTAATTCTATTGAGCAAACATTTTTATGTACCAAATTTATTTTTATTTTCCATTCATTAAATTCATAATTTCTTTTTTTTTTAATTGCACTATATAAAGTTAAAAATATAATTTATTCCTACACACAAAGAAACATTTTGTCCATTAAAATAGTGATGTGTTCAGTGATGCTGGAACAGGGCCATTGACTTGTAATAAGATCAGTTTTGGAGACAAAATAAAAGCATAATTCTACTGCAACGACCTACCAGATCGCAAACATTTGAAGTGATAGTGGCTTTGTGGAAACCAGGGAAAAACCCATTATTCCCTGAAAGCAATTGATCAATATCTTTACTGCGTATCTTGTACAAAGTATACAAACGAATGATATTGGCCCATATCTGACCAACTGTCGACAGACCAAGCTGGCTCTAGATCAGGTCAATCCTGCTGCAATCAGGTATTAAGCGCGACGTACTAGAGGATGGGTTTCAGGAGAAGCAAATCACTGGTACAGTCGTTGTTGACCTTACAGCAGCAAATGACAGTGTAAACCATAGAGCACTCCAGATGGTGGCTCAAACTATAAACAATATCAGTATAGTCCACATTATTGAATCACTGCTTACCAATCGATGATTCTATGTAGAGGTGAATGGCAGAAAAAAGCAGATGGAGGATACACAACAATGACCTTCCACAAGGGTCAGTGCTGGTGCCGTTGGTCTTTAACATTTATACAAATCACCAGCTACAGTACCAGAACATTCACAGGTACATATATGCATACAACCTGTGTATTTCCTCACAATGGGACTCCTTCACCACTGTTGAAGGAAGACAGTTAGCGCCCTAACTACCCTTTCCACCTACTATAAAAAGTGGCATCTCATTACCAATCCAAGCAAAATACAGGTGTGTGCTGTCTACCTGAACAATCACCGGGAAACACAAAGCTAAAGATCAAAGTGGGTTGACTAAACTGGAAAATCACCCCTACCCAATCTATTTAGGTGTCACTCACCCTTGACAGAATGTTCTCCTTTAAAGAGCACACAAATGAAAGCAAACCAAATAGCAACTAGGAACAACCTTCTCAGCAAACTCTCCAACACCAGCTGGGGAAGAGACCGAGACAAACAGCCCTAGCATTTTGTTACTCTACTGTGGATACTGTGCACCAGTGTGGGCTAAATCATGCCATCTGCATAAGGTAGACTCAGAGCTAAACAAGTCCTGACATTATTACTAGTACCTAAAAATCAACACCTTTACCATCTATATATAAAATAGCTGGTATTCCACCAAACCATATCTGAGGAGAAACTCCAACAAAAATTGAAAATAAATTAATTAATGATCCCAGGCATACACTCAACACTCGTCGGGGAGCAAGGCGAAGATTGAAATTCCACAGAATATTTGCAACAGTGTATGAACTAAAATTAATCTGGGCAGCTACTCACAGGCTAGAGAAGTGGCGGGAAAGTGACTGATGGCCATCCAACGAGGAGCTGCCCAGCAGAACAACCCTCGCTAAGAAGGAATAGGTAACCCTAACAGATCGAGTAAAAGTGAGCTAAACTGTAGACACTGCCACAAATGGGGATTAGCCATTAACCCTATATGTCCCTGTGGGGCACATTACAAACAATGGAATACATTGTACGAGGGTGCCCATTGTGCCCTCATTGCTCAGATCAAGACCCGAGAGAGGCAAACGACAATGCCCTCCCGTGGGTTCGACATTGGAGTGATATGATATAATGGTGAGCAAGGTAAAGACAGGTTGCATGAGAGGAAAACCCAGCCCATCCATCTGTCACAGAATAGTCACTTTTTTTCTTTGCTTCAAGCAGAATGGATATACAGTACTCTTGTGCTGCTTTCTCAACTATTGGATCTTTCTTACTTTAGTTTGTAAAAAGAATTTTGGTTTTTGTGAGCACTACCTTGTCCTTGATAGGGGAAGCCCACCAAAACACAAGCATATATTGGAGTGGACTTTTTTCCTATAATGATACAAACCTTTCAGAACAACATGTGCTACCTTAGTGATTGGGTGACTATAAGCAGTCACCCAATCCTTCTTTGGAGTATTGTTCTCACTCTTACAATAAAAAAAGACACTGAACTTTGAGCATACCTCTGCTTGAGAGGCAGTTGCCTGATTTGGACTGAGTGTCTCAAATACTTGCATGCCCAATAATAAAAATTATTCGTCTGGTGAGCACACTTGGCACAAACAGTTCCCCAGATGGTAATCCTTGCATAGTGCAGTATTGGTGAGTGGTTCCTATGGTTTCCTTGAGACAAAACCTACAATGTAGTGGTTGTGCTGCAGTGAAGGAAGCTCTTTGTAGTTTAATCCTCAGAGGGAGCGCAATTATTATTGGTCACCTAAATCATGACTTCTCTGTTACAACAGGGAAGAATGCAGGGCAAGGAGAAGGAGAGTTTATCCTCTTTCTTCCTCCTTGAGAAGACAAGGATGAAGAAAACAGCTGCATGTGAAGGCCTTGCACTAAAAGTTACTTGTGACTTAGTGATTGATCTCCTCCTTTGTGGACAAGTAATGGTACTTGCCCACTAACAGGCACAGTCCCTTCAGGGTTAGTCACAATGTAACAAATTGGTGTTAAAATAACTGCAGTTGCACCAGGGCAGGGTAGGGTAGCAGCCCTACTCCAACCTAACTCCAGCACCATAGTGATAGAGGACGACTGTGGCTTACCTGTCTGCACTACTGTACCAATGTGGAGTTCACACATCAACTGGTACATTTGGCATTGGTTAGTGATTGTAAACCTTGTGACAGTGACCACCGTTTTGTCAGTTGCAGATCAAGATTATCACTGATAAATCTCCAGGTCTCGACAGTAGGCCAATTGGCGTAACCTTCGTGCTACTACTCGTGCCACATGGAGCATGACTAACAGAGCCCACACACCAACCGGTACCAGTTGGGTCAGTTAGCGATAGATAGCCTGGTGTGGCAACCACTGCTGTTTCATCAGTCGCAGGTGAACAGTCTTACCCAGACTAATTCCCAGCATCATGCAGTAAGATGAGAGCAATATCACTCACTCCACCTCCATGTGCCAATACAGAGCTCACACATCCACCATTACCTTCAGTTGCTTACTGATATTGAGCCTTGTGTGACAAGAAGTGCAGTTTCATTAGTTGGAAGCGAACAGTCCTGCCTGGACCAATTATCAGTACCGTACTGTACTGTGCGCTAATAAGGCTATCATTCGTATTACTCATTGTAGCCAGTATGAAGTGTAACCAACAGAATTCCCAAAAGGAAGAGATTTACCAGCCCAATGAGTCAAGGTCAGCGCTCTTACAGAGCTCGCCTGCTTTCTGCTTTAAGGTAGGTTAGCCTTCATGAGCTCAAGTTAAATGTTACCGTTGTTCGAGCTGGTACAAAGTTTTCTCACCAACCAATCCTTCAGTGTCCGTCAAAAAGGCGAGACCTGGTTCCCATCTTGTATCCTATTACATGCAGACCAGTGCATCGACTAATGTGTCACAAACGTTTGCTCCCACAGCTGTACCAGCTGACTGGTCCTGTGTGAGGCCCATGTTTATGAGGCTATTCAACCATGGCTACTGTTGCAAGGCCAATCAGTCATTGATCACCCATAATGATAGCCACAGGGCCAACCACTTACACTGACGGCCAAGTGATCAAGGAGCTTGGGTGCCCCCTCTCACCTTTTTTTCCTGAACAGTGGAGCAGCACTTCTATCTCTCTTCTTTCCCATGATACTTCACTACCTTTGGAATTAGATATAATACCATATGGTACATCCCACTCTTTAGAACAACAGGAACCGAACCGAGTAGAGCCTGTCAGTGACCACGATCCACCCCCTCTCAGCTTTCAAGCAGTCAGCCACACCCATTCACCAGACACTATCTTTGCTCTCCCATGCTAAGGATTATTTTCCAGACATGGAACACCGCCAATTCATAATTTGCCTCTCCATATTTGTTTCTGGATCCATTACCAATTTGAGTGTTTGTCTGCTATTTAGAAGAAACAATTCCCAGAATGGGTTGATGAGCATATAGTCTCTTAACCTTGAGGTTCCGTCGCACCAATGGTAGGGATGAGCACATCGTCTCTAGCCTTGAGGTACCGTCGGACCAATGGTAGCACCTCTTGGATACAGAGTTGCTCTATGGATCAGTGAAACGCTAGACTCCTCATTGATCTCTTAGGAGGGTAACATTGAGGCCCCGATAAAAGGGATGCTGTATACCAGAACTCTCCATTCACTGTGTGGTATCCTTCAAGGGCTCGGGTTTGAGAAGGCCCCCAGCCTTCTCCAAGCACCTGCTTCTTCCTCCTGAATGGGTTGGATCCTACTCCACCATAACATCCCCTTCTATGCCGAGTCAAGGAGGGGAGAGCAATGCATAGGTTTCCTGCTGTCAATATGGAGTTTGTCTTGGCTTCCACATTCCCTCTCCATCTCTCACCCAAATCCATTCGAGACTTATCTTCCAGGTTCCATCTCTGGATCTGCAACAGAGTTGGAACGATCCTGGATTTTTGCGTAGTTAGTCTTGTTAAAACCTCGCCAATTCTCTGCCATCAACTCTTAATGGGTCGTAATGTGACATAAGTAGTTTCAGATCATATTTAACTGGAAGTTTTACTCCATACTGTACTTTAGTCTGCAGAGGGAAAGACTTGTGGTTTTGGTGAATCGAAAGACTTGTAGTGCATGCAGTCCTTCAGTCACCATGAAGGCGACTCTCATTCCTCAGGAGTTTACAAGTGTCCAGAGTATCAGGACTGGGCCACTTTTGATGAATTCTTTGAACTCTATCCGGACGAGATACAGACGACTCCTTGCTCTTATGATTTGAGGATCATAATGATTAAGGAGAGACTGATCTCATATCTAAGCAAAGGACGAAATACCTAGGAATACTGTTTGACTGAGAATTTTTCCTTTCAATCAGCAAAATCAGAGGTAGTACACTTGTTTCTTGTTTCTGACTAGTAGAAACCATTGAATCACTCGTGGTAATGGTAAACATTGGTTGACAAAGGGTGATGTATTTGCTCTTTCTTCTTCCTCTTATGCTCTTCTTTGTTCATACTTCTCAGAAGGAAGACAAAGCAGTAATATTAATTTAGGAGGCCTCTCACAAGAGTTTACTTTTCACTTCTAGTATCCTCTCTTCTAGAAGGAACAACCTGGCCCTTAGGAAACAGCTCTTCTGGAGCGAGCATCAGCGCCCATATCCTTTAGGGTTTTTCAAGCTGCTTGTTAGCCCAATATGATGGTTCACTACTTTGATTAGATGCAGGTGAATGGTCTTGGTTGGGACTTTCTGTTGGTGGTGTCTATTATCATACCGAGGTATACCAGCCTTTGAGAAGGTTCCAGTAATGACTTCTCGAGATTCATCAGGATCCCCAAATGCTGACAAAACTTGAGAAGCATGTTTCGGTGACGAAGAAGGGTCGTCTCAGAGTCTGCCATGATTAGCCAGTCATCCAGATATCTGAGGAGATGAATGACATTCCTGTGAGCCCAAGATGACACTAGGGCAAACACTCTGGTAAATACCCGAGGAGGTGTCGCGAGACCGAAGCATAGAACCTTGAATTGGTATATCTTTTCCTCGTGTATGAACCTTAGATACTTCCTTGAAGATGGATGGATTGTGATCTGGAAATATGCGTCTTTTAGATCCAATGTGCACATGAAGTCCCTTGAACAAACCGCTTGAATGACTGTGTCTGCTGACTCCATTCTGAACTGAGTCTGTTGCACAAACTTGTTCAGAGAAGAGAGATTGATGACTGGTCTCCAGCCTCCAGTCGCCTTTTTAACTAGAAAAATTCGACCGTAGAAGTCTGGGGACCAGTCAGCAACCTCTTGGAGAGCACCCTTCTGCAGCATGGTCTGGGCTTTGGCCCTGAGGGTCAGCTCCTTTAGGAATCCCTTTGTATAGAAGCTTACATGCACTGGATCCCAAGTCAGAGGAAGGAGAGATTGAATGAACGTGACACGATACCGTAGTGCGATCACTTCTACCATCCAGGGTTCTGCCCTGTGAAACTCCCACCTCTGCCAGAGGGGCTGCAGGAATCCTCCCACAGGTGGTAGATGAAGAGGAATGCCATTCCTAGTGGGAGTGACCACCTCATCCACTTCACTTTCCTCCCTTCTTACCTCTGCAGGACTTGGTTCTTTTCTGGCCTTTGGATGGAAGGGGCCATTTAGATACCTTGGTAGGTCCCGAGGACTTGAAAGCTGAAGGGTGAGAAGATGATGATACTTGCTGACTAAGAGATGATTGAGAAGGTCTACCATAGGGCCTCGATGTCATGGCCCTATGGAGGAGAGAATCGTTTGACAATTTCCTCCATTGTTCAGCAGCCCTCTCTATCTCCTCTGGGACGAAGAGAGAAGAACCCTCAAGAGTGGAGTTCCTCAACCAGGAGACTTCCACCTTCGGCACTTGTTTGTGGAATTTCCCAATGACTGTATCCCTTCTCTTGATTATAGCATTTGCCCACAAGTTGACGACGTGGTGGGACAGGAATTCGCGTACCTGACAACAGGAAAGTCTACAAAGTCTTCTTGGCTGACTCCTTCGAAAAATCATGGTAGCAGACCATGACCCCCAAGGATCCTAGTTATAGAATCAAGCTACAAAGCCGCCCGCATGACATACTTCGCGTCCCTCTCTATGTTAAGAAGCTCAACTGCCGAGAGGGAGGCCCTCAGAGTGGAGAGGGTTTGGGTCGGAAGACCCTTCGTTAGGGACTTTACTGAAGGGTCGAGAGATATGGTGTTATGAGGTTCCCCTTTGATCTCGTAGTACTTCCTTTGTACGACAAAAGGAAGTGGAAGAGACCAGAAGGAGGAACCACCCTCAAGGAACCAGAAGTTCCGGCTATCCAAGCGATTAGCCTTTATTTTGGCCTTTAGACCAAGGCAAAGCTACACTGGTCCTGGAAGGCTTTTGGATCTCGAATATTATTATTATTACTAGCCAAGATACAACCCTAGTTCAAAAAGCAAGATCCTATAAGCCCAAGGGCTCCAATAGGGAAAAATAGCCCAGTGAGGAAAGGAAATAAGGAAATAAATAAATAATGAGAACAAGTTAACAATAAATCATTCTAAAATAAGTAAAAACGTCAAAACAGATAAGTCCTATATAAACTATTAACAACGTCAAAAACAGATATGTCGTATATAAACTATAAAAAGGCTCATGTCAGCCTGGTCAACATAAAAACATTTGCTCCAACTTTGAACTTTTGAAGTTCTACTAATTCAACTACCCGATTAGGAAGATCATTCCACAACTTGGTAACAGCTGTAATAAAACTTCTAGAATACTGTGTAGTATTGAGCCTCATGATGGATTAGGCCTGGCTATTAGAATTAATTGCCTGCCTAGTATTACGAACAGGACAGAATTGTCCAGGGAAATCTGAATGTAAAGGATGGTCAAAGTTATGAAAAATCTTATGCAACATGCATGATGAACTAATTGAACGACAGTGCCAAAGATTAATATCTAGATCAGGAATAAGAAATTTAATTGACTAAGTTTCTGTCCAACAAATTAAGATGAGAATCAGCAGCTGAACACCAAACAGGAGAACAATACTCTAAACAAGGTAGAATGAAAGAATTAAAACACTTCTTCAGAATAGGTTAATCACCGAAAATCTTAAAAGACTTTCTCAATAAGCCAATTTTTTGTGCAATTGAAGAAGAGACAGACCTAATGAGTTTCTCAAAAGTAAATTTGCTGTCGAGAATCACACCTAAAATTTTAAGTCATAAAAATTTAAAGAAACATTATCAATACTGAGATCCGGATGTTGAGGAGCCACCGTCCTTGACCTACTTACAATCATACTTTGAGTTTTGTTAGGATTCAACTTCATACCCCATAATTTGTACCATGCACTAATTTTAGCTAAATCTCTATTAAGGGATTCACCAACCCCAGATCTGCATTCAGGGGATGGAATTGATGCAAAGAGAGTAGCATCATCTGCATATGCAACAAGCTTGTTTTCTAGGCCAAACCACATGTCATGTGTATATAGTATGAAAAGTAATAGGCCAAGAACACTACCCTGTGGAACACCAGATATCACATTCCTATAGTCACTATGGTGCCCATCAACAACCACTCTTTGAGATCTATTACTTAAAAAATCAATAATAATGCTAAGAAACGACCCACCCACTCCCAACTGTTTGAGTTTGAAAATAAGGGCCTCATGATTAACACGGTCAAAGGCAGCACTAAAATCAAGGCCAATTATACAAACTTCCTGACCACAACATTTTGTCGAGAACCATGTCCTTACCCTCCTGGGTGGTGGTACCAGGAGTAGACATCCTACAGTATTAATGGCCCTCTTACAAGAGAGGACCTGCTAAAAGGTGTGCTCAGACTCGCGTCTCTCTTGCTCAAGTGGAAGCTGGACTAGCCGCCTTTGGAAAATTCTTATCATTGATATCCAAAGGGTCGTCCATCTCCAGGCTCACGTCCAGAACTTAGTGGGACCCCCCCCCCAGGGGACCTTCTCTGTGCCTCAGCCATAGAGCTTCCCTTGCCGCATCGTTCCTGGGTTTCGTCTTTGGCGTCTTTCAACTCCCTAAGCACAGGACGTTCTTCCGCGGTCTTAGGAGGGTGAACTTGCGAGGTTTTCGAGACACCAGCAGATGAAGCTTTGGCAAAGGGGGGCTGAAGGCTCTTCCCTTGGAGGAGGTAAGCAAATTTGATGCTGGTCCGGAAGCACTAACTCAATATCTTGAGGATTGAAGGGATGGACAGTTATATCCCTGGGAGAACCTATGTCCCTACTTGTCAGAGTGGATGATGTCGGCGTGAGGTGGTGTTAGGCCTCTCATCCTTCTCTTCTGCCTCTTGGTCATGGTTTCCCTCATCTTAACTGGGGGTAAAGGGCAGGTTGGCCATGTAAGAATCAGAAGAATGAAGACCCTTGGCACGCGATAAAGATGATGATCTGCGTGCGTTGTTCGACGTTGATCTCCTTTTAGGGTCTACACTCCCAACGGACGAACTCGACAAGGATTCCAAAGGAATCCCAGGGGTCGCTCTAACTGGGGCAGTTGGAGGTTGTGGTTGTGGAAGAGCCACTCCCAGAGACCTGCAGTTTGGAGAGAGAAGTGCACACCCATGCAGGAAGCTCAGAACCTTTAAGCAATGGGCTTCCCTTGAAGATCCAGGAGGAGAATGTCCCCTGGGGGGATCTCTAGAAGGAGCCTTAGTCAACGCAGGGGAGTGTCTTTGTGGCAGGGGAACTCATTCCTTTGATGGACAAGAAGGACGATCCGGACTAATAGGAACATCCGCGAACCTATTAAGAGGCTACTTGATACTCTGGAAAGGGTATCGGCCTGCCGCTGGAGGTGGTAGAAGCCGGAGGCGGAGGTGTTCGTACCACACTTGCTCGCGGTTCCGACACATCTGCTCGTGAATTACTCGCAGAAATCGCTGATTTGCTCGCAAAATCGTGAGATTCGCATGCAAAATCCCGAGTTTCGCATGTCAATGGGCACGATTTTTGCATGTCACCGATTCACGAGCAGAAGTGATCGTAACAAGAGCTCTAGGAGCCTTACTAGAAGAGGAAGGTATTACGCCTTCCTGCTGCCGCAAAGAAGTACCTACATCCGACAAAGTCGGCAGAGAGGGCCTCTGAGTAGGGACAACCCTGTGCGTTGGAGGATACATAACATCGGGAACTCATTTTCAAGTGCCGCATAGGCGAACGCTTTGCTAATACTCCCCAGGCGGTAAACGACACTGGAGGCTTAGCCGGACGCCTGTCTGAGAGACTGTCAGTCAGTCTCATGATCAGGTTCGGGCCGAGGTCGTTTAGGTGAAGGTTGGGTTGAGGGGCTTCGCGAAACGAGCTGTTTGTAAACGCTAGTTTCTAGCTTTTGTTTGAGAATGGGGTGAGCGTCACAAATGCTAGCTCGAGAACGGGAGTGTCGTCCTCGCAAGCGCAAGCGTCATCCTGGTGATCTAGATCGTTGAGATCTAGAACACGAGCGTCTGGACCTAGGTCTAGACTGGGATGCTCGTGAAGAGGACCGTCGCTGAGGAGAGCGTTGATTGTTAGTGTAATACTCTAGTGCATGAACGCCTTCCAGAAGAGGAGCATTTGGATCGTGATGACCTACAATCCATTTGATCTTCCAATCGTCGCGAATGGCGATCAGGGGAAGTGTCCAGAAGGGCCAGGCAATGACGAGGCTTGTCCTTTTGCGCTGCTAGTGACAGGAGCGCTGGTCCCATGAAGATCATCACCTGCAACTGAAGAGTTCCTGTTGGGAGAAACAGAAGGTTGGAGGTTACAAGACGACGAGGTCCCAGAATGGCGAGCAGGGTCGTCGTCAGCAGGAGGCCGTTGGAGGGGCGAACGCTAGCGATCACCTTGTCCGGGCGTGGAAGGTCCAGAAGATGGACTTCGCACAACTCCAGAGAGGGGAGATGTTGAAGGTTCTAGAGACGGGCCCTTCCTAGCACTGAAGGAGATGCATAAGTTCTTCGTTTGAAGGGGGTCCCGAAATCCCTAAGGTTGGCCACACCTGCAGTGCATCTGAAAAGGCGAATGGCTCCCCGGCAGCTGGAGGTGCAGTTGCTCCTCTAGGGGAAGCAACCACCCTAGTACTCCGGGGTTGCCAAAGATTTAGTTGGTGTGCGCTCCTACTTGATCATCCCTCGGAAGGGCACAAGTGAGAAAGCTTTTGAAAGAGATTTGGGGAGGGGGCGAGAAGAACGCTCTTTCCTTGTCTCTGAAGGAGAAAGATCGTGCTTGGCCTCCTCCTCCTTGCGCCATCCAAATCTCTCTCATTGGGAGGCAGGCCACTCCTTACTCTCTGCATGAAGAACACAGAGAGTGAGGGTCGGTCTCCAATGATGACGAAGGTACTGCAAGCGGCACCCTCGCACCCTGGACAGGTTCGCATGAAGGCAATCGTAAGAGAACATGCACACCTGAAAAGAAAAAGATAAAAACATCCAATGACAGTCTACAAGAGAGAGGACATGTCCAATCTCTAGTGAGCAGAAAGAAAGTGCCTCAGAGCTGTGAGAGTACAGTATATATAGAGGTGGCTGGGTACCACCCAGGTTACCCACTCAAGCGGTTAGGCAGGGTTGCCACCTCGCACTTCAAGTCTAATGGCTACCTTCCAGCTTCGCCGAAAGTAATCAACTTGAACTGTGAAGATTGCAGTTATTCAGGAATATATAATGCACTGTATAAAGAAAATATTAAAGAAAAACTGATATTATACTGAATGTTATTGATTATATCTAGTAAAATAAGGGGGCTGCAGCTCCACTGTTCCTATACACAAGTCACAACTGTGTACTAGCATCCTGACAAAATAGAATTTATGTGTATGATAAGGCCCTTATGAGTAATTGTAATGAGAGGACCTGACTTACAGCTATGATATCAATGTTGACACTCGTACCAATCATAAAGTCCGGTGCCAAACAGATAAATTTTTAGATTATAAAATTACCATTAAATGTTAACAGAAATATTTCACAAATAGAAAAAAAAATTATGGATACATATACATAATGCCTTGTATATTTAATGAATAAAAATTATATTTTTCAAAGAACATTGAAACATTGTTTCTTTAGTTGTAAAAAGTGTTTTGGGGAAAATAGTTTTACTCACAATGAAACAAACATGCCATATATCTGACCACTAACTTGTATACACAAGAACATCAGTTTATCCAAAATCTTGACATAAATATTCTATTCAAAGCACCAAATGTTTCAGTGTTTGGCTCGGACATTAGCACTACTGCTACCTAAAATGCAAAAATATTAAACACTGATGCTTAAGTTTATGAGCACCTACTGTATTATTTAAATTAAGAGAAGTACAGTATAATTTCTTTACTCACTACTGTACTTTAAAGTCTTTGAATAATGTCATGGATAGCATCCTTTTATACCATATAAAAGCATACTGAAAATACATATAACTAATATTCATCATAAACAGTAATATTTTCGTGAAACTGTAATTTTCTCTTCACAGAAAATAAATTTTCTATATTCTTTGCCCCTTTTCAATGTAGAAAAGAAAGCTTTTTATCGACAAACTTTATACGTTCTAAAGCTTATCCTGGTAGAATTTAATACTTTATCTCCTCAATTCATTTTGTCTTAACATGTTTTTGAAATGTCTACCATCAAATAAAAGCACCTCAGCTCCATAACCACCTTTTGTATAAAGAAAAGCACTAAGAGGAATTAAAAGGTAATCCTTAAATTCACTCACTTTCTCTGCCAAATATTTTTCTGTTTATAGCTTCTTTCTTTTCCTCGTGTTATCCAATATTAATAATGTAGTTTTTGTCATTTATGGTACAAGCCAAAGTCAACTAAGTAGAAAAATTATACAGAGTACAACCTTCTTTTGGATTCATTAGTCAGATTCCTTAAATGCTAAAGTAAAATAACAAAGTACTGAACTGGCCAAAAAATTACTTTGAACATGAAAACTTTAAGGAAGTTCCAAGCCATAAAAAATTACTGCTACAGTACTACAAATGAATTTTTGAAAGAGAAAAGGTACTCGATTTTACTAGAAATCTTAGTATCACTTGAAATGTGGTCTTCCCACTAAGATTTCTTGGAGTAAATGAAATAAAAAAATTAAAACAAATGTGTCCATATGATTAACAATGTTTTTAAATTATCTAAGCCTGCACACTTGGTTAATGGTAAATAACGTAAGTATCAAATAGCTGTTTAAACTAAGAAAAGTGATGGTGAAACCTGCCCCTTAAACTTTTATAATTCTCATTCCCAAAACTTGTGTAACTTTGAGATGTTTTGTACATGTGTTATTAGTAAAAACAACCAGTAATGCCTGTCCCAGCCAGGTTAAATATTTTCTTAACTGAATTTGCTTACAGAATTGGAACTACTTTATTACCAGCAAAAGCCGCTCATCATAAATCTAGTCTTGAACAATCACGATTCAAAAAGGGAGCTGTTAAATCATGCATCGTGATACAATCACTGTGGCCAGACTTAGTCACTAGCTGCTAAAAGGGACCATTTGTTAGGACTATTGATTGCCATAACCTTCCAAACATTTGTCTAGAATCAGAGTGGCATCTGTTTCAGAAGGTCCACTACAATTATAGCAGCATGAGGATAGGGTTGTGGCATTAGGAATCATACAGATTCCCAAGACCTGTGAGAATGTAAGTTTGACAAAGGGAAACTTTATTTATAACAGAGAGCAAATATAGTGTCCTTTATCCTTTTCTCTGAATAGCATTTGTTGGATTCATGAATTTGAGCATTGTAACCACAGTATCCAGTCCACATCAAATATCAGCACTGCATGATGATGAGTCATGGAAAATGTGCTTGTACAATGACAAAAACCTGGACCATGAAGCTTATTACGATGTCTTAGAGACTGGACATGTACATTTATGAAGTGTCCATGACCACAACTCTCCACCAAAGCTAGGAACTAGGAACAGGGAGGGCTGGGAAATCGCTGTTGATGACTTAGGAGGTAGACCTATAAACATCCAACTTTCGTAGCTCAAAAGGACAGATAGCTGGTCAGCTTGTGCTCACTAATTAAATATTTTTTACTGGGAGTACAACTCAAACATTGAACCAAAGATTACATGTATTTACTAAATTAACACAACCCTTAAACTTCAAAATTAGTAATGAAAAAATTAATCTAAAAGGATTATGGTACCTAAAGTACTCCAATGACAAATTGTTTACCTTTAGTTACAGGTACTTATTACCTACCGATACTAGGATTTTTGGTTTAATTACTTAGCCTTAAGAGCCAAGGAATCAATCTAATTGATTTAAAAAGCAAATATGCTCAGGAAATTAACAGATTTAGAATCTGTAAGGGACCATTCAAAATTACAAATAAAATTTCTATACATAAAGATCACAAACACTATTACCAGGAGTGAGCTATTCCAAATTCCTCTGATTAGTTTAGTTTTCTTGAGTTAAAAAAAAATGGGAGCATCTGATATGCTAAATGGTGTATGAACTCCCCTTTTACAAGCAGAAGGGTTGCCTATTTCTAACCATCACTTTGCTAGGTGTAAGCAGGTATTCTGCATTTCGTTTATCAACTTGAACCTAACAAGTAGACATATGAAAAATTAAGATATTTGTCTCCCAAATATAATGAAGATGTAAAAATTTCAATATCACACTTTGGAAATTTAAAACACAGTAACATTATATGTAATACAACAAACTCTTAGGTTGCTTATAAACAAACATGGAATCAAACATAAGTGTACAAGCTTCACATGAAAAGAACTTCCCTTTTGAGGTAGATATTGCTAAAGAAACAAGAACATATAACACGGAGACCTGCATTACTCAAATTCATTCAGCAACTGAAAAATGGATATCTAATATATCTTAATATATAAATGTCATGATTACACCGATTACAAAATGGTTATATTCACAAATAACACATATATAATACTGTATACACAAAGTACATTAGGTCTTCAATAAGATGGCTTTTGCTTATACAGTATGGCACACTGGGTCTTCAATAAAATAGCTTTTACTAACTTGATTAGCTGGTCTTTTCCTTTTTACAGAATTTTTTTTTTTAAAGTGAAGCTTGATGAACCAACTGATTAAGTGATATTTTCTCCATTATTATCAGAAACACCTGCAAATTCGGAGTCAATTGTTCATTAAAGTGTTCAAGTTTAAAATGCATTAAAGATAATATAAATGATTTGCAGTGTTGCCTATAGTTTTTATTAGTGGGGGAAGGGAGAAATTCGAAAAGCCCTCCACTGTTGCTTCTAAAAAGCTTTTGTGAATACATAAATAATCTTAGAAATTAAATTACTCATGCAGTCTTCACAGCAATACTTATGAAACCGAGTTTGAAACCATTCGTAACAAATCTTGACCTGTGGTGCAACAAATAAGATAAAATTTATTGGTCCAGGGGCCAAATGCATTTAAACAATGTCAACTGTTGTATAATAGGGAACAGTGATTTTATAAGCATATAGTTAATTTTAAAAGCAGAAATGTCTGATCAATTAAATTCAGAAAATAAGTTTAGTAACTTTTAGTAATGATCAAACTTGAATTTCCACACAATGTAATTTTCCCTTTTTATTACAAATCCCATTATGACTGCACTATGATATTAGTGTTCTATCCACAGAAACTACACATTAGTGAAGAACATACAGCGCATATTCCTCACCAAATACTCTACGGATATCAGTATACATAGCAAAATGCTATGAGTACAGTAGTCACTGACCAAATTATGCTAATCATCCATCAGAGTTTGTACAAACTCATGGGGATTGTCAGCTCTACTGTATTTTACTCCCCTAAGAAATTCAGTTAACCTGAAAGTAGTTCATGCAGTACAAAAACGAATTGAACTATTGTACTTACATGCAAGATTTATCCAAAAAATGTAAAAATACTCACCCTATTCTTCATTAAGCATCTGTTATCTTGTGATTAATATCATGAATTACAAGTCTCCAAAATTCCTAAGCTGTCCATTTACACATCTGTTAAAATTTTCAGACTTTTAAAAATATTACTTAATCACTTTCAACAGGAAGACATTTGTCCTTTGAGATTTTTATTCTTGATATTTGTCATGTTAAGTAATGCAATACAACTTATACTACGCACATATTATGAATGCCAAGCAGCTTCACAGACACTTTCACATCCTAAATACGTATAGAATGCCATAAATCTACCGTGAACACTTTTATATAAATTTCCTTTTATCATTAACCACACATTTCTCAAATTTCCCACAAGAAATAAAAGCCGCTGTATATGTAGTATATGCAAAAATATCTACAATCTGAATTGTTTTCTGTGAAAAGTACTATAGCAATTTCTTCTGGGAAACACTACATGGTGCCATGAATGTGGAAACCATTTCCTTTCCAACGCCAATAAATTACTTTCCCTCCAGAAAATGTAGCATTTTACATCCTGACCATAGCAAAAGGACCATCGCTTAGTAGTTTTAATTTTATGAGCATCATCATCATTATCACCACATACACTATTTTTAGGTAATGGGATCAATGATTTACTTTTTTCTACATATCTACCTACTATCAGAGTAGGCGAAACCTCATCACTTTGTGGAACGGAAGTGGTCATGGTACTCTCATCTTCCAAAATAGTTAATTCAGTCTCTTCCTTTGTATGATCTGTTATCTGGTTCAAGTGAATGACCTCATTCTGGGTATCAACATTTCCATTGTAAAGTTTTTTTTCATTTTCAAAAACCGTTTGGACTGGAAGGTTCTGAGACTTCCTTGAGGATTGGGGATGTTTCAGAGTTTGGAATTTGTGGTATGTAATTTTGATGGAGTGACTGCACAGAGTTGGATTGCTCTGACTGTATTGGATCAATTGATGAGGATGACAGAAGGAGATGGAGGGGTACATACTCCTTCTCACTGCTTGGGCAATTGATGGATACCGTGTGCTTACTGCCATTACAGTTTTCGGATTCCTTACCTGTTGAAAAAAAATGAAATCATACACTAAGGTTACAGACTGCTATATCCTGGAAATAGTAAAAATCAACATAGCATATCATCCCACCATGTAAATCATTGTACACTACATAAAGTGGTGTATATAATATGCACTCATCATGAAACTAGCCGAAATAGAAATTTCTTATTACCTCTAATGTACTTTTATATTTTACCATTATTTACAGAGGCATTGTATTGTTTAAAAGTTTGATGGCTGCTCATTAATGGCAGAGGCAAGGGACAGTGACATTGACCTAGCAAACAGGACAGTGCCATAGAGACTGACCATATATACATTTCATCAGTACCTAAGTCCCCTCTCCACCCAAGCTAGGACCAGGGAGGCCCAGGCAATGGCTGCTGATGACTCGGCAGATAGACTTAAAGGTTCCACTAAAACCCCCATCCCTAGCTTACAGGGATGGTGAGGTTGCAGCAACCAAAAGAACTAACGAGTTTGAGCGGGACTCAAACCCCAGTCTGGTGATTAACAGTCAGGGGGTATTACCACATATTTAAGACAAAATAACTGTTAGTGAAGTTTGCATAAAATAAGTTAGTATTAGAAAGTTGCTTGTTGACTCAAGTAATTAATCCTTATGATTTGAAAGGATTGGAGATCTAGGAATAGATGTCTTTTGAGTCCTCACCTTATTCTCTTATCAATTACAGTTGATGTGAATTGTTATTTGCTCCATTAAGGTTTACCATCATAAAAATTATTTGCACACAAATAATAGAGCAAGTTTATTTAGTTTAAATCTAAATAATGCTACTAGTAGCATACTGTAGTTATGGCTGCTGTATCCCTCATGAATTATCAAATAATCAACTCCATTCCCTTATTCTTTTGGTCGCATTTAGTGTAAAGAAATGTGCAAGGAATTAACCTTTTTTCATAACCATGACATTTAAAAGACATTTTTGATGATGATTAAATATGAAACACTTACCTTCAGTGATTTTTTGATGATGATTAAATATGAAACACTTACCTTCAATGATTATTAAATGTGAGTCTTCTTATCCTTCATGGAGTTGTTTTGATACCACCAAAAATTAAAATGTAGTACAGTTTATTAACCAAGGTAAGACAAAAAACTGTAACCAATGTTATCTGACTGAACAGAAATCAAATCTGAACATTACTGATAATTATTATACTATTGGAAAGATATAATCTGATATGTAAACTACATAATTCCTACAAACCCATTACAGTACTGTAGTACCCCAGTTTACGAGTATTCTGTCTGCCTGCAAGCAAAAAATTTACCTCCAAAAGTGCATTTCTGGGTCGACCTGTGACGGCCGGCGAAAAAGTCCTTCTTTGTACTTTTTCTGATATAAATCTTCCAAATATACCAGAGAAAATTAAAAGCATGGAATGCAGAGGTTACAACCCTCGCGCGAGCACCTTGTTGGTGTCGTATATCTAACAAGGGCGTTTGTAAAACACTATTCACAGGCTGTCTTCCATTTAGATAATCCCTTCATCAAAGGGGGAGGGCCGTGACAGGCCCTAGAGAATACAGTTGGGTTACCCTACCGACACCTACCACTCGCGCTCACCAGGACATCCTTCTGTTTTGGACTTGCCCGCAAAGTTGATAAGTGTTTTGCCCAGTGTTTTTCGAAGTGATTGTCGTTAATTCAACATGACTGACGTTGCTACTTCACCCTTACCAATGTTAAGTACCATAGTTTGTTTTGGCAGCTTTTGACAGTACCGGGCATTTGTTCTGTTTCCAATATGGTGGTTTTTAGTTTTGAAGCGATTGTCCTGCCAAGGTATCGGCAGCCATTTTGGGTTATGTTCGCTTCGGTAAATATTCTAGTTATTTTTGCCCATCTGGTACTCTGTCATCTAGGTTATATCACTTACGTTTTATGGCCTTTTTGTGTTATCATTAATTTTTATTAGTTTATACTATGGTATTTATTTGCTTGCAAGTCCAATTTGGACCTACGAAGAATAGCGATTTAAAGAATAGCGAATTAAAAGTTTAGCGATTTAGTCTGTTAGTTTGTACTCGCCTCAGAGGCTTCGATTTAGACTATATCCTTGTTTATTTGTTACGTTGTCGTTATTCTTCGTTCTTGGTTATTACAATTACTAAGAAAAGCAATCAATTTTATTAATTTTCTTGTTTTATTGTGTGATGTTAGTTTTTTATTATGTAACCTTGAGAGCGAAAACAGAGACTGCTCGTTCCCTGTTCTACAGATATGAGTTATCCCTTCTCTCGTTTTCTTTGTTAGCTCGAGTAAGAGAGGTGAATTTCCCGTTCTCCGTTTTTATACGATCACGAGTTATTCAGGCCTCCTCTTAGTATCAGAGCTGATGATAGTACGTTTAATATTATAAACGTTTTTATTGATGTGGTTACTGTTAATATAGCTAACACTATTAATAGGTACGTTAGTGTATGAGTCATTAATTGGGGTCGTTTTATACCGACACCCTTAGCTCCGCCTTGAGTTATGCTTAGCTCCGCCTTGAGTTATGCTCCGCTATAATGGATACTCATTGGGTGAGAACTAGTTAACGTACAGGAGAAGATTTTTGGAGTGCAACGGTGAAATCCGGCACTCGGACTCCGGCTGAAGCCTTTTACACACGAACCTTTGTCATGTTTGATCATAATTACACCGTTATAGCCGGCTTCACGGGAGATAACACAATCATTCATTGAGGTTAATGTTATCGTACCGGGGACGGTCACGATATCACGGTGACGGGCCTTTGCTACCGGATCTCCGGTACAAACAGAGATCAAGCAGACGGCCAGAACCGGAGTTAACAATGTGATACCGATGAAGACTTCACAGTTTCATTATTACGGTCCCTTTTTTCATCGAATCTCCGGCTTCACTGGAGATAACACAAACATTCAGTATTAGAGAATGTTATCGTACCGCTGAGGATCACGTTTTCACGATGACGGACCTTTGTCACTAGTTCTCCGTTACAAACAGAGATCAATCAGACGATCAGAATCAGGGTATGAACCCCTTTTCATGAATAATCACAATATCGTTATTACGATCCTTTTCATCGAATCTCCGGCTTAACCGGATATCGTACAGGCGATCAGCATTGAGGTTAATATTAGTTTTCCTCTGGTGTTTACGTTGTCACTATGACGGACCTTTGTACCGGGGATTGTTACCGGAGCTCCGGTACAGACAGAGATCACTCAAACCACGGGTGGCCAATCTCTTGTTTTGCTGTAAAGGAAAGGATTTAACATGAATACAAAGTAAACTGTACTTACTTTAATGACACTTTGAATTTGCGTTGGTAATATTCATTAGCTATTCTTGAAAGTCCTAATAAAAATATATGAACATAACTATGCCTATATTTATGCATATATTTAATTCTAACTATGTATAAATATGGATAAATATCCATACAACATCGTGTTCAAATAGAAATAAATTGATTATGCCTATATTTATGCATTTTCAATTCTAACTATGCCTAAATATGAATGAATATCCATACAACATAGTGTTCAAATAGAAATAAATTGATTGTGCCTATATTTGTGCATATTCAATTCTAACTATACCTAAATATGAATAAATATTCATACAACATCGTGTTCAAATAGAAATAAATTGATTATGCCTATATTTATGCATATTCAATTCTAACTATGCCTAAATATGAATAAATATCCATACAACATAGTGTTCAAATAGAAATAAGTTTCCACTCAGTACTGGGAACCGAACGTTGGCCCCTTCTAATGAAGGGCCGGGTCGAGACTAACCATGCCATGAGAGGCTATCTACTGTTCCTTGAAACTCTGGTCAGTGAACAGATGAATCAATAGAATACTAATAGCCAGTAAATAATGTTAGACCCGGTTCTGAACGTCTGAGTCTGGGGTGGCCAACCTGTGGCGGATGCGCCAACAGTGTCACATTTCATGAATACAAGTGTCGAACTATACCCCAAAAGATAGTACATTAAATGACTATTCTTTAAAATTTATTTTTATGAGTTATACAGCTGATCCCAGCCTGTGAATAGGATCACTAACCAAAGTTCAAGGAACATCCAGACTTATGTCCCCTTTCTGTTACAGAAGGTTCGCCTACATGGTTCCCTTCAGGATGATGATGAATCTCTCTGGCCTGCAAGAGAGGCTCTCCGCCCTTGGGTATCAAGGTTGGGAAGAAATGCTCCATCTAGAGGTCCCTATCTCCTCAGAGTGTCCTCTCTAAGGTTGGACGACGACCCCATGGACGGGCAGGTAGGTGGGGATGAGTTTTGAGCCTTCAGCTTTGCAATTACCTACGTCACCGACCTAGGACCCTTAATGGATCCTGATGTTCATGTTACCCTGCATAAACCGTGACTGCTAAAAGCAACACATTCTAGGGAAAACCAAGGGGCTATGACGGAGCTCAAAAGTATGGTGGTGAGTCGGATCCGTTCAGGAACTCGGAAGTTTCCCCCTACAGCCCCAGGCATATCGAAGTACAGTGAACCCTCGCTACTTCGCGGTTCGACCATCGCGGATTCACCACTTCGCGGATTTTTTCCATAACCCATATATATACAGTAATATATATATAGATATATATATATATATATATATATATATTTATATATATATATATATATATATATATGTATGCATGTATTTATGTATATATGTAGGTATGTATATGTGTATACATATAAATATATATATATATATATATATATATATATATATATATATATATATATATATATATATATATATATATATATATATATATATATATATATATATATACACACACACACACACACACACACACACACACATATATATATATATATATATATATATATATATATATATATATATATATATATATATATATATACATATATATATATATATATATATATATATATATATATATATATATACATACATATATATATATATATATATATATATATATATATATATATATATATATATATATATATATATATATATATACATATATATATATATATATATATATATATATATATATATATATATATATATATATATATATATATATATATATATATATATACATACATATATATATATATATATATATATATATATATATATACATACATATATATATATATATATATATATATATATATATATATATATATATATATATATATATATATATATATATATATATATATATATATATATATATATATATATATATATATATATATATATATATATATATATATATATATATATATAAAGTAGGAAGATGTGATGTAGTTCTAAGGGAAAAGTATGGGAAATATGTCTGGGTAATAAGCAAAGCTCTACCTCCAGTTTGTTTCTTCATTATGATCAGAGATAAATGTAAAGAAAACATTGGTTGCCATTTTTATCGTGCTTTTTAGCGTGTTTAGGAAATGCATGATATAAAATCACCTTTAATATTTGTGCCTGTTTTAGTTTAGGGTACTGTAGTACATGCATTAAGTGTTCTGTACATTAAAGGGTAGTTTGTTAACAGTACTACGTACAAGGGAAGGTTTTAAAAGTCTGAATATACATGTTGAATAAATAGGTAAATATGGTGTCACTACTTCGCGGATTTTCACCTATCGCGGCCGCGACTGGAACCTATCTACCGCGATAAACGAGGGTTCACTGTAACCTCCTTCGATAAAAACAACGCATAGAGATTTGCCTTACATGTTCCATATATAGATGGTACCATAAATCTGGATGGCATAGACGTCCTCCCTCTGGGGGACCTAGATTTTACTCCCAGGTACTAGAATTCCCGTTCAACGGATTCGTTCGATTGAAAGAGATTGCCATGGTTAGGTTAGACAAGGTACCTAAGGTAACAGTATTATTTCCTAAAGGGCAGGCCCGATCTGTCTGGACCAGGATGTTGTCAGTCTGGGGGGTACGATAATTCCAAGATCTGCCCTTCCAATTCGACCTACACGTTTGATGGTCTGATCGGGTTAGTTGTGGGAAATACGTTCTGTCTGAGGCCTCTATCAGACAGGAATCGATAGTCGGTTACCCACTCGTCATCACAGCCTTCCTCTGATTCGACGTCTATGCATCCAAATCCTCCTCATCAGGTGGTCTACCTCACTGATTCCCCAGGTACACAGCCCAACCCCGTTGGGATGTTTTACCTGCATACAGTCCTATATCCGAACCCTCAGGCTCCTCTCGTGGACACCAGAGAGGAAGCTACAGGAGTAGAAGACAGTCTCGCCATCGAGACGGACCTAGGAAAAAGGGGGCTCGGAGAAGGAAAGTACCTAGATTCAACCCCTCACAACGCGGTGGTCCCGGTAGGGGGTAGACTTTACCATTTTCGAGACCATTGGACCTTCGGTCTGTGGGCTCATAGCATAATCTCTAAAAGTTTGAGGTGAAAATGGCCACAAGGTCCTCCTCCTCCACCAGTGACCTTCTCCCAGAAATCCACTCCCATCCTGAAAGAGTACACCACAGGGTTACTCAAGAAGAAGCAATCAAACGGGATCGATCACTGGAGTTCCAAAGCCACCTGTTCACGATTCCGAAGAAAGGCTTGTCGGCATTGAGAGTGGACCTGGACTTGTCAAGCTAAACTCTTACATTCTCTGCGACAAGTCCGGATGTTGACTATCTCTCAGGTACGGACCTTACTTCCCCGTAGGACCGTCACCACCTCTGTCGATCTTACCGACGACTATTATCTTGCGCCTATAGCTCGAAACTTCTCTTCTTATCTGGGTTTCCGCCTAAGCAGGAAAGCCTTTGTGTTCAAGACATGCCCTTTGGCCTCGACATTGATCCCAGGATATTCACGAAACTGGGAGAGAGAGTGTTAGAACAACTCAGGAACCAAGAGATACAGATCATTGCTTATCTGGCCGGTTGGCTCATTTGGGCCCGGCCGGTCATAGAAGGCAACAGAGCTACGAAGGAATTACAGTACTTCAATTTCTCGACAACCTGTGATTTCGGGTCAATCTCCAAAAAATCTCGCCTGCAACCATCAGGCCGCTTAGAATGGTTAGCCATTCAGTGGGACCTTTCGAAGCACACATTGTCTCTCCCTTCCAAAAGGTAAGAGGAATAGTTTCCAAGATCAAAAAATTTTCTCAAACACAAACAGGTGTCCGAAGAGCCTTAGAAAGTATCCTCGGACTTTTCCAATTCACTTCAGTAACAGATCTCCTAATAAAAGCCAAACTCAAAGACATCAATCGAGTTTGGAGAAAGAGAGCTACAGTACCTATAAGAGACATGGTCTCGAAGATCCCCTCTGTCTTGAAAATGAGACTACGCCCATGGTCCGAACCGAAGGACCTCTCCAAATCGGTTCCTCTACAATTCCCACCTCCACAAGTGACATTCCATACAGCCGCGTCTCTTAAGTGGATGGGGGGGATTACTCCGAACATCAGATGTTTCAGGTTCTTGGTCACTCTCCATGAAACAGTCCCATATCATTGTTCTCAAAGCCATGGCAGTGTTCTTGACCCTGAAGAGAGACTCTCCTCCGAGGTCGACCCACATCAGAGTAGTGTCAGACAGCACAGACGCAGTACACTACGTCAACAGGGGAGGATCCAAGTCACCCAACCTGAATCAGATCCTGGTCACTATCTTCGCCTGGGCAACAGAAGAGAACTGGTTCCTGTCAGCACCTCACCTAGCGGGAGGCCAGAATGTGAGAGCGGACTCACTATCCAGGACGGATCCACTGGAGTCAGAATGGTCTCTAGACATAATTTCATTCCGGTGGATACTCAGGCTCGTTCCAGGCCTCCAGGTAGATCTATTCGCAACTCAGATGAATCACTAACTTCCTTGTTATGTGACCCCAACCCTGGACCCTCGGGCTTATGCCATGGACGCATTACCCCGGGATTGGAACCATTAGAAGATTTCCCTATCTCCCCCAGGGAATCTTCTAAAAACTTTTACACAAACTACGCTCCTTCCGGGGCGCAGTGGCTTTAGTACCACCTCACTGGCCAAGAACAGTTGGTTTCCTCTCCTCCTCGAGTTGAAACTCAGTCCCATCCGGATCCCGTTCCTCAAACTGACCCGAGTATCCAAACTCACTGTGTCAGATTACTCAAGGATAGCCAAAACTCTAACTTTGTGGACTACAGGAAGTTGGCAGCTCGTAGAGATGCGAACATTGAACCGGAAAACGATCTTTTCATCGAATGGGACAAAAGGGACTCGACAATTCGCCAATATGATTCGGCCGTTAACAACTAGTAGGTCCCCTAAGAGTGCAGACCATACTCGTATGTCCCCGCATTTAGCCATCTCTTTCTTGAGGTTCCTATTTGACAAAGGCCTAACAGTTAGCACTTTAACTACCATCAAGTCAGCTTTGAAGAAGATCTTCCTTGTTGGGTTCAACATTAACCTAGCTGATTCCTATTTCTCATCAACCCCAAAAACATGTGCTAGGCTTCGACCTTCGGTTCGGCCACAAAAGGACTCTTGGTCTCTGAACGGTGTTCTCAAACTTGCGATGGACACGGACAATGAATCCTGCTCTTATATCACTCTTCTTACGAAGACTTTATTTCTAACGGCTATGGCCTCAGGTGATGGAACATCAGAACTAGCAGCTCTCTCACGAAACCCGGAAAACATAGATTTCCTCCCTTCAGCCGAAGTACTCCTTTTCCAGACAAAGCTTTCCTAGCTAAAAAATGAGGATCCGCAAAATAGGTGCTCCCCTCGGAAGATTATTCTTCATCCCCAGGATTTTTCTCCGTGTACAGTCACACTCTCAAGCCCCTTTTTAGCTAGAACTGCCACCCGCTCGTCTGGCCCCTTGGTTATCAGGGAACAAGGAGGTACTATTTCCATTCACGGTATCAGGCAACAAATCCTCTACTTCATTAAACATACTAATCCGGAATCATTTCCCCAGGCTCATGATATACGGACAGTAGATGCCTCCAACAATGATTTCCAGAACAGGGACTTTGATGATTTTAAAAAATATACGGGTTGGAAATCCCCTATGGTTGTCAAACGCCAATATCTAAAGATCTTACAGGCCCTTAAATGCCGACGATGGCAGAGGGGAGCCTTATCCCTCCCCATTAATCTCCTCTTCTTCCTTTCTTCCATCTCTTCTCTTCTCCCTCCTACCCGCCACTCACACCACGTCGCCGCTCTCCTTGGTAGTTCGTTAGCCCTATGATATTTGCCATGTTTAATTCCTATGGTTTAACTGTTATTGTAGTTACCGTTCCTTTAATGTTTAGATATACTTAGACTTGTAAGGTTTGATGCCTTTTGTGATTCGACACTCAGTTGGTTCCTTGTCGTCATTATTATTTAACCTTACGTTCCCTATGTCATTTGGCTGGTTGGTAATTGGACGATTACTTTATTATATCATAGTATTGTCGTACATGGTGATTGTATTCTCCTCATTATGTTATTAATTTATTGGGCTTGGAAGGCATTCTCTGGTACTTTTTCGCCGGCCGTCACAGGTCGACCCAGAAAAGGGATTTTGACGAAGGAAAAATCTATTTCTGGGGAGAGACCTGTGACGCCCGGCGAAACCCTTCCCGATTATTTTTGTACGGACCCACCCTTTCCTTGCCAAGCCATATGTTCTTGCAGAAGGATGACCTGGTGAACGCGAGTGGTAGGTGTCGGTAGGGTAACCCAACTGTATTCTCTAGGGCCTGTCACGGCCCTCCCCCTTTGATGAAGGGATTATCTAAATGGAAGACAGCCTGTGAATAGTGTTTTACAAACGCCCTTGTTAGATATACGACACCAACAAGGTGCTCGCGCGAGGGTTGTAACCTCTGCATTCCATGCTTTTAATTTTCTCTGGTATATTTGGAAGATTTATATCAGAAAAAGTACAAAGAAGGACTTTTTCGCCGGGCGTCACAGGTCTCTCCCCAGAAATAGATTTTTCCTTCGTCAAAATCCCTTTTTTGTGGACAAGGAACGTACAATTGAATTACAGTATTCTGCAGTGTGCAGAATTTCTATGGTGTAATGAAATAATATCAGTAAGTCTCAAATTAAGATGCTTTAGGGGTCTCTATGAATAATATACTATATTCAGTACATGTATTGTGTGTAATCGGTTTTTAAATTAGGCATTATCTATAAAACAAATTGACTGTGGGTCCTTAGTAACATTTTATTTCTATTATCATTTTCATGTAGAGGAGGGGACTGACAAAAGCTATTAGGTATTTTGTAGAAGGGGAAACAAAAGAAAATTATACATGTGTTACAGCAATTATAATTTAAGAAAAAACCGACAGAAAAAAAATCGTGCCTGTACAGGTAGGGTATTACGCACACTTGCAAGACCAACTAAAAATTACAGTAACAGCCACCTGAAAATGTTCAATCTGAATTTTTATTTCTACAGCACTTCAGCAATAGAACATTGCAGTTATACTTAGATTCATTACACTAAAGTTCTCTCTACATATGCAGGAAAAAGATCTCGGCAAAATTATTCTACGATAAAAGCCATTACACGTATCATCTCAGCTACATATTCACATGATGTAAAAGGATGAAAATTAATTAAAATACACCAAATCAGTATCACTTCTAGTCAAATATGCTACATTCTTTTACATCAGTGTATACCCCTAAAGGTAATGCAAGCATTTTACAAAACCCAGATATGAAATTATTCATTAATTTTATTATAGGAACTAAGTGGGACTCACCAGTCTAATTGGCAAATTTAAACAGTGTAACCTGTATTTTTACAATACAGCATCTACTTCAAATTTGTTTCTAGGCAAAAGTTGCAGCCAAAAGATTTCCACAAATAATGAAAAAACTTTGGTTTCTTTACATTGGCCATGCCTGAAGCTTTGCTGAAAAAAAAGTTAACAATCATGCACATTGCTCGTTTCCAACCACTTTCAAAATAAATATATGAGGGTTTACCTTAGCCTATTGCTATGGATAGAAAACAGTATTGCGAAAGTTACTTAAGGTAGCATCAAAATACTTTGCAGGCAAGAAATTGATTTTAATAAGCCTTTATATATTTGCTAGCATATGCAAAATCAGTGCTAATGATAATCCAAAATAAGTAAGATTTATCATTATCCATCCCAAATATAAAGTACAGGTTTGGGAATATATATTATACTGTAAACTTATTAATGACCATTGCATTAGTTTAACCAGAGCGTAGGGTTAAAATCCTACATTTATATAGTACAGTAATTTTTATTTTTTCTAACTACAAACCTGACCTCTTTAAAATGAGTATGACTTCAGCAAAGCTAGAACAGCTATTTAAACTTTTTAAGAAGTAGTTGGTAGTAACTGGCAGTTGGAGCTTAGGCCCTGTCTACTTACCAGCTGCTACCAGTAGTAACAGCCAGTAAGGTTGTTGGCACCTTGTTAAAAGTTTTTATGGCCGTACATCAGCTTGCGCTGTTATCTTCACCTATGTAAAGAACGAAGGTTTGTATTCGTGTAGGAACAAATGTGTAAGTAAGACTTACACCATTATTATTATTATTATTATTATTATTATCATTATTATTATTAGCTAGGCTAGAACGCTAGTTGGAAAAGCAGAATGTTATAAGCCCAAGAGCTCAAACAGAGAAAAATAACCCAGTGAAGAAAGGAAATAAACTACGAGAAGTAATTAAAAATTAAAATAAAATATTTCAAGATCAGTAACATTAAAATAATATAGATCTTTCATATATAAACTATAAAAAAATGAAAAAATACAAAGAGGATGAGAAAAAAAGAGAGAATATGGTGCCAGAGCATCTCAAGCAAGAGAACTCTACCCCAAGACAATGGAAGACCATGGTACAGAGACTATGGCACTACCCAAGACTTGAGAACAATGGTTTGATTTTGGCGTGTCCTTCTCCTAGAAGAGCTCCTTATTATAGCTAAAGAGTCCCTTCTACCTTTACGAAGAGGAAAGTAGCCACTGAAAGATTATGGTGCAGTTGTTAACCCCTTGAGCAAAGAAGAATTGTTTGGTAATCTCAGTGCTGTCTGGTGTATGACGACCGAAGAGAATGTGGAAAGAATAGGCCAGTCTATTCACTGTAAGTGTAGGCAGAGGAAAAATGAGCCGTAACCAGAGAGAAGGATCCAATGCAGTACTTTCTGGCTAGTCAAAAGACATAACAACTCTCTAGCTGTAGTATCTCAACAGGTGGATGGTGCCCTGGTCAATCTGCTACCTATTACACTGGTTTTCACTAAAATGAAAATATATAGTAAATGTTTTCATATGATAATATGCACGTGTACAGTACAATAAAGTGACCATCATGCAGTAAAAATCTGATTCTGCAAATGATATCTGAGATTAACATGATGTAATGCATAATATAAAAATGGTCTTACTGGCTCCAATGCAGCTCTACCTCTGAACACCATGTCCCCTTATATAATAAAAGCATGTGTCTGACTTATATACAGTATATAAATACACTATATATAAATTTTTTGTTCTGGTCACGTTGAGCTCTCCCCATCCCTCTGGCAGAAGAACAGTAGTCACACCCAGGTGGGGGTTGTGCATGTGGACAAGTGTTGAAGGAATACAGTGAACCCTCGTTTATCGCGGTAGATAGGTTCCAGACGCGGGCGCGATAGGTGAAAATCCGCGAAGTAGTGACAGCATATTTACCTATTTATTTAACATGTATATTCGGACTTTTAAAACCTTCCCTTGTACGTAGTACTGTTAACAAACTACCCTTTAATGTACAGAACACTTAATGCATGTACTACAGTACCCTAAACTAAAACAGGCACAAATATTAAAGGCGATTTTATATCATGTGTTTCCTAAACACCTAAAAAGCACGATAAAAAATGGCAACCAATGTTTTGTTTACGTTCATCTCTGATCATAATGAAGAAACAAACTCATTTAGTGTACACATATATGTACGTATAGGTTAGTTTTTGCATCGATTATATTGATTATACAGTACTGTATGTTGATTTTTTTATTACCAATGTTTTAGTTTACGTATTTTTCTTAGGACTTCCAAATGAAATCTTTTTCTTTATGACGCCGCCTGAAACGACGGCGTGTAGGCTACGCTCAGTAAACAACCACGCTCAGAACAAACAAGGTATTTAACGCGCATGATGATAGTGATAAATAATGATACAGTACATACAGTATTTACAGTAAAAGCATTTACAAAATATGTTACCTTACAAATATAAATTATACAGTACTTGTACGTAGCAAAGCAGGAAAACAATTTGAGAGAGAGAGAGAGAGAGAGAGAGAGAGAGAGAGAGAGAGAGAGAGAGAGAGAGAGAGAGAGAGAGATTGTTTTACGTACGTAAATGTAAATTTTAAACAAAAAAAATATGATAGGTTACAACATGTAGACTTTTAAAACCTTCCCTTTAACTTAATGCATACAGTACGTACATTACTAAACTATAAAACAGGTTAAAGTAAAAAATAAAGATTGTTACTGTACTCACCACGAAAGAAGTTCAAGAAAACTTGAATGACGATGGCGATGAATTTGCTGCACAGTAGAAATGATGATGATGAAGCTGATGATGTGTTCTACTGTGCAGTCAATGATAGTATTTTACGTCTCTTCAGACGGAGGTGTCTTTTCCTGGGACACCTCTTCAACTTCTTCAATTTCTTCCGAAGGCGTACTAGCAGGAGGAACTGGCTCTTTTTTGCGAGGCTGGAAGAACATTGTGATCGGAAGTTGTTGCCGCTGCTTCTTTTTTCGATCCAAGAGCATCCTGTAGGGAGTCATGATGTCATCGACCTTATTTGAGAATTGCATCGAGCGAACCATATCCTCGTCCCACTCTTGTAACATTTCTTTCGCCTCCTTCATATGGTTGCAGAACTTGGCAAGCCGTTCTAATGTTAAGCCCGTTTCTTCGACATTTTCTTGGGTCTCTTCCTGGGTACCCTCACTCTCTTCCTCACTTGCCGATTTCGTCAGGTCTTCGAGGTCTGCGTCAGTTAGGGGCTGGGAATGGCAGTCCAACAACTCGTCGACGTCTTCAGTCGTCATGTCGCCAAACCCGTCACCTCCAATTATGGCAGCCAACTGCACAGATTTCCGTATTGCAGAGTGTTGGATTTCCGACGGAGTAAATCCCTTGTCGTCGTAAACAATATCGGGCCACAGCTTCTTCCAGCTCGCATTTACGGTTGCAGGTTTCATCTCTTGAAGTGCCTTTTGAATATTCTGCAGGCACGTGGCTATGGTGTACTGCCGCCAGTACGCCTTCAAGTTGAAATCTTCATCCTCGTCATCTTGGGCAGCATCCACACACGCAACGAGGTCCGCCAAGGTATTCTTCGTGTAGAGGGCCTTGAACGCCCTGATAACCCCCTGGTCCATCGGTTGAATTAATGACGTGGTGTTGGGTGGCAGGAACTCAACCTGAACGCCCTCACGCGACAGGTCAGTTGCGTGTCCACCAGCGTTATCCATAAGGAGAAGGATCTTGAATGGCAAGCCCTTCTCTAAGAGATATTCATGGACTTGCGGGATGAAACACTGGTGGAACCAGTTGGAGGTCAGCATCTTCGTAATCCATGCTTTTTGATTATGCATCCAGTACACGGGAAGGAGATTCTTATTTTTATTTTTCAAAGCGCGAGGATTTTTCGACTTATAAATAAGCCCCGGCTTTAACAAAAATCCAGCAGCATTGCCACACATCACGAGGGTAACGCGATCCTTGAATGCCTTAAAGCCAGAGGCTTTGGCTTCCTCTTTGAACAGGAAAGTTCGCGACGGCATTCTCTTCCAAAACAAGCCGGTTTCATCCATATTAAACACTTGTTCCGGCTTGTATCCACCTTCAGCGATAATGTTCTTGAAAGTCTGGTTCACGTAAGTTTCAGCAGCGGCAGTGTCAGCGGAAGCAGACTCCCCATGCAGGGAAACGCTTTTCAGGGCGAAGTGTTTCTGAAACTTCGCGAACCATCCTTTGCTTGCGGAAAAACGTTTCTGAGGCTGGGAATCAGTGGATGTCCCTGGTTGAGGATCATCTGCATCATCATCATCTTCAGCATGGTTGCCGTCGTCGTCTTTAGGTTCCTTTGCAGCAAAATTCTCATATAAGCTCAAAGCCTTTGTTTGGATGGTGTTCGTATCCAACGCTATGTTCTTCTTCCGGCAGTCGGCAATCCACACAGCTAAAGCACCTTCCATGCGTACGATCGTTTTATTACGCGTTGTAACGACTCGCTTCGCTGATCTGCTAAAGGTGATTGCAGCAGTCTTTCTAATGTTCGCCTCGTCCTTCTTGATGTAGCGAACGGTGGATTCGTTGATGCCAAAATGGCGGCCGGCGGCCGCGTAACTTCTACCATCTTTTAACATGTCGAGAAGCGTAACCTTCTCAGCTATCGTCATCATCCTTCGGTGGCGTTTAGGCTCACTACCAGCCTTACTAGAAGCAGAACGCTTGGGAGGCATTGTAACAGAAAGTTCAACAAAAAGTTCAACTTAAAACAGTCGCACACAGCACAGATTAAACTTCACAAACTTAAGAACGTCTACTCAGCAATACGCGGAAAGAGAAAGTGAACGATCCAGCCCCGCGAGAACTTTGATGCTGCGGGTAGAAGATGCGGGCAAAACACCAATCACAGGCTAGATAACAAAACTTGAGTTTTGATTCGTCATCTATCAGCGCTTGAACCAATCACAACCCGTCTTACAGTACTATGGTGCGTTGGTTACTCATAGAAGATGCCCCCGCGCATACTGAACGTACGTAGATTAAGTACAATACCGTAATAATAATAAATAATGATAATAATACTGTACAGTAATAATAATAATAATGATTAATAATAACAATAATAATTTTATTAACAACAACAACAATAATAATAATAATAACAATAATAATAAAAATTTACGTACGCTATTTTACGCCTCTCTCTCTCTCTCTCTCTCTCTCTCTCTCTCTCTCTCTCTCTCTCTCTCTCTCGTACGCTTACAGTATTCGAAATGTGATTTTTGCAACAAAGAATATTATTGGATGCAGTACTGTACTACGTACGTACAGTGAACCCTCGCTACTTCGCGGTTCGACAATCGCGGATTCACCACTTCGCGGGGTTTTCCCATAACCCATATATATATACATATCGCGGATTTTCCGGAAAATTCGAAAATACCGCGAAATCTGAAGATAACCAAATACGATATTTTGTTACCTGTAATTCCATTAATACTGTAATTAGTAATATCTGCTCTTACTGATTGTTCATTGCATTACATATGATATATAATTCAGCACAGAAAGAAATAAAACACGAAAAGAGAATGTGATCATACGATAATTCAGTACGTAGTAAAATTAAATCGAACATGAAACGCAAATCAGATGCAGTCATACCATATTAGAATGGTGTGTACTGTAATGGATGTGCTTCTTTTCCATGAATCTTTTGTATGTATACGTACGTAGTACAGTACTGCATCCAATAATATTCTTTGTTGCAAAAATCACATTTCGAATAAGTACTGTAAGCGTACGAGAGAGAGAGAGAGAGAAAGAGAGAGAGAGAGAGAGAGAGAGAGAGAGAGAGAGAGAGAGAGAGAGGCGTAAAATAGCGTACGTACGTAAATTTTTATTATTATTGTTATTATTATTATTATTGTTGTTGTTGTTAATAAAATTATTATTGTTATTATTATTAATCATTATTATTATTATTATTATTATTACTGTACAGTATTATTATCATTATTTATTATTATTACGGTATTGTACTTAATCTACGTACGTTCAGTATGCGCGGGGCATCTTCTATGAGTAACCAACGCACCATGTACTGTAAGACGGGTTGTGATTGGTTCAAGCGCTGATAGATGACGAATCAAAACTCAAGTTTTGTTATCTAGCCTGTGATTGGTGTTTTGCCCGCATCTTCAACTTCCAGCATCACAGTTCTCGCGGGTCTGCATCGTTCACTTTCTCTTTCCGCGTATTGCTGAGTAGACGTTCTTAACTTTGTGAAGTTTAATCTGTGCTGTGTGCGACTGTTTTAAGTTGAACTTTCTGTTAAACCCTACTGTACAATGCCTCCCAAGCCTTCTGCTTCTACTAAGGCTGGTAGTGAGCCTAAACAGCACCGAAAGATGATGACGATTGCTGAGAAGGTGACGCTTCTCGATACTATGTTAAAAGACAGTAGAAGTTACGCGGCCGCAGACCTCGAAGACCTGACGAAATCGGGCAGTGAAGACAGTGAAACACAGGAAGAGTTCCAAGAAAATGTCGAAGAAACGGTCTTAAAATTAGAACGGCTTGCCAAGCTCTGCAAGCTTGCGAACGAGGTGAAAGAAATGTCGCAAGAGTGGGACGAGGATATGGTTCGTTCTGTACAATTCTGCACCAAGATCGATGAACACATGGCTCCCTACAGGATGCTCTTGCGAAAGAAGAAGCAGCGGCAGCAACTTCCGATCACAATGCCCTCAGAAGAAATTGAAGAAGTGTCTCAGGAAGAAGTTGAAGAGGTGTCCCAGGAAAAGACACCTCCGTCTGAAGAGACGTAAAATACTACAGTATTATTGGCTGCACAGTAGAAGACATCATCAGCTTCATCATCATCATTTCTACTGTGCAGCAAATTCATCGCCATCATCATTCAAGTTTTTCTTGAACTTCTTTCGTGGTGAGTACAGTAACAATCTTTATTTTTTACTTAAACATTTTAATATTTGTGTCTGTTTTATAGTTTAGTACTGTATGCATTAAGTTAAAGGGAAGGTTTTAAAAGCCTATCATATTTTTTTTGTTTAAAATTTACATTTACGTACGTAAAACAATCTCTCTCTCTCTCTCTCTCTCTCTCTCTCTCTCTCTCTCTCTCTCTCTCTCTCTCTCTCTCCTCTCTCTCTCTCTCTCTCTCTCTCTCTCTCTCTCTCTCTCTCTCTCTCTCTCTCTCTCTCTCTCTCTCTCCTCTCTCTCTCTCTCTCTCTCTCTCTCTCTCTCTCTCTCTCTCGTAAATTGTTTTCCTGCTTTGCTACGTACAGTATGTACTGTATGATTTTATATAGATACGGTAAATAATATTTGTAATAACATATTTTGTAAATGCTTTTACTGTAAATATCATTATTTATCACTTTCATCATGCGCGTTAAATGCCTTCTTTGTTCTGAGCGTGGTTGTTTACTGAGCGTACAGTACTTTATGACGCCGTCGTTTCAGGTGGCGTCATAAAGAAAAACATTTCATTTGGAAGTCCTAAGGAAAATTAAGTAAAACATTGGTATTAACAAAATCAACATACTGTATACATCAATATAATCGATGCAAAAACTAACCTATACATATATGTGTACAGTACACTAAATGAGTTTGTTTCTTCATTATGATCAGAGATAAACGTAAACAAAACATTGGTTGCCATTTTTTATCGTGCTTTTTAGGTGTTTAGGAAACGCATGATATAAAATCGCCTTTAATATTTGTGCCTGTTTTAGTTTAGGGTACTGTAGTACATGCATTAAGTGTTCTGTACATTAAAGGGTAGTTTGTTAACAGTACTACGTACAAGGGAAGGTTTTAAAAGTCCGAATATACATGTTAAATAAATAGGTAAATATGGTGTCAATACTTCGCGGATTTTCACCTATCGCGCCCGCGTCTGGAACCTATCTACCGCGATAAACGAGGGTTCACTGTATACATACAAAAGATTCATGGAAAAGAAGCACATCCATTACAGTACACACCATTCTAATATGGTATGACTGCATCTGATTTGCGTTTCATGTTCGATTTAATTTTACTACGTACTGAATTATCGTATGATCACACTCTCTTTTCGTGTTTTATTTCTTTCTGTGCTGAATTATATATCATATGTAATGCAATGAACAATCAGTAAGAGCAGATATTACTAATTACAGTATTAATGGAATTACAGGTAACAAAATATCGTATTTGGTTGTCTTCAGATTTCGCGGTATTTTCGAATTTTCCGGAAAATCCGCGATATGTATATATATATGGGTTATGGGAAAACCCCGCGAAGTGGTGAATCCGCGATTGTCGAACCGCGAAGTAGCGAGGGTTCACTGTAGTGGGTAAACTCCCTAAAAACTTCCAAACTTCTGCTTTAATCACCTGGTGGACTGCAAGTCTCTCTGAAGGCCAAGGTGTGACCATCACCTATGAATTCTCTTGTTTGAGAGCTGGTACCCAGAACACCTTTACAGTTGGAGCACATGCTCTACTAATTATCTCATGAAGGCAGAAAGTGGTTGTGTTTTTCAATACTTCATTCTTAGTTTTGGCAGTGCTAAGGAGCGTCATTGACACAAAAGCATTTCCTGTTGTTTACAACCCAACATTCATGTATAAAGGGGATGATGAAGGTCTCACACTGGGAGTAGTGTGCTGACACATTTTGGCCACAAAGTCAGGCACAAAACTAATGAAGAACTCCTTCCAACTCCCGCTTTGGTTATTATATATAAAAGCCTTACTCTCTCCCGATAATAAAGCTAGCAAAAAAGTGTCTTGAGAGACAGATCTCTGTCATACAACCTTTTCAAAAGCCCCTGAGAGATACACACAAAAGATTGGAGAACACTTTCTTATCCCACTACTACAGGGGGTCAAGGTTCCATATTGGACAAGACTACTCGAAGGTCCTCATGAGCACAAGACAAATCCAATGAGAAGGAAAGGTCTATTCCCTTTAATCGAAACACTGTGCTCAAGGTTGGGTAGTAGCCTTTCACAGCTGCAACAGAGAGGCGCATCTCTCAGTGAAGGTAAACGAAGAAGTCCGCAATCTGTGCAATTCTATCCATTCTTCGAGTTTATATGCATCAAGGTTACTTTGTGCTTTATCACATGGAGCCCCAGAAATCATACAATTATCAATTTTTATGCTGCCTAGTTTTTTGTTTGCTTCTGAAGCAATGTTGAAACTTGAAAATAATACCCAAGCTTCCCAAAAGCCTTTACTACTGTTAAGTTCCATGAAAATTTCTTTGATTGTCCCAAATCTATAAAATGCTTCATGAATTGTATCATAGCTACAACCAATTGGAATTTTTTCTAAATGGAGAATTTTAAAATTTTTTGTTGGATCTGGTATTGTGCCAGAACCAGAGAGTAAAGTACTACTGTTGTCTTTATTACACGAAGAATTTTCTGTCAGTGCAGATGAATAGTCTATAACAACACTGGACAAAGAAGTATTGTTGGAAGAATTCTTTATATGGCAGAGGTCATCGACAGAATTTTTTTTTATTTACACAAGCAGGGGTCGTCAACGTTGTCTAGGGTTTGCCACCTGATCCAAGGGTACGGGGAACATTATGTTTACTCATTAATTTTTTGAGGGGGAGGGAAGAGGTAATAACAACTACTAAAGAAAACTGAAAAAAAATGATATTTTAATTATAAAATAAATTTTTGAATATACTTACCCGGTGAATATATAATAGCTGACGTCTCCGGCGGCTCGACAGAAAAACACAAAAACTCGCGAGCGATCGCTATGAAGGTTGCGGGTGTGCCCACCAGCGCCAACTATCGGCCAGATACCGCATATACAGTACATGTAAACAGCTCCAGTTCTTCTCATCCCGCTGGGTCTCTATCGGGGAGGAAGGGGGGGCCTTTAATTTATATATTCACCGGGTAAGTATATTCAAAAATTTATTTTATAATTAAAATATCATTTTTAAATATTTAACTTAGCCGGTGAATATATAATAGCTGATTCACACCCATGGTGGTGGGTAGAGACCAGAATTAATAAAGTTTACAGCGTATATGCTTAGAGTTTTTGACAGTTATATCATAACAAAACCCAAATATATATATAGGTACCTGGTAAGGAAGTTGACTTAGACATTTACTCTGCCTTGTTAGTCTGTCTTCCTCACGAAGCCCAGCGATCCTCTTAGGATGCTGAAAGACTCCCAGGAGCTGAAGTATCAAGGGCTGCAACCCATACAACAGGACCTCATCAAACCCCTAATCTGGGCGCTCTCAAGAAATGACATTTGACCACCCGCCAAATCAACCAGGATGCGAAAGGCTTCTTAGCCTTCCGTACAACCCAAAAACAAGATTAAAAACATTTCAAGAGACAGATTAAAAGGATATTGGAATTAAGGGAATGTAGTGGTAGAACCCTCACCCACTACTGCACTCGCTGCAACGAATGGACCCAGTGTGTAGCAGTCCTCGTAAAGAGTCTGGACATCTTTTAAGTAAAATGACGCGAATACCGACTTGCTTCTCCAAAAGGTCGCGTCCATAATACTTTGCAGAGATCTATTTTGCTTAAAGGCCACGGAAGTTGCTATAGCTCTTACTTCGTGCGTCTTAACCTTAAGCAAGCATCGGTCTTTTTCATTCAAGTGAGAATGAGCCTCTCGTATTAAAAATCTGATAAAATATGACAAAGCATTCTTTGACATAGGCAATGATGGTTTCTTAACTGAGCACCATAATGCCTCAGATCCACCTCGTAAGGACTTAGTACGAGCTAAGTAGAACTTAAGAGCTCTAACTGGACACAGCACTCTTTCAAGTTCGTTGCCTACGATCTCTGACAGGCAAGGTATATCAAAGGACTTAGGCCAAGGACGAGAAGGCAGTTCATTTTTGGCCAGGAAACCAAGTTGAAGTGAACATGTGGCTTTTTCTGTAGAAAAGCCGATGTTCTTACTGAAGGCATGAATTTCACTGACCCTTTTAGCTGAAGCCAAGCACACTAGGAAAAGCGTCTTGAGGGTGAGATCCTTCAGGGAGGCTGAATGTAATGGCTCAAACCTGTCTGACATGAGGAACCTTAGGACCACGTCTAAGTTCCATCCAGGAGTTGCCAAACGACGTTCCTTAGAGGTCTCGAAAGACTTAAGGAGATCTTGGAGATCTTTATTGTTGGAAAGATCTAAGCCTCTATGACGAAAGACCGAAGCCAACATGCTCCTGTAGCCCTTAATCGTGGGAGCTGAGAGGGAGCGAACATTTCTCAGATGTAAAAGAAAATCTGCGATTTGGGCTACAGAGGTACCGGAAGAGGACACAGATGCTGACTTGCACCAGTCTCGAAAGACTTCCCACTTCGACTGGTATACTCTGATGGTAGAAGCTCTCCTAGCTCTCGCAATCGCACTGGCTGCCTCCTTCGAAAAGCCTCGAGCTCTTGAGAGTCTCTCGATAGTCTGAAGGCAGTCAGACGAAGCGCGGGGAGGCTTTGATGAACATTCTTTACGTGGGGCTGACGTAAGAGATCTACCCTTAGAGGAAGACTTCTTGGAAAGTCTACCAGCCATTGAAGTACCTCGGTGAACCACTCTCTCGCGGGCCAGAGGGGAGCAACCAACATCAACCTTGTCCCTTCGTGAGAGGCGAACTTCTGCAGTACCTTGTTGACTATCTTGAATGGTGGGAATGCATATAAGTCCAGATGAGACCAATCCAGTAGAAACGCGTCTATGTGGATCGCCTCTGGATCTGGGACTGGTGAGCAATAGATCGGTAACCTTTTGGTCAACGAGGTGGCAAAGAGGTCTATGGTGGGTTGACCCCAAGTCGCCCAAAGACTCTTGCACACGTCCTTGTGGAGGGTCCATTTCGTGGGTATCACCTGACCCCTCCGACTGAGACAGTCTGCCAAGACGTTCAAGTCCCCCTGGATGAATCTCGTCAACAGGGAGATGCCTCGATTTCTTGACCATATGAGAAGGTCCCTTGCGATCTCGTACAGCGTGAGGGAGTGTGTGCCTCCTTGCTTGGAGATGTACGCCAAAGCTGTGGTGTTGTCTGAGTTGACCTCTACCACTTTGTTTCGAAGAATGCTTTCGAATTTCATCAAGGCCAAGTGGACTGCTAATAGCTCCTTGCCGTTGATGTGCATGCTCTTCTGACTTGAGGTCCACAGACCCGAGCATTCCCGACCGTCCAGGGTTGCACCCCAACCCAAATCCGACGCGTCTGAGAACAACATGTGGTTTGGGTTCTTGACTGCTAGGGATAGTCCCTCTCTCAGACTGATATTGCTGTCCCACCATTTCAGGCATGCCTTTACTGGTTCGGAGACTGGGATTGATACCGTCTCTAACGTCTTGTCCTTGTTCCAGTGAGAGGCTAGATGGAACTGGAGAGGCCGAAGGTGTAGTCTCCCTAGCGAGACAAACTGCTCCAGGGATGAGAGAGTCCCTACGAGACTCATCCAACTCCTGACTGAACAACGTTCTCTTTTCAGCATTAGTTGGACTTTGAGCAGGGCTTGTTCTATTCGGGTGGCAGACGGAAAAGCCCGAAAAACTGGACTGCGAATCTCCATCCCCAAATATAGAATAGTCTGGGATGGGATCAGTTGGGACTTTTCTAGGTTGACCAAAAGTCCCAACTCCTTGGCCAGATCCAACGTCCAATGTAGATCCTGCAGACAGCGATGACTGGACGATGCTCTGAGAAGCCAGTCATCCAAGTACAGGGAGGCTCGGATTCCCGATAGATGGAGGAATTTTGCCACATTCCTCATGAGCCTCGTAAACACGAGAGGAGCAGGACTGAGGCCAAAGCACAGGGCTCGAAACTGGTACACCACATTCCTGTAAACAAACCTCAGAAACGGTTGGGAATCCGGGTGTATAGGAATGTGGAATTACGCATCTCGTAGGTCGAGAGAGACCATCCAGTCTCCCTCTCTGACCGCTGCTAAGACGGACTTCGTGGTCTCCATCGTGAATTTTGTTTTTGTAACAAAAACGTTGAGCGCACTGACGTCTAGCACCGGCCTCCAACCTCCTGTATGCTTTGGGACTAGGAAGAGACGGTTGTAAAACCCCGGTGATTGAAAGTCCGAGACTTTCACCACCGCTCCCTTCTCTAGCAACAGACACACTTCTTGATTTAGGGCTTGTCTCTTTGACTCCTCTCGGTACCTGGGAGAGAGGTCTATGGGAGTTGTTACTAGAGGAGGTTTGCGTACAAACGGTATTTTGTACCCATCTCTGAGCAACAGAACAGACTCTTGGTCTGCACCCCTCTTCTCCCAGGCCTGCCAGAAGCTCTTCAATCTGGCACCTACCGCTGTCTGAGGCTGTGGGCAGTCAGACTCTGCCACGGGAGGACTTGGCTCCTCTCTTCTTACCTCTCTTTCCCTCGGCACGAGAGCTTCCCCTGCTGGGAGCTCTGCCACGAAAGGGCGGGATAAATCTAGATGCAGGAGTCTCGATCCTGGGTCTCACAGCAAAGGATGAAGAAGGAGCCCCTTTGCGAGCAGAGGACGCCATCAGGTCATGGGTATCCTTCTGCACAAGCAAAGCAGCTATATCCTTAACCAGCTGTTGTGGAAACAAGGCCGCTGATAAGGGAGCATAGAGCAGTTCCGATCTCTGACAGGGAGTAACTCCTGCCGAAAGGAAAGAGCAAAGGGTTTCTCTCTTCTTTAAGACTCCCGACGTAAAGGTGGAGGCGAGCTCATTGGAGCCATCGCGGATGGCTTTATCCATACAGGACATGATAAGTAAGGAAACATCTTGGTCAGCAGACGAGATCTTCCTACTTAAAGCTCCTAATGACCAGTCAAGAAAGTTAAACACTTCAAAGGCTCTGTATACGCCTTTAAGCAGATGGTCAAGGTCCGAGGAGGACCAACAAATCTTCGAGCGTCTCATGGCCAGGCGACGGGGAGAGTCTACGAGGCTTGAGAAGTCACCCTGGGCAGAGGCAGGGACTCCCAAGCCGAGAACTTCTCCCGTGTTATACCAGACGCTCGATCTAGAAGCAAGCTTAGAAGGAGGGAAGGCAAAGGCCGTCTTCCCCAAACTCCTCCTGGTATCCAACCAGTCGCCTAGAAGACGTAAAGCCCTCTTAGAAGAGCGAGAAAGCACTAGCTTAGTAAAGGCTGGCTTGGTAGCAGCTAAGCCTAGAGCAAACTCAGACGGAGGCGAACGAGGAGCAACAGCAACAAAGTGATCTGGAAAAAGATCCTTGAAAATCATCATGATCTTCTTGAAATCCATCGAAGGAGGAACAGCCTTAGGTTCATCTACATCTGAAGGATTATCATCAGGATGAGGATCAGCAACGTCCTCATCTGAAGGAGCTTCGTCCGATAACTGCTGAGTCTCAAGCAAGGGAGAGACCTGCCTTGGTGGCAATGATTGACAAGCAGAGTCCACACGCACCGGAGCATCAGTAGCAGTCCAGGACGCTACGTCATGTAACTGCTTAACAGACTGACTAGCAACAACAACAGGAGCGGGAGGACGCTCGACGTCAACTCGAGACTGCCTTGACTGCCTAGACTGAGCAGTCAAAACAACTCTTGACTGCGGTGCTTGACGCTCAACGTCAAAACAAGTCAACTTCGCTGGTAGGCGAACGTCCTGACCGTCAACAAGAGCATGCGGCAGCGGCTGAACGTCCACAAGCGGCTGAAAGTCAACACGGGACTGCATCGAGTGAGACTCTACAAAACGTGACTGACGTGACTTTGTAACGTCAACGTCAACAGGACGAGCAAAGGCTCGTTTGGGCGGCTGACGGCCAGGATCTCGATCAGCTAAGCGGCGAGGATCATCGTGAACCTTTTCAGCAGAATAGTCCTCCATAAGAGAGGCAAGCTTATTCTGCATGTCTTGCAGTACAACCCATTTAGGATCAACGGGAATGGGTGCTGTAAGAGACGAGGGTAACGTCTGTGACTGCAAAACATTGCCTACACTAAGACTCTCGGAGCCTGTGTTACGCTTCTGTTTAGGCGGCGAGCAGTCTTCCGATGACTGCACAGGGTCAGAGCTGTCCCAATGGCTACAACCAGGACGCTGGACCTGTCCTGAAGGGACTGACTTTCGCTTTAAGGGTCTCGAAACCTTGCTCCACGGTTTCTTACGCGATAAGCCTTCGGATGACGAGGAGAAAACCGTCTCGCTCGTCTTATGGTAGGGGCGGTCTTGATGAGACACGCCTGAAACCATAGAGGGAACGTCTGTTCGTTGGTTAAAGCCTCTCGAACCCATAAGTCCTACGACATTACTTCTCCCTGGGGCTTGGGAGCTTGCAAGAGGTCTCGGACTAGACGAACGACAGGCACGAACAGACGAACCCTCGGTCGCAACACTGATAACACTTTGCGCACTAATCACTTTCCCACGATTTTCTAATGTGGCACTCTGACACTTTAACTCTTTTACGTCCACCATGAGTTGATTACGGTCCGTAGCTAACGACTCAACTCTCTCGCCCAAAGCATGAATGGCACGTAACATATCCCGCATTGATGGTTCCTGAGTGCTAGTAGAGGGTTCAGGCACAACTACTACTGGGGAAGGATTAGGTTCAGGGGCATGGGAGGAGGAAAATTCTAACGATCTAGAGGAACTTCTCCTCACCCTATCTCTCTCTAGCTTACGAGAATACTTGTCAAACTCAAGCCAATCGAATTCCGAAAGGCCCACGCACTCATCACACCGATCTCCTAATTGACAGGTTTTACCCCGACAATTAGAACACACAGTATGTGGGTCGAGAGAGGCCTTTGGAAGACGCTTATTGCAATCCCTAGCATTACATTTACGAAATCTAGGAATTGGAGAAGGGTCAGCCATTTTGAAAAGTCAAAGAAAGTCCAAAAAACAATCCAAAGTCATCAACAATTAAATCTATCCAAAAAAGAGTTCAAGAGTTTAAGTTGAAGATAAAACACCTGCACTGCGAAAGCTCAAACCAAAAAGAAGTACTTCACCAAGACTGTTGAAAAACTCCAGGTTAACAGCGAGTAATGGAACACCTTGTCGATCAGACCGACAGAGAAGAACTGGAGCTGTTTACATGTATATGCGGTATCTGGCCGATAGTTGGCGCTGGTGGGCACACCCGCAACCTTCATAGCGATCGCTCGCGAGTTTTTGTGTTTTTCTGTCGAGCCGCCGGAGACGTCAGCTATTATATATTCACCGGCTAAGTTAAATATTTAAAAAAAATAAGTATAAGGGAAAGAAAATAGTTAGACTAACTCAAATCTCAAAGAAGACTCTATTAACCTTTCTTGGAATTAATTTCTCAACCAATGACACCTGCAAAAGCTGCTTTCCTAATGTCCACTCCCTACCCTACCACAAAGGGATGGTATCACTATGATTAGAGTGGCTCAAGTGTATGCCAAACCTGCTTGATGGGACTGAGAGCATTTCAAGAATACAATCATATCCACTTTAATCATAGTGGCAGGCAAACCGGACAGAATGCCGAGAGTCGTATCTCTATGAAATCGGTCAACCCCTGGAATCAAAAGGCCAAGTTTTTTGTTCGAGAATCGTTCCGCGTGTCAGTATGGGAATACTGACACTCCTAAGTGTCCAAACATTATCTGGTAGTTGGCAAGATCACCATAGCTCCCACAATTGATTTTGAAAAAAATTCCAATCCCAGATACAATACCCCCTAAAAAATCTGGACAGTGAAATGGGTAAGAGATTTGAAAGCAAGGATGGAGACAGTTGATAAATATGAAGGAAAATGAACCAATTATAAGTAATAGAAATAGGGTGAGAGAAATTTAGAGTCAAACTGAGGAAAAAAAAATTCACCAGTTCTAGAGCCCTCTTGCCCGTTACTAGGTTTCAGCACGGGAATGATATCCATGCTGAAGCCCAATGACTTCATCAAGGCATTCTCTCGTTAACAAGGTACTCCCGGATTTGAGTCTTGGCAGTAAACTCGGGGACAAATCTGAGCATTACCTCTCCCAATGCCCCTGAATGAGAGATTCGTAGGAAAGACCATGGAGTTCACGTACTCTCTTGGGCGAGGCCAAAGCGAGAAGGAAAACGGTCTTCAGAGTCAGGTGAAGATCTGATGCCTGGCGTATTGGTTCTTAAAGGGATCCTTTTAGAGACCAAAAGACATGAACCATGTTCCATGGAGGTCTAACTTCCGACTATGGACAGGTAAGCTCGCAGCTCCGTATGTGGAGAGACAACTCCAACGATGAGGAAATATTAACTCCATTCAATCTTAAGGCGAGGCTTAAGGCTAAGCGATAACCTTTCACTGCCGAGACTGGGAGGAGTTTTTCCTCCCAAAAGTGCACAAGGAAATACGCTATTGCTGAAACAGTGGCATTGAGAGAAGGAATACCCCTTCCAGGACACCAACTACAGAACTGTCCTCTCAGCCTGGTACTCAGCTGCTGAAGATACCCGGAAGAAAACCCAGCCCGCAAATGGGAAAGATGTCCCAAGAGGTGCAGGAACATGCTTCAGACTTTTCACTTCCTCCACCGGCTACCATCGCAAAACAAGAGAATGCGTCGTTATCAGCGCTGAGGAATACCACTCAGGAGAAAACCTAACCAGCAAACGGGAAAGGTTTTCCCAAAGAGATGCAGGAACATGTTTCAGACTTTGCACTTCTTACGCCAGCTGCAATTGCCAAACACTGGAGTGTGTCGTTGTCAGTGTTGTAGAAAACCACTCAGGTGAAAACCTACCACGTGAGTGGGAAAGATGTTGCCTGAGAGAGGCGCAGGAACATGCTTCAGACTTTGCAATCCCTCAGTCGGATGCCATCACAAAACAAGGAAGTGCATTATCATCAGCACAGAGGAGAAAGATGGAAGTCAAGCTCTGGGTTGGTCGCAAGCGGCCTACCTACTGTCAAACTCGCAGGTTGAGAGAAAGGCGTCAAAGCAGAGATTGTGAAAAAGTTTCTCCGCCCTCAAGGAAACCCGGCTCTACGGCGTATCCTAAACAGCTACACTCGCACCTGCGAAAAGTAAACACAATCTAAAGAACAAATTACTCGAAGGTCAATGAAAAAAAGGTTAGGCCATGAAAAGAGACGAACGTCCACTCTCCACTGAGTCAAAAGCAAAGGTGATGAGACAAAACAGGTGTGTGTGTGTGTGTGTGTGTGTGTGTGTGTGTGTGTGTGTGTGTGTGTGTGTGTGTGTGTGTGTGTGTGTGTGTGAGCGAGGTAGCCGGTACTAACCCCTACAACTAGCGGCAGGGTAGTTATACCTTGCTAAAAGTATTATGGCTAGTCTCCAGCTTTGCCAAAAGTATATTCCCTAATAAACAGTGAAAGGGCTTGTATTTTGTGATGGAACAATATGGATTTGGGTTTTAAAACAGTACAACTAAAGAGCTTCAATTGCTAGACAAACTTTTTATCTAACTTTCAATGTTATATGCAGTCGGGAAAAGATGAACATGTTACAAATACTGTAATGTACTTAGTTACCTAATGACCCCCACTTTTGCCACTAATACTACCCAACATAACTGAAATTGGGGGAAACAAGCACAAATGTTGATAGGTGTGCAGTTCTACAAAGTAAGGCTTTGAAAAACCATGTAATAAGGCAAGATAATGACCATTTAATACAGAGAAATTCTGCAAGGGTGAATATCACATGAATGTGGATATAAACTGACACACGGTAAACTCCACCATAGTTGCATAAATAGGGAGCCAAGAAAATACACAGAACTGGGAAGAAAATTTTGTCTCCAACCAAGAAAGGAAGAGCAAGATGCAACTACAATATCCATGCTTTGTAACCACTATATAACGGTTAGAAGGACCTCCACCAAAACTTGCAGCAAGAGCATCAGATCTGCACATTTCATATCATACACGATTTAGCCACTTCCAGTCAAAATATTTTGTCATCATTCAGTGACAAAGAGGCACACAGACAAACAGCAATTAGGATAGGAAACAAGTGAGCTATGTCCCAATCTGCTGCAAAATTTAGGATGTAAAATGATCTCTATACCTTCATGACTATGCTGTTATCTCGCTCCTCAAGCTGACTGTTCCTGGAGTAGCCTGCAGTAAGTAAAATATATCTCAATGAAAACAAAAAGACAGAGATGAAGGTGGATAAGATGCATTACAACAAGAGCTTAAAGTTTTCAGAAACTAAATATATACAAAACAACACCGTAAAATTCAGCAAGAGCCACACATGTACAGTACTCTGCAAAAACAATTACCTATCATGTTAGAAAAGTTTGGCATCAAAATACTAAATTTAGTATATCCTACAGATTTACATTACACAACTGCCACTATAAGTATAACTTTCGTAAGCAAAATACTGAAATAGCATTAGGTTTACAGGCAAGACATCATACAACTAATCAAATACAATAAGGAAAATCAAAATCTACATTGATTGTACTGTACAGTATAAATTACAGAAAATTCTTCTTACTAATTAGGATGCAAAAGGTACCCAAATCATCAAGTTTCGATTTCATCGAGTTCCTAGTAAAGTAGATGGAAATGCATGCATTTGGGTCCTAAAGCTTGAAAGTGAAGACTTTAGTAACATAGTCACTCTTAGTCTTTAGAATTTACTTCAAGTTCATTTCAATGCTGCTATCTGAAATTTTTTACTTCACTTGATTTCACCTCATTATACATCTTTACAACAGTTTTTCCCTTCATAAGGTTCAGTGTCATACAATTAGTCACCACTCTCTCCTGGACTCTGTCTGAATCCTTCACCGAATCCCGTGTAACATATACGATCTCAAATATGTTAAGGGGCTTTCAATCGTTCACTGTCCTTGCTTTTCCTTTTTTACCTATATTCTTTTGCTCCTCTCTCTCTTTCATTCAGTACCATTTACATGCTTTCCAGCTTACTCTAGCTACCGATAGTTATGGCTCTCAGCATTTACCAGTCAAAATATTGAATCTTTTCCTTTTTCTTTTCATCGACTCACTTTTCAAATTTTTACTGTAGTCTTGATTACTATGGAATGCTTTTATAAGTAGTCAGACATTCTTCCGTTGCTTTTATCAAGATCTTGCTCCCCTTTTCTTGTCCCTCTCTCAATATTCTCCTCACAATCTAATGTGTTACCAAGTTAATAGATTTGAGCTAACTCTAAAGATCTGCCCATGATACCACAACATAATCTTCCTATCATATCTCCTCACATATGACCTGCAGGGGTATAACTACCAATTAGTTTTCCTGTTTTTACTTGAACACCTCTAACTTATATGTCGAACTTCTTTAATAATGACTTGTTACAATTTTCATCACTAATTATAGAACTAATCCAGTGCTCTCCTTTATGTACCAAGAAATGGGCCTATAATCTGGTTAAACTAATGCAGTGCAGTAATATTACCACATCTATAATAATAATCTCGAGAACATTACAATCCTGAGATCGTCCAGTGACAAACACCATCCACATAGCCACTGTTCAGACAGAATTTGGTCCTTCACTTCCTTTTCTTACAAGAATACTCTTTCATTTCTTTCTGTAGTTTACAGCCCTCTTTTCTTGATACAGTACCCCTCTATGATCTTTTAAACATAAGACCTCTTTCTATGATTTTTTTTTATTAACATCACAATTTTCTTAAAGTAATCTATATTTTTCCCAACTATACAAACCTGAGTACTTTAATAAGAGTAATATTTCAGCAAAGCTGAAAACTCTGCTGTTAAACATTATAATGAGGTGTCTATAGTTACACTGGCAAGTGGCAGAGAATCCCCGCAGCCCACTACTACACCAGTAAGACACTTTGACCTTCACCTAAAAATTGTACCTTCAAGGACTCAGGATTACATTGTTAGGTAAAATGACAAATTTAACAGTAATATGACAAATTCGTAGATAATTTGTATTTTTCCTAACTATACAAACCTTAGCTATTTACATGGGGTAATTACTTCGGCGTAGCTGAACGACGAGCCATAAAAGTTTTAACGAGGGTTTCCTACCCCACCGTTAGTTGGCGGGGGGTAAGGAGGGGTAGCTAGCTTACCCCCCCCCCCCTCACACACACCGGTGAAAGGCTCACTTTACTTAGAGGTAGGACTTATCTTGGGGGACAGGGCTGGCGGGCACATAACTGTAAATAGCTAGGGTTTGTATAGTTAGGAAAAATACAAATTACAGTACAGTATCTACGAATTAGTCATTTGTTCCGTAACTGAAATACAAACCACGCTATTTACATGGGGTGACTTAACCCTTAGGAAGGGTGGTAAGTACCCTGCCATACTGATATTCTTTTGTGCTCAGAAACTTTGGTTTCTAATATGAGCTCCTTATAACTGGTTTTAAGAAGCCAATAATGCTGAAACGTGATTCCATTCCTAGGGCCAGGGGAATGGCGGTGTATATTAGGACCGAGTACCCTGCTTCTCATAAGTCCTGCTATCAATGTGGATGTCATGAGATTCAGGTTATAAAAGTTTGTGGCAGGCATAACAACTTTTATTTGTGTTCAATCTACCGGAATCCAGACATGGATGATTCTGTCTTCGATTGTCTTCTTACCATTATGGCTAAGATACAAGAAGATGATAGAAAGGCTTCGTTTGTCTTTGTTGGTGATTTTAATGCTCACCATAGGGAGTGGTTGAGTTCTATCTCTCCTACCGATCGCCATGGCTTAAGAGCTTTAGACTTTGCCTCGGAATCAGGCTGTGAGCAAATCATAAATGAAGCTACTCACAGGTCTGGTAATTGCTTGGACCTCGTATACACTGACTCCCCTGGCGTTATAACTAGTAAGGTTGGTTCTCCAGTCGGGACTTCTGATCATGCCTTGATTTCATTATTAGTGAAGACTGAGCAGCCTGTCCCTGATACAGTATATCATATTCTTGTAAAATTTATATGAAATCCCAAGCAGACTGGAATGGGATTTTGCATGATCTTTTGTGCTTGAATTGGTCACAATTATATAATAGTGTAGATCCTGTTGTCCCTTTGAATGAGAATCTAGTCAACATAATTGATAGGCGTATCCCTTCTCGTGTGCTAAGGTACCGAATGAAGGACAAACCGTGGTTCAATGATGATTGTAGACGTGCTTATTTGGAGAAGCAGGAGGCCTATCACCTTTGGAAGGGTAACAGATCAGATTTGACCTGGAACAACTATACTCAGCTTCGAGCTTTTGCTCAGAGAGTTTATGCCTCAACTGAAAAGGAGTACAATTTAATCATAAAAGAAACCCTCTCTGGTACAACTCAGGAACATAAATGGTGGTCTACCCTTAAATCTGCACTCTTTGGTGTAGATGCAACAGTTCCTCCTTTACTTAAACCAGATGGCTCAGTCACTCACTGTCCAAAGGAAAAGGCAACCCTTTTGGCTGATGTTTTTGACAGTAAACAGAGTAATGAAAAACTTGAACTTCCTCATTCCTGTTTTCCTGAGGGTAAACTAACTAGTTTAGCTTTTCGATCTCGTGAGATTAAAGCTCTGTTGATGGACCTTGATGCTTATGGAGGTGTAGACCCTAATGGTATTTTTCCTTTGTTTTTTATAAAGACAGCAGATTTCTTAGCTCCAAAGTTATCTGTTATTTTACGCAAGTTAGCAAGAAGAGGAGCTTTTAGCACTTGTTGGAGAATTGGTAATGTTACTCCTCTATGTAAATGTGTTTGTGGTAGCTCAAGTCCCACTGATTACCGCCCAATTTCCATAACTCCCATATTATCTAAAGTTTTTGAACGTCTTCTGGCAAAACGTCTTAATAGGTTTGCTGAAGGTAATCATCTATTCCCTAGTTTGCAATTTGGTTTTCGGAAAGGCCTTGGAGCATGTGATGCCCTTCTTACAATCTCCAATGCAGTACAGAAATCCCTTGATTTTGGTCGGGAAGTTCGTATGATTGGCCTTGATTTTAGTGCTGCCTTTGACCGTGTTAATCATGAGGCCCTTGTTTTCAAACTGAAACAGTTGGGAGTGGGTGGGTCGTTTCTTAGCATTATTATTGATTTTTTAAGTAGTAGATCTCAAAGAGTTTTTGTTGATGGGCACCATAGTGAGTATAGGAATGTGATATCCGGTGTTCCACAGGGTAGTGTTCTTGGCCCATTACTTTTCATACTATATACACATGACATGTGGTTTGGCCTAGAAAATAAGCTTGTTGCATATGCAGATGATGCTACTCTCTTTGCATCAATTCCATCCCCTGAATGTAGATCTGGGGTTGGTGAATCCCTTAATAGAGATTTAGCTAAAATTAGTGCATGGTGCAAATTATGGGGTATGAAGTTGAATCCTAACAAAACTCAAAGTATGATTGTAAGTAGGTCAAGGACGGTGGCTCCTCAACATCCGGATCTCAATATTGATAATGTTTCTTTAAATTTGTATGACTCTTTCAAAATTTTAGGCGTGATTCTTGACAGCAAATTTACTTTTGAGAAACATATAAGGTCTGTGTCTTCTTCAATTGCACAAAAAATTGGCTTATTGAGAAAGTCTTTTAAGATATTCGGTGATCAATCTATTCTGAAGAAGTGTTTTAATTCTTTTATTCTACCTTGTTTTGAGTATTTTTCTCCTGTCTGGTCTTCAGCTGCTGATTCTCATCTTAATTTGTTGGACAAAAACTTACGGTCTATTAAATTTCTTATTCCTGATCTAGATATTAATCTCTGGCACCGTCGATCAATTAGTTCATTATGCATGTTGCATAAGATTTTTCATAACTCTGACCATCCTTTACATTCAGATCTCCCTGGACAATTCTATCCTGTTCGTAATACTAGGCAGGCAGTTAATTCTAATAGCCAGGCCTTCTCCATCATAAGACTCAATACTACGCAGTACTCTAGAAGTTTTATTCCAGCTGTCACCAAGTTGTGGAATGATCTTCCTAATCGGGTTGTTGAATCAGTAGAACTTCAAAAGTTCAAAGTTGGAGCAAATGCTTTTTTGTTGACCAGGCGGACATGAGTCTTTTTATAGTTTATATATGACATATTTGTTGTTGACGTTGTTAATAGTTTATATATGATATATCTCTTTTGACATTACTTTTTTTAGAATGATTTATTGTTAATTAGTTCTCTTCAGTTATTTATTTCCTTATTTCCTTTCCTCACTGGGCTATTTTTCCCTACTGGAGCCCCTGGGCTTATAGCATCTTGCTTTTCCAATTAGGGTTGTAGCTTGGATAGTAATAATAATAATAATAATACTGGCTTTGGCTTGCCCGGGGACCCCGAACCAGAGTTTGAATGAACTCATGGGTTGAGGGGGCCCCTGCTCCTCGCAGGCAGTTGTGAGACTGATGCGGCCTACGTAAGCTGTGTGTGAAGGTGAGTAGTGACTCGTCCTAGGAAGTTGACCTGGAGTTCTTCAGATGGAAATATAGGCTAGGACTCTCCCAATACCACCTCGTCAGGGTATGGGGACATGACAGTATTACAACTTAACACTAGGAACACAAGGGAGCATGGTTTACCTGCTGAGGTTCGAGGTCAGCTGTGCAAAGGACCCAGGATGCTGTTTTTCTCCAAAGGAGGAGAGGAGGAAGAAAAGAAAAGGGCCAGACAGATCTTTTCATTCACACAGACTAAAACCGGGTAACAATGCCCTCAACCTTCTGCTACTTGTCCAATAAGGAGCCTGAGGTTAGACCAGCTATTGTGCAGCCACCACAGGGCCGATAGAGAACGTATCGAGCCTCCTGTGTGTCACGTCTTGCAGGTAGTGGGCCGTGAAGGTGGTCTGACGCTTCCACACCCCAGCTTGCAGGATCTGCGTCACCGAAAAGTTCTTCTTGACGGCTAGGGCGTAGCCACGCCCCTGACGTCATGTGCCCTAGGGCGACGTGACGGAGGAGGGTCAGGATTCAAGGCCAGAAGAATTACCTTGCGAATCCAGGCCGAGATGGTATTCCTGGTGACCCTCCTCTTCGTCTCCCCGGTGCTCACGAACAAGGCTTGCACCTGGGGGCGGACTGCAGCAGTTCTTTCAAGATGCAACTTCAGACTCCTGACTGGGCACAGTAGGAGATGGTCTGGGTCATCTGTTACAGAACGGAGACTCAAAACCTGGAAGGAGTCGAACCTTGGGTCTGGCACTCCCGGGTTCTGAGTCTTGGCAACAAACTCGGGGACGAAGCTGAACGTTACCTCCCCCCATCCCCTTGAATAGGCGACGTCGTAGGAGAGACCATGAAGTTCACTAACTCGCTTGGCCGAGGCCAAAGCTAGCAGGAACACCGTCTTCCAGGTAAGGTGGCGATCAGAAGCCTGGCGTAATGGTTCGTAGGGAGGTCTCTTAAGAGACCTGAGAACTCGAACCACGTTCCAAGGAGGAGGTCTCACTTCCGACTGAGGGCAGGTAAGTTTGTAACTCCGTATGAGGAGAGAGAGTGTTCCAGCGAGGAGGAAATGTCCATTCCTTTGAGCCTGAAGGCAAGACTTAAGGCTGAGCGATAGCCTTTCACTGCCGAGACTGAAAGGCGCATTTCTTCCCGCAGATAAACGAGGAACTCCGCTATTGCTGGTAAAGTGGCATCGAGGGGAGAGATACCCCTTCCACGGCACCAACCACAGAAAACTCGCCACTTCGCCTGGTAGACTCCTGCGGATGACTTGCGCAGGTGGCCAGACATCCTGTTCGCAACTTGCTGCGAAAATCTTCTCTCTGTGAGGAGATGCTGGATAGTCTCCAGGCGTGAAGTCGAAGCGAAGCTACGGCTTTGTTGTAGATGTTGGAGTGTGGTTGTTTGAGTAGCTCGCGACGTGGAGGAAGCTCCCTCGGGATCTCCGTGAGGAGCTGCAGAAGGTCCGGGAACCACCCTGCATGATGCCATAGCGGAGCTATCAAGGTCATCGAGAGATTGACCGATGTTCTGGTCTTGTTGAGTACCCTCCTCATCAGACAGAACGGGGGAAAGGCGTACACATCGACGTTGTCCCACCGTTGTTGGAAGGCATCCTGCCAGAGAGCCTTGGGGTCCTAAACTGGGGAGCAGTACAGCGGGAGCTTGGTGTTCAGCGCCATAGCGAACAGATCCACCGTCAGGGAACCCCACAAAGTCAGGACTTTGTTGGCTATCTGAGGATCCAAAGACCACTCGGTACTCACTACCTGCGTCGCTCTGCTCAGACCAGACTGTCGGCGAGCACATTCCTTTTGTCTGGAATGAAGCGAGCCGCTAGTGAAATCGAGTGGACTTCGGACCATCTCAGGATCTCTACTGCAAGATGGGATAGCTGTTCCGAAAAGGTACCTCCCTGCTTGTTGATATAAGCCACGACTGTGGTGTTGTCGCTCATCACCACCAAAGAGTGGCCCGCCAGGACTTGGTGGAACTTCTGAAGTGCCAGGAACACGGCCTTCATTTCTAGCAGGTTTATATGAAGGTACTTTTCTGATTCTGACCACAGGCCTGACGTCCTGTAGCTCAGAACGTGGGCCCCCCACTCTTTGTTTGATGCATCCGAAAACAGCATCAAATCCGGGGAAGGGACGAGAAGATCCACTCCCTTTCGTAGATTCTCGTCTGCCACCCACTAACTGAGGTCCGCCCGTTCCGAGGTCCCATCGGTATCAAGATGTCCGGGGAGTCGTGTCCTTGACTCCACCGAGACTTGAGTCCCCACTGAAGGGATCTCATTCTGAGGCGACTGTTGGGAACGAGACGGGTCAGGGAGAAGAGGTGGCCGAGGAGACGAAGCCACGATTGGGCTGGGAGTTCTTCTCGATTGAGGAAAGGTCTCGCAACCTTCCTCAGCCTTGCTATCCTTTCGTCTGATGGGAAGGCTTTGTGGAGATTGGTGTCTATGACCATGCCTAGATATACCAGTTTCTGAGAGGGCTGCAGGGAGGACTTCTCGAAATTTACCACGATCCCCAGATCCTGGCAAACTTCGAGGAGTCTGTCTCGGTGGCGAAGAAGGGTTGCCTCCGAGTCCGCCAGGATCAGCCAGTCGTCCAGATAACGAAGGAGACGGATGCCGATCCTGTGGGCCCACGAAGAGATGATGGTGAATACTCTGGTGAACACCTGAGGAGCTGTGGAGAGACCGAAACACAGCACCTTGAACTGGTAGATCTTGTTGTCTAGGCAAAATCGCAGGTACTTCCTTGAAGACGGATGGATTGGGATCTGGAAGTACGCGTCCTTCAGGTCCAGTGTGCACATGAAGTCTCGTGGTCTCACTGCAAGTCTGACCGTGTCTGCCGTCTCCATGCTGAACGAAGTCTGCTTGACAAACCCGTTGAGGGTCGAGAGGTCGATGACTGGTCTCCAGCCTCCAGACGCCTTTCTCACAAGAAAGAGTCGACTGTAGTAGCCTGGGGACCCGTCTACAACCTCCTGGAGAGCGTCCTTCTCCAACATGGTCTGGACTTCGGCCCGGAGGGCCTGCCCCTTTGCCGATCCCATGGCAAAAGAGCTCAACGACACTGGATTCGCTGTCAGGGGAGGTAGAGAGTCTGTGAACGGGACGCAATAACCTAGAGAGATCACGGAGACCGTCCAGGCATCCGCCCCGAGTTGCTGCCACCTTGTCGCACAACTCTGTAGGCATCCCCCCACTGGTGGACATGCAGGGGGATTGCCAACCCTAGCGCTTCCAGCCTCGGCTGGTACCTCTAGGGTTTTTGCCTCCCCTGGAGGACTTCTTGCCCCTTCTGCTCTTGGCAGGAAAGGGCTTAGACACCTTGGGCTTCGCTGCGGTGGTCGTCTTCTTTGTGTCCTTAGCCGGACGAGGCTGCTGGACTGCTGGAGGTTTGTAGGGCCTCGATGTCAGGGCCCTGTGGATGAGAGAATCCTGGTTGGATTTCCTCCACCTCTCAGCAGTGAGCTCCACGTCCTTAGGCTCAAACAGGCTCTTACCGAGAACGGAAGAGTGTCTGAGCCTGCTAGCCTCTGCACCAGGTACCTTATGATGGAACCTCTCGGCCACAGCGTCCCGACGCTTGAGGATCGTATTGGCCCACAAGCTCGAGACTTGGTGGGCCAGAAACTCAATGGTCCGTGTGCCCGAGAGAAGAAATGTTTCCAGCGCTTTCCTGATGCTTTCTTTGGAGAGGTCCTCGGACCGCACCAGGATGCCCAGAGACCCCAGCCAGATGTCGAGCGCACTTGGTGACCTTCTCCTGACTCAGGACCTCAGTGGCTGAGAAGGACACGTGCCGATTGGAGGGTCTCTCAAGAGGGACTCCCCCTGTGAGTTCTTCCACGGAGTGGTGTAAGGGAAGACTCAGACAAGACTCCTCGAGGATCTCGAAGTACCTCCTCTGATGGACCCGAGGAGGAGGGAGGAGCTTATTACCGGCACTCGATCTGCTGGAGGAGCCAAGCTCAGAGAGCTGGCCCTCGACCTTGTCTCTGGCATTCTTCATCCCTTGAGACCAGGGCAACGCTGCACTGGCCCTAGAGGGTTTCTGGGTGCCGTTGACGCGGTCCAGGACTGTGTCCTTCCCTTCACGAGGTGGGACCTCAGGGTCTGGGATCCCATTAAGGTTCCTCATGAGGGTCAGGACTTGCCAGAATGCGTGTTCTGACTCCTGGTGCTCTCCTCCTGAAGGACTTGCAGCGAAGTCTCCCGTCCCCAGTGGCTCTTCCTGGGGGGACACGTGGATATCCTCGGCGGCTCTAGACGGTTCCTGCTTGATCCTCGCTGACGATTTGGGAATCGTCTTAAAGAGTCCTTAGGCTCCCTCCTGGGCGGGATACAGGACTCGAGTAGCGAAGGGGGCAGGCTCTTCTCCACCTCTGGACGAAAAGACCTCTCAGGGAGAGGCGGAGCCTCCCCCATTGGTGCGATGGGGGAGTGTTCCGGCTCATCCGACTCTCCTGAGGAGCGGTAATCCTCCTCCACAGGGGAGGGCGAGAAGGTCTGAGGGGGGGAGAAGGAGCCTTGCGCAAGGATCTGCGCGGAGACAGAATAGGCCTCAGAGGAGGATCCACGGGAGAGACTCCTCTCTTCCTCTTCAGGAGGGAGGAAGCTGCCGCTAGTTCGTGTCCCGAATGAGAGAGGGCGGGCTTAATAGCCTGCACAAGGGCTCTGACTAGGGTGCCGAACCGGGGCTGCTGTCTGACAGTCGCGCTGTCAGACACCCCCTCTGGAGGGAAGGGGATCGAGGGATCCCTAGGAGGAGTCGACAAACGAGGGTTCGCCTGCAGGGCTGAAAGAGAAGAGTCCCTAGACCTGTCCGGGAAGCGGCCCTCCTCCGGCGAGCGCGCTGGTCTGCGCTGGCGGGGAGGGGAACGCAACGACGAGGAGTCCGCCTGGTAGCGCTCGCGCTGGGGCTCGTAAGCCGGGCCCTGGTCAGGGTCGCGCGTGAATGGTTGGCGCGATACTGGAAACTCGCGCGGGCGGGGGCAGGGGCGGGCGCGATGGCGTGTAGGTGGGGATTCAGGAGCGATGGCGCGATGGTGCGCTGGCTAAAGCGCGGGCGCGTGAGCGCGCAGCAGCTGGAGCGGGAACATGGTCGCTAGAGCGCGTAGGCGATGGCGAGGGCATATGATGAGCAGGAGCTGGAGCAGGAGGCGGCAGAACGCACGGGCGCGCAGCGACCTGGTGCGGCCCCAAAGGGCGCGAGATAACGGGGGCGCCTGAGCGCGTGTCAGGAAGAAGCGGCCGAGGGCGCGTTAGCGCTGGAGCAGGGTCGCGAGCGACCTGGATGGAGCGTTGGCGCGGCGGTTGGCGCTAGTCGGATAAGACCGGCATACTCGCCTGTGGGCGCATTGGCCGCGCCGGTGATCGTGGACGCGCATGGCGCGTATCAGGATGCGGTCGCACCGGAGTGCGTTGTTGCGGCGGCCTCGCAGGGCGCCCCGTTGGATGATAACACTCTGGTGTTCGCTGAAGGGCAACCTTAGTCGCCTTGAATACAGGAACAGGGCGTGTAGCGGGAACAGGGCGCGTTACTGGAGCGTCGTGAGCGGCTGCATCAGATGCAAGCTCGCGCGGTCTAGAGGGAGAGCCCAGAGGCGGCCGTGAGCACCCGTGCGCTAACTTGGGAGCCTCCTGGGCGACGCGCTGGGATGTAGCAACGCGAGGGCGCGTGGGCGCAGGAGCTGGAACCGCACGTGGGCGCGTGTCGCTCGTCTCCCCAGACGGGCGCGACGAGTCCATAGGAACCTGTGCGCCAGCTTAGGTGCCTCTTGGACCGCGCACGACGAAGCAGGAACTGAAGGGCGCGTGAGAGCAGGTGGCCGCTGGGGCACCGGTGGACGCATATGCGCAGGTGAGCGCAGGAGCGCCGTGTCAGGAACTGGGCGCGTATGCGCAGGTGAGCGCTGGCGCGCTACCTCAGGAACTGCTGATGGGCGCGGTGGCGCAGGTGGCCTCTGGGGCACCGGTGGGCGCGTATGCGCAGGTGAGCACTGGAGCGCCGTATCAGGAACTGGGGGCGTATGCGCAGGTGAGCGCTGGCGCACTACCTCAGGAACTGCTGATGGGCGCGGTGGCGCAGGTGGCCTCTGGGGCACCGGTGGGCGTGTACGCGCAGGTGAGCGCTGGACCGCCGTATCAGGAACTGGGCGCGTATGCGCAGGTAAGCGCTGACGCGCTACCTCAGGAACTGCTGGAGGGCGCCGAAGGGCGTGGGCGCGCAGGTGGACCCTGGCACATAACAGGAACGGAGGCGCGAATGCCTGAGGGTGAGCGCCGAGGCGCTAAGTCAGGAACATCAGCAACATCGGCAGGCGAGTGCTCAGGCGGTGCCTGGCACTTGAGGGCAAGAGACACAGTTTTGTGCTCAAGCCCCTTCAGCCCTGAAGGGCCTGGAGACTGCGCAGTGGCAGTATCGGGTGGCGCGTCACGCGCATCAGGAACTCTGGAAGTGGATGGTCTGGGCGACAGGTCACAATGTCCCGAAGGACGACCATCCTCCGAAGGGGATCGCGAACGATCCCTGAAGAGGTCTAGGTTGGTAGCTGGCAGGACAGGTGAACGGCGAGTCGTCTCCTCCGCAGAGGACTGTGGTAACGACGAGCCGAAGAGACGCCTCTTAACCCCTTTGAAGGGGAAATGAAGGCCTCTTCGGCGAAGGGGAGGACGAACTTTCCGCCTTATACGCCCACGAGGGGCCATGAGATCAGCAAGCTGACCATCGATGGGCCTCCGAAGAGGAGTCTCTGTTATTGAACTCCCCCGAGAGGGAGAAACACCGGCAGGAGAGACCGTGGGACTTAGCTCCTCCCTCGAAGGATGTTCGGAGGGGGAGTCTAAACCTTCAGCTACCTCAGCCACAGGAACGGGCGTTTGGCTAGACCCACGGGATGTTTCCGTCACCACAACGTCAACCACAGACAGAGGATCTATCTCCGCTGAAGTTGGCGATTGTTTGACGGCCGCACCCAGTTTGATCATGTCAAACAGAGCTTCCTTGGAGGGCGAACCCTGTAGCCCCAAGGAAGCCCAAAGCTGCAAAAGATCATTACTGTACAGTATTAGACACAAATTCCTCCTCCGGGGGAGGAGGGGCAGCTGCCTCGCTATGGTAGGCAACTACCTCTCCCTCACCCCGGGATCGGTTAACAGCACTGCGGTCTACGCTACCACTCGCCGGCCTCTCGGGAGAGGCCGCTCGAGTGGGAGCTTCGGAGGAGGAAAGGGCTATGGAAGAAGTCGTCTTGGGATTTTCTCTCTTCTGAGAAACCTCCGAAGGAGAAAGATCCCTTTTAGCCTTCTTCTTGCGTCGCCGGGCAAACCTCTCCCACTGGGAGGTAGACCACTCCCTACACTCAATACATACATTATACCTATCACACCGTTGGCCCCTACACTGAGGGCATAAGGAGTGAGGATCCGTGTCCAAGGCCGACATAAAGGTACCACAAAGGCGGCCAGAAAGTCCAGGGCACCTACGCATGATGAGTAATAGAGGCCAACTTCACACACACACTGAAAAGAGAAAGCAAACAAAATTATGGCAGTCAAAAACGAGGAGAGCGCAGACACATCTGACGTCTCTCTGAGCCAAAAGTAAAGAGAGCCTTTCACCGGTGTGTGTGAGGGGGGGGGTGGCTAGCTACCCCTCCCCGGTGGGGTGGGAAACCCTCGTTAAAACTTTTATGGCTCGTCGTTCAGCTACGCCGAAGTAACTACCCCATGTAAATAGCGTGGTTTGTATTTCAGTTACGGAACAATTATATTTTTCTTTATTATACAAACTGGAGTTCTTTACATAGGAAATAAAAATTAGCATAAGCTGGAACTTGGCTATAAAAACTTTTAACATGGTGCTAATAACTGGACTGGTTGTTACTAGTTAGTAAGGGGGAAGCACCGCCCACTCCCTTCACTCAACAACCCCACTTTCATTACAGATGGGACTTCCAGGGGTAGGTGTTAGCGGGCAAGATTTATGTAAAGAACTCAGATTTGTACTGTATAGTTCGAAAATATACAAATAACTTCAAACTTGCCATTTGCTCTGACACAAATACAAACCCTTGTTCTTTACATAGGAGACTCACCCTATGGTGGGTCGAAGTCTTTTTTCCAATTGGCTGGAGCTTTATACCCAGGATCACTGCATCTGAGCATGATTATGCGTAAGGTCAGCATCCTGATACCCCGTTAACCACTGGCACGATAATGCCACTGGTAGCTCCCTAGGAACCTCCACCAACAGCAGTAGAAGGTCAGAGTACAATTCAGTCCGTAGCCATAGCGGAGCTATCACAGTCACTGATAGGTTGGCTGCAGATCTGACCCTGATGAGGACTTTCCTCAAGAGGTAGAATGGAAGGAACGTATATACTGTATGTCCAGGTTGTCCTACAGGTGCTGGGAGGCATCCTGGAATGCCGTTTGTGGGTCCGGTACCAGCGAGCAGTACACCGGAAGTTTAAAGTTTAGGGTCATTGCAAACAATTTTATGGTTGACGAACCCCACAAAGTCATTATAGTATTTTGCCTGCTATCTGAGGACTCAAAGATCACTTGGATCCAACTAATTGAGTTTTAAGACTCAGATTGTCTGCAAAGATGTTCTTTTTGCCCAGGCTAACAGTGAGATTGCATTGTACGCTGTCCAAAGCAAGATTTCTACGGCAAATTGGCAAATTGCCTTGAAATAATCCCTCATTTAAGTATGCCACTACAGTCGTGTCATCACTCATCAACACTACCGAGTGACCTGATAGAAGTTGTTGGAAATGTGTAAGAGCAAGGTACATTGCTCCCAACTGCAGGTTTATATGGCAAAGCCTATCTGACTCAGACCACACTCCAGTGGCCATGTACTGTGGCAGGTGAGCCCCCACCCTCTTTTGATTAATCTGTGAAACGCATCAAATCCAGGGAAGGAGAAAGAGGGTCTACTCCTCTAAGATTAGAGTCAAGACTCCACCAATTCAGGTCTCTCCTCTGCTCTGTCCCTAACAGAATATGGTCCCTGCCCAAAGACCAAAAGGTTTTCAGTTGCCATTGAAGTGAGCGCATGCAAAGACGACTATTTGGCACTTGACACTCTAAAAAGGCCAGGTGACCTAACAGTCGTTGCCACTGGTGGGATGGCTGCGAGTTTTGCTCAAGGAATTTTTGCACCGCTTCTTTGAATCTTGCAAATCTCTTCTGCTGAGGGAAGACTTATCACTTGAACAGTATTTATCCTCATCCTAGCTATACCACGTCCTGATATAGCAAGTTCGACTTCTCCCTGTTTACCAGAATTCCTAGATCGAGGCAAAACTGGAGAAGTCTGTCTTGATGGAGGAGAAGGGTCTCCACCGAGTCAGGCAGGATCAGCAAGTTGTCTAGATAATGAAGATGATTGCCATTGACTTGGGACTAGGTTGAAACTAAAGTGAATATTCTTGTGAAAACTTGAGGGGCTGTTGACAGGCCGAAGCACAGCACCCTGAATTGGTAAACCTTGTCGTGCAATATGAACCAGAGGTCCTTCCTTAAGGAAGGATGGACTGGGATCTGGAAGTACACTTCCTTCAGGTCCAATGAGACTTCATGTCTTCTGGCCTGACCGGAGTTGAACAAACTTGTCCAGAGCTATGAGGTTGATGACTGGTGTCCAGCCTCCAGTCTTTCTCTACAAGAAAAAGTAGACTGTAAAAGCCTGGGGACCAGTCAAGGACCTCTTGGAGAGCACCCTTCTCTAACATGATCTCAACTTCTGCTTGAAGGTCTTTGTCCTTCGCTGATTCTGTTGAAAAGGACAATAATATCATTGGGGTTTGCCACTTCTGCCACCCAAGTCTTGGGCATCTCTCCACTGGTGTTACTACAGGAAGGAAGCTATCCCTAGCAGGAACACTGACCTTGTTGCCAGGTCTCTCCCTCATCCTCTGGCTCTCTTGCCCTGAAATTGCAGCCTTTTGGAATTACCCTTCTTGAGCTGATACTGCTTTGGGCCAACCATAGTGGTCTTATGGCCTTGCCTCAGTGCCAGAGAAGCCTTGGGCCTAGCAGGTGGCAATGAGAAAGGACAAGATGTAACAGCCTGTGGAAGAGGGAGTCTTGATTTGCCTTCCTCCAATTCTCAGTCACTGCCTTGACATCCACAAGAGGAAACAAGGATGACGCCCTTACAGAAACGAGTTCCAGAGAAAATTAATCTCCCTTCCCAGCACCTGTCACTGGAACTTGGAGATGACAGAATCGCAACTCTTCAGGACCCAGTTGGCCCAATGGTTAGCTGCATTATGGGTTAAGAACTCCATCACCAGTAAGGACGATGCTTTTAAACAACTTAAAAGTTTTTGGGGTCAGCTACATTTTTGGGGGGCAAACTGGTTATTGATTTTTTATGAATTTCTAACCATTGATACTGCTTTAAATCACACATTTTTGGCATTTCCTCAGCCAAAAAACCTGGTTTCCCAGATAATTGATTCAATCAATTATGTTTTTATATAGGGAAGAAGGAAAACTTACAAAAAGATGGTTTCCCCAAAAAATTCATGGTCAGAAATGGATATAATACAAGAAAACAATTTAAAAAACCTATGGTTCATGTACAGTACTGTAATTGGCTACAAATTACAGTAGAGTATTATACAGTATATTTACCTTTTTCACTATCAAACACTCCATCCATAATGTTGTCAATGTGTTCCAGTTGTTTGGAATTGCCTAGAAACTTATTACAGCACTGTACCAGATATAAAAACTTTACAGTGGCAGTGTATCATTATAGAAAAACACAGAAAAAGATTTACGAATAAACGAATGCTGTTTTATAGAGAAAAACTTCTGGTTTTTTCGAAAATTATCTTTATTTCCGTTACGAATAAATAGTTAATAAGATATACCCTATAATAGCTTATGATAATAGGGGCTGTCTAGTGGGAACCGGGGGGTTTTGGGTGATGAAAATTTACTAGCGAAACAATAAATAATGGTAAAACTAACCTTTTCTTATCTATACATTATTTTCCGGAGTACATAATAAATCCACAAAAGATTACACATAAGTCGGCATTCTATTCCCGTGAAATGTTTTTTTCATTTTACAAACCACACATATATGCTCCTGCTCGTACGTTTGTAAATACTGTACCTTGTTGTGCAATAACAACTTTATACTTCCTGTGCATTAGCCCTCCTCCCACTTTCTTTCTACCAATGAAATTACTACCATTCGTTCATTTGTACGTGGCTCATCCCCCAACCTTCCCCTACCATCTTGTTTTATCATATTTGGGCATATTTCTATGCTTGAGTGTGACATAGGCAGTCCTGTGACACGCTCTGTTATTTTAGGAGGAGGACTCAGTTCCTTTGTAGTTCTGTTATGTGTTGGTTGTGTGTTATGGAGCCCAAAGTAATGAGGTGTAATTACTGCCATTATGGTTATATGGATGCTGTAGCCAGGTTTCATAGCAAGTATTATGGTAAATTGAGTGTTATGAATAATGATTAAAAATCTCAGTATGCTATCCCTAAAAATTTAAGTGTCCTTTATGTAATTCTGAGTCATCTTTTAGGGAAGACCAAAACATTTTATTGTAACTCGACTGTGAAGATGGCAAAAAAGAAAAGGGGGGGGGACGCAGGTATCAATCACAAGGTAAAGACTTATTTGTGATTTACTTTTAGATTTTGTGACCTGGGTAAGGGGGTCTAAGGGGAGCTCGTCCCAGCTAGGTCTGTGATCTGCGGCCTTGCCACCGCCTAGGTCCGTGATCTAGGAAGGGGTGCCTAGGGGGCTTGCCCTCAGTTAGATCTGTGACCTGGGAACTATTAGGTTAGGTAAGGGGGGTTTGTTAGGTTCTGTGGCATTTTGCAAACCTCAAAACTGTTAAATAATTACATTTCCTACTGTTTTCCCCCACCCAAAGCCCAGTTTCCCACCTGTGTCCATAGGGAAAGGGGAGGGGATAACGAGAGACGCTTTATTTGTGGTGGACATAAAGGTCAAATTTGCTGAAAGCACAATATTTGCTGTGGGATGTTATTTTTTTTCTATTGAAAATGTAGTTCCATGTTCTACAATTTTTCCCAGTGTCGTTAAGAAGTCAGATTGGCAAGTTCCCAAGACAACAAAATGTCATGTATGTGGTTATTACAATAACTGCATTCATGTTATCATTGAGGTAGAAAATCTCATGTTGAGAATTGAAATATTTTACAATTAATCATTTTTAAGATGACAATTATGAGAATCTAATATCTATTAATACTAAATGTCCAGCTGTTCTTAAAGTACAGGTACTATTTTTGTTAAAAGGCACACAAATAAACTACAGCCACAATGATTTAAATAAGTAAAGATATTTCTCCTATTGGAGAATCACAGCCATAAATTCCTGAACTAAATATTGTGAGCAAATCCTATATCTAGGCAGTCTCTGCCAAAATGGTCTTGGGAGTAAATATAATTTGTTGCGGTTGGCGTAAACTTTATTTCCTGTCAAATGGGTTTTTCTCGTAAAAATTGTATTTATCATGGTCTGAAATACAATAAAACGAAGCTAGTTTTACAATGAAAAAAAAAAATTATCACTTTGTGTTACCTTGCTAGAAGTGAAGTTAGTTGGGAAGCAAACACATGGTAGAGAAGGTATCTTAGAGTTAATCTATATACAATAGTCTAAGGGGGAGGAAGCGAAGCAAACACGGTAGGCAAGTAAAAGGCTCCTAGGTTAGGTTAGGTGGGGAAACCTTAGGTTAAGTGGTATTCTTGAGTTTCCCTTTTAAAATTTTGCTTTTTCAGCCATAACTTTTGAAATTTTACCCTGGTCAGTCTCACCCAACTACAAAAGCTCCAGATTTTGTATTATAAACCAACCACAGTAATGTTAGGTTAAAACGTATCTTTGTCAAAGATACCAACTAGTCGGTGAGGTTGGGGTCTGATGCCAGTCTGGTAGACCATACCACCCTAGTCTAAATTAGGGGAGTTGTATTAGAGTGCATACTAACAATCACCAAACCAACAGTCTTAGTTTAAAATCCTCTATTATTGTAGGTTTTAGCAATCTCACACGTAAGCCAAACATCTTTTTTTCAACCATTTATTTTGTTTCAAAATTTAACTATTCATTTTGGAACTAACTTCGAATGTGTGTATTCAGACTGCATGGAACTTCTCTCTTAGATTAGACTTGATGACATAGTCCCAAAGGCTTTACCTCTCTTTAGCTTATTCTCCACTTCAAAAACTAGATTTACACTGTGGTTCCCCCAAAAAATCGATAAGTGGGGCATGGGAAAAGGGCAACCAGTTTGCCATAGAAGTATTGGTAAAAAAAAATAAAATAAAAAGCTTACCAGACTAATCTTTTCAATGTATATTAATCATAAAATTCAGTAAAAAACCGAATTTTATTAGCCAAATCTCCTAATTTTAGCAACACTTATAAAACACCTACCACAATAAATGGTTAGGAGGTTCATAACGATAGATACCACTGTAACAAGGGCGCAAACCAAAGGTAAGTATATATAGGTTTGACATTTACTACAGCATCAGTAATGCCGGTCACCGGAAAATATTTATGATATACTTATGACAATAAAATTACGAACTATTACTACCACGAGAAAACTACCTAATAAAAAATATATCACCAAGAACTTAAATAATAAACATAGGTTACCTAAATCACCAATAACAATGGCACCAGAAGCTAGAAGTCTAGAATTAAAGGGAACATGGAACTAACGTTCAGGAAGTCTGTGGTTGACAGCGACTGACGTGACGTCACGTCTGACAACAAATTCAATATTCAAATCTTCTTCTTTTCCGAAACATGAATGGCAGGAAGACAAGAAAATCAGTTCCCATTAGTAAAGTCGAGATATGTTATTCTTTTGTCAAATGAATGCAGGGTAGTAATACGTTTGCTACATAGTACCATAGCCTCTGTACCATGGTCTTCCACTGTCTTGGGTTTAGAGTTCTCTTGCTTGAGGGTACACTCGAGCACACTATTCTATATTATTTCTCTTCATCTCGTTTTGTTAAAATGTTTATAGTTTATATAGGAGATATTTATTTTAATGTTGTTACTCTTCTTCAAATATTCTATTTTCCTTTTTTCCTTTTCTCACTGGGCTATTTTCCCTATTGGAGCCTCTGGGCTTATAGCATCCTACTTTTCCAACTAAGGTTGTAGCTTGGCTAATAATAATAATAATAATAATAATAATAATAATAATAGGTAACTGGTAAGGTGATTAGTGAAACTGGTCAACAATGATTCATATCAGCCCATTCAGAGGTATTATAAAAACGAGTCGACCATTACTGAAGATTGCTAAAGCTAATACTGTCATTTGACATAGTTACAGTGTGCAGGACGCAGCAGTATGTTCGAGAAGGGAACAGAGCGACTAAGAACATAAGATTACCCAATAACTGTTGTCAGTCAAATACTGTACACCGTCAATTCCATAATCATTATAAAATATTTGAAGCAGACAACTGATTTATTTCATGTTTATCGAGGTGCTAGCCGGCAAGGATTTTTCTTAAATGGAAAGCAACCATTTGAAGTAACTCTACAGGTACGGACGATCTGAACAAAGAAAATATATGTAAAATAAAAGACAGGGAAATGCAGGATACAGTTATAGCTTAAGTGAAGAAGTCAGGCAAAGAGAATTATTGTGTCCTTTGACTGGACAGAGCATTACGTTGGATCTTTCTCTGGTTACAGCTCATTTTTCCTTTGCCTAACATACACTGAATAGTCTAGCCTATTCTTTCCACATTCTCCTGTCCTCATACACCTGGTAATACTGAGATTACCGTACAATTCTTCTTAGCTCAAGGGGTTAACTACTGCACTGTAGTTGTTCCGTGGCTACTTTCTCTTGGTAAGGGTAATAAAGACTCTTTAGCTATGGTAAGCAGCTCCTCTAGGAGAAGGACACTCCAAAATCAAACCATTGTTCTCTAGTCTTGGGAAGTGCCATAGCGTCTGTACCATGGTCTCCCACTATCTTAGGCTGGAGCTTTCTTGCGTGAGGGTACACTCGGCAACGCTATTCTGTCTTATTTTTCTTCCTCTGGTAATCTTGATTTTTATAGTTCATATATGAAAGAGTTACTTTTAAGGTTGTTACTGTCCGTGGAATATTTTCCTTGTTCATTACTTCTCCAGTATTTTATTTATTTCCTTTCCTCACTGGGCTATTCTCCCTGTTAGAGCCCTTGGGATTGTGGCATCCTACTTTTCCAACTGGGGATGTAGCTTAGCAAGTAATAATAATAATAATAATAATAATAATAATAATAATAATAATAATAATAAAAGCCAAAAGCACCCCGGGGAGTCTCATGTTTTTAACAAAGCTGCAAGGTCTGGGATATTGACTAATGATATCCAGAATCACACAGTCATAGTCTGACCAAAGGAATTGTACGTAGGCTACCACACACACACACACACACACACACACACACACACACATATATATATATATATATATATATATATATATATATATATATATATATATATACATATATATATATATATATATATATATATATGTATATATATATATATATATATATATATATATATATATATATATATATATATATATATATATATATATATCATCATCAGCCGTAACTAGTCTACTGCAGGACAAATGCCTCAAACATATCCTTCCACTCGCGTCTGTTTATGGTCTTTCTGTGGCACACTGGAAGTCGATAAACCGCAAATTTTCTTAGTTCGTCAATTCATCGCCTTCTCTTCCTTCCCCTGCTTCGTTTGAAATCTCTAGAGGACAACGATCAACGACACATTCGCAGTGATGAAAACTTTCGTAAGATTAACCTCTTCATACAGCTACACGGGAACCTCATAGGTAGCATTGTATACCCTCTTACATATACAGTAGGCTACTTCACCATAAACTTTAATTTTTGTAATTTTTCTCCTGTTTCCAGACAAAATATGACCCTCTCATCCGATACTTTTTCAAGTCATGTATCCAAAATTTTCTCATTTTCCCTTTCTTTAGCCCTATAAACAGGCAACTCCTGGATTGTACGCCCTTCTCAAAAACCCTTTTCATTCCTCGAATCTACCCGAACCAACAGAAGTTTTGAATATCTCAAAATTCTGCAACCTTTCCTATCATACCAGAGTTATTCCAACTATCTCTTCACACTTTTCATCTTTGGCTTTCACAGACACTAGAATATTATCACATCTCTTTTATGTACACCTGCTGCGTTTCTTGCTTCACCTAATCCGTAACTTATCTCTTCTTTTATCCAACCATAATGTCATATATGAGACAAGTTTATCCACTTGCCAAAACTTTCAAAATATTTCAAGAGAATATCCCTATCATAAATTAATTAAAGTCCATTCACTCAAAGTCGTTTTTATCTGCGGCGTCACAGACAGAGAAGCTGACAATTGCATTACAAACATCAAGACTTGCCGTTTCCAGATCTTCCTTAAATGGTTTTGAATATAAATACCTTTTTTCTTACTGGAAGGGTCTTTCCGAGATATCTCTGAAATATGAACCTGGTTTATTCTAGGAATTTGTAAAATTCATTAATCAAGAGGTTTGTGAACATATACATTAGAATGTAGGTCTACTAAAAATAAAAAATAATGTAATGATTAATCGAGGTTTCTGAACATATAAATTAGAATGCAGGTCTACTAAAAATAGAAATTAAGTAATTATTATTCAAAATAAATAAAACATGGTTTGCAAAGCAAAACAGATATTAGAAGATCAAAGGAATAAATATGAATCAAGTGATGAATATAAAACCTACACATAAGCAGTTATATATATATATATATATATATATATATATATATATATATATATATATATATATATATATATACTGTGTATATATATGTGTATATATATATAATGTATATATATACTGTGTATATATATGTATATATATATATAATCTATATATATATATGTATATATATACATATGTATTTATATAACAACATGTGGGCAATGATTCACACTGCTATAGACATCACATTATCTCCCAAACTTATAATATTTACCATCAATGATACTGTAAAGGAAAACCATTACAGAGGTAGTGTACAGTACATGGTAAAGGAAAAGAAGGCCGGTCTCAAATATATGAACAAATAAAAAGACAAATTACTGGAGTAATTACAAGCCGGTGTACTTTCGTAGAGGTAGAAAATATATCTTGCTTGTAACACATCACTCAAAGTTTTAGTTGATAAAGCATACATGAAGAATTTTTACTGCAGGAAGAGAAAGATCATATCACCTTCATTTTTTTTTTTTTTTTTTTTTGTGGATGTTCTTACACCCACATATGATTTCTTGAGAGAGAGAGAGAGAGAGAGAGAGAGAGAGAGAGAGAGAGAGAGAGAGAGAGAGAGAGAGAGAGAGAGAGAGAGAGAGAGAGAGAGAGAGATTAATTCAAACATTAAAATTATTATAATATTAAAATTGTTATTATTACTAACGGAGAAGCCATCTAGGCTCCATCAACGCACGTCATTTTTTTTTAAATCAACGATACATTTGTGATCAACGCTCTACAGAAAGGGAGAATCCATTTAGAACGCATGCGTCATTGTTTTAAAGCAAGGTACCTTTTATGATTAAAATCATTGTTACTAAAACGATTAAAATTATTATTAATAATAAAATCTATCACAATTATCAAAATTATTATTAACAATAAAATCATTCTCACAATTATCAATATTAATATTAGCAATAAAATCATTATCATAATTACAAAAATTATTATTAACATAATTTATGGAAATTATTTTACAGAAGCTTATTCGAATGTGGTATAAAAGCCAGAATAAATATAAGCTAGGAAGACGTGCAAGCGAAAATCATGTTGGAGTTTACGATGAAAAGCTTCACAAAAAACAAAAACAGGAAAATAGCAGGAAATGACAAAAAAAAAAGGCATTCTCTATTCATAAATAAAAATAATAATAAATAATGAATATACTAATTCGATTAAAATGCAACTCATAATATATTCATCTATAGTCCATTTCTTTTAGCGATGCACATTTGCACCGACTCGCAGCGGTGCCCTTTTAGCTCGGAAAAGTTTCCGGATCGCTGATTGGTTGGAATTATCTCATCCAACCAATCAGCGATCCGGAAACTTTTCCGAGCTAAAAGGGTACCGCTGCGAGTCGGTGCAAATATGCATCGCTAAAAGAAATGGACTATATTTATGGAAAAAAAATGCTATATAAAAAATTACTATCAACGGTGCTTTCTTTCGTAGAATTGTAAGGAATATAAAAGGTGAGATAAAAATGAATGGGAGACGTAGAAGAAACAAAGAAGACCCATACTATTAGTGTTGTTGGAGTTATGAGATCTTGTGGAGCTGTGGTTGAACGAATTGCTAGGACCCTTGAATCCCATGGGGCAGATGTAGGACGCCAGCTTCCTCACGTGGCGGTTGCTACAGCGTCTCTGGCGACGGAGGATCACGTACACGTACCTGCAGTAGTAAATGAGAACATTAATTACGACTTAAAATTAGGAGATATTTAGAAGGGCAGATATATCCGTGACGTTTGTAACCAACTTGATCTAATTATAACAATTGTTATATCTATAAAATTTAAAAAACAAAATGTTCTCAAAGAAATTATGCCAATTATTGATACTGTGCATTTGCTAATATCTAAATAAACAAGAGATATAATGTTAAAATAATAGCTTGTGACAGAAAATCAAGATTCATACACTCTGTTAGTTGCCAATATCTAAAGAAAAACAAAATTTCTACGAATACTCTCTCTCTCTCTCTCTCTCTCTCTCTCTCTCTCTCTCTCTCTCTCTCTCTCTCTCTCTCTCTCTCTCTCTCTCTCTCAGTCCCAAGGTAACGGATACAAACTAGAATTGAAAAGATACACCACTTAATGTGGTAATTTCTTTAAACACAAAATAGCAAATACATGGAACGGACTTCCAGCTGATAAGGTAAACAGTAACACGGAAAACAAATTCAAGAATTAGTTAGACAAGATCATAAAAAAACTCTTAAACGTATAAACTGATTCGCTCTGTCCAAGAGCA